>NC_134401.1:162105301-162449667 GCF_050003625.1 Haematobia irritans | reverse complement strand
AAAATGGATGATTCCCACCTCCCACTATTTTGATGTTGAAAAGAGGTAATAAAGTTGTTCTTGTGTTGAAACGGTGCAGGGAAATGACAAAGGAATTTTCCCCCCCACACAAGTAATAATGGTAAAGCACCATGTGTTTTCTTCCCCGATCACCACCATACCAAAAAACGCCGATTTTTTCTTCCTTTTGAGTATTTGACTTTGTTCCTACGGAATACTGAGCATATATGCATGCATCTATCCATGCATTTTCCATGTAAATGCAACACATGTACCTCATAGATATGGTACGTGCGTGTAGTCCTTCCTTGTTTTTTTTTTTTTTATTTTGTAAAATTCCCCCAGCCTGCCATTGCATCTTGAAGATGACGAGCATATTAATTTACTTAGGGAGTTTATACTCATGGGATCGGTGGTTGATGAGATGCATGTATTCTGGCGAAAAAAACTAACAAATAAAAAATCACAAGCAAATGCTCTCAACTACCACAGGTGCAGAAAAAAATGAAATTGAATCACATTGCACGACCTTGATGTGGAAACTTTAGGTGAATTTCGAATGGATGTTGGAGTATTGCATGTCACATAAATTAAAGGCTAAAGCGTGCGGATTAAGATGAAATTTATTGTAATAATATATAACTTCGAAAAGTTGTTTTGCAAGAAATGAAATAATGTACATAACAACACGACTTTAGAGCAACGACAAGTCATTTAAATATCAAATGTGTTTTTGTCCCAAAATTTTTTAACAGAAATACAATTTTAAAAACATTTTCCATAGAAATACAATTTTGCAAAAAAAATGTCCATAGAAATAAAATTTTGACAAAATCGTGTATAGAAATAAAATTTAGCAAAAATTTTTCTATAAAAATAAAATTTTGACAAAATTTTCTATGGAAATAAAACATTGACAAAATTTTCTATAGAAATAAAATTTTAACAACATTTTTGACAAAATTTTCTATGGGAATAAAATTTTGACAAATTTTTTTTCAAAAGAAATACAATTTTGACAAAATTTCCCATAGAAATTAATTTGACAAAATTTTCTATAGAAATAAAATTTTGACAACATTTTGTATAGAAATAAAATTTTGACAAAATTTTCTATAGAAATAAAATTTTGAAAAACTAACCTATAGAAATACAATTTTCTATAGAAATAAAATTTTGACAAATTTTTTTTCAATAGAAATACAATTTTGAAAAAAAATTTCACAGAAATAAAATGTTGACAAAATTTTCCATAGAAATAAAATTTTGACAAAATTTTCTATAAAAATAAAATTTTGACAAAATTTTCTATAGAAATAAAATTTTGACAAAATTTTATATAAAAATAAAATTTTGACAAATTTTTCTATAGAAATAAAATTTTGACAAAATTTAAAATTTTGACAAAATTTTCTATAGACATAAAATTTTGACAAAATTTTCTATAGAAATAAAATGTTGACATAAATATCTATAGAAATAAAATTTTGACAAAATCTTCTATAGAAATAATATTTTGACAAAATTTTCTATAGAAATAATATTTTGACAAAATTTTCTATAGAAATAAAATTTTGAAAAAATTTTATTTCTATAGAAATAAAATTTTGACAAAATTTTCTATAGAAATACAATTTTGACAAAATTTTCTACAGAAATAAAATTTTGACAAAATTTTCTATAGAAATAAAATTTAACAAAAATTTCTATAGAAATCAAATTTTGAAAAAATGTTTCAAAGAAATAAAATTTTTACAAAATTTTCTATAGAAATACAATTTTGACAAAATTTTCTATAGAAATAAAATTTTGACAAAATTTTCTATAGAAATCAAATTTTGACAAAATTTTCTATAGAAATAAAATTTTGACAAAATTTTCTATAGAAATAAAATTTTGACAAAATTTTCTATAGAAATAAAATTTGACAAAATTTTCTATTGAAATCAAATTTTGAAAAAAATTTTCACAGAAATAAAATTTTGACAAAATTTTCTATAGAAATAAAATTTTGACAAATTTTCTGTAGAAATAAAATCTTGACAAAATTTTCTGAAGAACTAAAATTTTGACAAAATTTTCTAGAGAAATAAAATTTTGACAAAATTTTCTATAGAAATAAAATTTTGACAAAATTTTCTAGAGAAATAAAATTTTGACAAAATTTTCTATAGAAATAAAATTTTGACAAAATTTTTTGTAGAAATAAAATTTTGACAAAATTTTCTATACAAGTAAAATTTTGACAAAATTTTCTATACAAGTAAAATTTTGACAAAATTTTCTATACAAGTAAAATTTTGACAAAATTTTCTATAGGAGTAAAATTTTGACAAAATTTTCTATAGAAATAAAATTTTGACAAAATTTTCTATAGAAATAAAATTTTGACAACATTTTCTATAGAAATAAAATTTTGACAACATTTTCTTTTGAAATAAAATTTTGACACAATTTTCTATATAAATAAAATTTTGACACAATTTTCTACATAAAAAAAATTTCGACAAAATTTTCTATAGATATAAAATTTTGACAAAATTTTCTATAGAAGTAAAATTTTGACAAAATACTAATACTAATACTAATACTAATACTAATACTAATACTAATACTAATACTAATACTAATACTAATACTAATACTAATACTAATACTAATACTAATACTAATACTAATACTAATACTAATACTAATACTAATACTAATACTAATACTAATACTAATACTAATACTAATACTAATACTAATACTAATACTAATACTAATACTAATACTAATACTAATACTAATACTAATACTAATACTAATACTAATACTAATACTAATACTAATACTAATACTAATACTAATACTAATACTAATACTAATACTAATACTAATACTAATACTAATACTAATACTAATACTAATACTAATACTAATACTAATACTAATACTAATACTAATACTAATACTAATACTAATACTAATACTAATACTAATACTAATACTAATACTAATACTAATACTAATACTAATACTAATACTAATACTAATACTAATACTAATACTAATACTAATACTAATACTAATACTAATACTAATACTAATACTAATACTAATACTAATACTAATACTAATACTAATACTAATACTAATACTAATACTAATACTAATACTAATACTAATACTAATACTAATACTAATACTAATACTAATACTAATACTAATACTAATACTAATACTAATACTAATACTAATACTAATACTAATACTAATACTAATACTAATACTAATACTAATACTAATACTAATACTAATACTAATACTAATACTAATACTAATACTAATACTAATACTAATACTAATACTAATACTAATACTAATACTAATACTAATACTAATACTAATACTAATACTAATACTAATACTAATACTAATACTAATACTAATACTAATACTAATACTAATACTAATACTAATACTAATACTAATACTAATACTAATACTAATACTAATACTAATACTAATACTAATACTAATACTAATACTAATACTAATACTAATACTAATACTAATACTAATACTAATACTAATACTAATACTAATACTAATACTAATACTAATACTAATACTAATACTAATACTAATACTAATACTAATACTAATACTAATACTAATACTAATACTAATACTAATACTAATACTAATACTAATACTAATACTAATACTAATACTAATACTAATACTAATACTAATACTAATACTAATACTAATACTAATACTAATACTAATACTAATACTAATACTAATACTAATACTAATACTAATACTAATACTAATACTAATACTAATACTAATACTAATACTAATACTAATACTAATACTAATACTAATACTAATACTAATACTAATACTAATACTAATACTAATACTAATACTAATACTAATACTAATACTAATACTAATACTAATACTAATACTAATACTAATACTAATACTAATACTAATACTAATACTAATACTAATACTAATACTAATACTAATACTAATACAATTGTTGTTTTGTGTTTCTCCATGGCTTTATTTCAAATGTCAAATGTACCATTTACTTTCCATTTTTTAAACGCTAAAAGCTTTCTTTATCCTTAAGAGATTGTTTTGAGAAATGATGCTGGCTGGCATAGCATTATAGCATACCCACAAAACCATATACCCTGTATCATAGTGTGAGTGCTGTTAAGAACATACCACACCACACATGTGTGAGCTCTGTAACTATGTCCATTAAAAACTGCAGCACAGGAGGTTAACTAAAAACGCTATGGGGAAACATTGCTTGCAACGAATAAATCCCAGACATTCTGCATTTGTTATGAAAAATGCTCTGTTAGGGTTTTATGCTAGATTTAAGGCAGAACATGACATCAGAAAAATTAACCATACATTAAAATAAAATAAAAAATAACTTTGCATTCTCCTGAATGAAAATCAAATGTCATTGCTTAACAAGAGTCTTAAAGGAAATTTTCTTATTTTCATGTTGAAAACTAAAAGATTGGGGTTCTTGGTCATAAAACTCAAAAGTCATTACGTAAAATTCTCTTTTTCTTACATTAAAAGTCTTATGCCACCACTAAAAGCTTCAATAAAATTTTTTTTCTTGTGCTTCACATTGAGCTCCTTCATTTTGCTTCAAGTTATGCATACATGCTTTTATTCTTAAAATCGAATTATTTGCTCTTTGATAAGAAGTCTTATGGCAAAATGATGGAAAACATCAAATAAGAGGAAAAAAATTGAAGTTTTCATGGAATTAAATGCTTTTTCTAAGCAATTCGAAACAGATTTTCCCCCACATATAGTTTGCCACATGAATTTCAAATGAAACCATGAAAGAAAAACAGACAGAAATCAACCAACTGAAATCGGTAGGAAAAACTAAAAGGCAGTAAACTATATAGATTCGTATACGATAGGGTGGAATGTAAAATCTTTGGAGAAAATAGTTCCAAGAAAATTAAAAAAAAAAAATATATTTTTATAAAAAGGAAAAAAAAGAAAAAAATAAAAATAAAAAAAATAAAAACTAAAATAATAATAATTTTCATATCAAATTAGCAGTGGACAATAATACCAAAAAATGTTAACAATAGACACGACCATATTGAACAATGCTGTACTCACGCTTTGAGTCTCTTTGCTATTATCGCTCTTGTCAATATTTATGTTTAATACGTGTATGTTACAAAATATCTATAATATTACACAGAGAATGTGGCGATAATCTTTAATCGGCTCGAATATATATACGATCTTTCATATTAAATAACTTACGTTAAAATCTGTTTACTCTTTGGTTCATTATTGCTGAATATTAGATAATGTTATCATGAAATAAAAACTTACCTAAAAAGAGACAAAATATAAAATAAAATTAATTCAATTTAAAAGTTAATGGTAATTCATAAAAAAGGAAACTAATAAAAAAGTTTTCAATATTTTTATATAAATGGATATATGAAAAAATTTATAAACAGAAAAAAAAACTCAAAAAATTTCCAATTAAAATCTTAATTGAATTTTGGAATAAGACACACGGAAGAAAAAGACTGTTTTTCATATGTTTGGGTGTAAAAATTATATGTTTGGAATTTTTAACACAATATTTTTAAGTGCAAGCATACAATGTTCATAAACTAGCATAATATGTTTGGAACATATATGTTAATATGTTAGAACATATTATGTTTGGGACATAAAATGTTTGTAAATATAATATGTTTGGATTCAAACATATAATAATTTAGAAATATCATATAAACTTATATAGCATATAAACATATATTAGAAAGAGAGACCTAGAGAGTAAGCTGCAAGTAAAAGAATGGAAGTAACTAATTGGCGCCTTAAAAGTATAGAAAATTTCATTAAAATTTTTTACTACCAGTGTATGCCTAAGGTGAGACATAATATATTTAAAGAATACAAACAATATTTTGTTTGGACAAATCCTGAAAAATATATATGCTTGAAGCAAAATGTGTTTGGGGTATATGTTACAGAAGCGATTTTTTTGAGGGTGCACAGATAGAAATCACATCAAAATTTTTCCAATTTAAATTTTAACCCTTATACTACGTTGGGGGGGTCATTTGATGACCTAATATATAATTAACAATTTCTATCACTCAGTGCATTAATTGGTAACATATGCTGAATTCATGCTGAGTAGTAAGAACTTTTGATTATAATCCAAAAGTAAGACCTAATACCCAACGTAGTATAAGGGTTAATTGAATTAAAAAAAAAAAAAAAAAAAAAAAACAAGTATATACAGCAGTAAGTTCGGCCAGGCCGAATCTCAAATACCCACCATCATGAATCAAATATAAGAGTTACTTTTGAAAACTCTTCATCGCAGCGGGTTACTTGATAATATACACAGAAAAAAATATCACCAAAATATTTCCAATTAAAAAGTTAATTGAAGTTGAAAATTTTTTCAATTAATAAATTAATTGATACAATTAACTTTTTAATCATGATAGAAACATTAAGTTAATTAAGTCAATGATTGAAAATTTTAAAATTTTTAATTAAAAAATTAATTGATACAATTAACTTTTTAATCAACTTCGGAAGACTAATTCAGTTAAAAAAGTGCTGATTTTTTTAAATTAAAAATGTATTGCAAACAATCATTTGTTAATCCAAATAAAAACTCTAAGCCAATTCAGAAAGTAATTAAAAATAGTTACCTTTTTCAATTAATAAATTAATTGAGTTTTGCAATCAACATCAATTAAATTTTTAATTGAATCAATTAAAAAATTAATTGAAATTTGCTGAAAAAATCAATTAATTTTTTAATCAAGAATTTTTTCTATGCCCAATTAAAACTGTGATTGATACAATTTTTTAATCAAGAATTTTTTCTATGCCCAATTAAAACTGTGATTGATACTATCATTTTCGTGATTGAAGACATTTCAATTAAAAAATTAATTGGATCAATTAATTTGGTGATTGAATCAGAAAACAATTTTTTTGTGTGTATAGAGGGAAATTTTACGTTCAGCAACTTTATTGATCAGTGCGCCTTCTATACCCTCAAGAAGTGAAATCGGTCTATACGGAGGCCCTACCAATTGGATCGATAAAAACTAAATCCATTACAAATTCAGGCAAATCGGATAAAAACTACGGTCTATATAAGCCCAAGGAGTTACATTTGGTCAATTCGGTCAATATAAACTTGACGTATTTCTTTCAATTTTGCATTTCAAAAACCTGTGTGTAGAATGTTGCTCCTATTTTGATTTTGGAATTCACTCTTCAGTTGTCAAAATGACGTCCAAGCAAGAAGAGCAGCGTATCAAAATTTTGCTCACGCATAGCGAAAATCCGAGCTACTCGCACGCAAAGCTGGCAAAATCGCTAAAAGTTGCCAAATCAACCGTTACAAATGTAATTAAAGTGTTTGGGGAACGTTTGCCGACAGCCAGGAAATCTGGATCGGGGGGAAATCGAAAACCGGAAGCCGCTGAGACGATAAAAAGAGTTGCCGGTAGTTTCAAGCGAAACCCTAACCTCTCTCCGAGATGCCGCAAATAAGCTGGGTGTATCGTCTACAACCGTGTATCGAGCCAAAAAACGAGCCGGACTATAGACTTACAAGAAGGTAGTGACTCCAAATCGCGATCATAAACAAAATACGACGGCCAAAGCGCGATCCCGGAGGCTGTACACGACGATGCTGACGAAGTTTGACTGCGTGGTAATGGACGACGAAACCTACGTCAAAGCCGACTACAAGCAGCTTCCGGGACAGGAGTTTTATACGGCAAAAGGAAGGGGAAAGGTAGCAGATATTTTCAAGCACATAAAACTGTCAAAGTTCGCAAAGAAATATCTGGTTTGGCAAGCCATCTGTACCTGTGGCTTGAAAAGCAGCATTTTCATAGCTTCCGGGACTGTCAACCAAGAAATTTACGTGAAAGAGTGTTTGAATAAACGTCTGCTGCCTTTCCTGAAGAAACACGGTTGTTCCGTACTGTTTTGGCCGGACTTGGCATCTTGCCATTACGGTAAAAACGCCATGGAGTGGTACGCCGCCAACAACGTGCAGGTGGACAAGAACCCTCCCAACACGCCAGAGCTCCGCCCAATTGAGAAATACTGGGCTATTGTCAAGCGGAACCTAAAGAAGACCAAAAAAACTGCTAAGGACGAGCAGCAGCTCAAGACAAACTGGCTTTCTGCGGCGAACAAGGTGGACAAGGTGGCTGTACAAAATCTGATGGCAGGTGTCAAGCGTGAGGCCCGGCAATTCGGATTTGGAAAAGCGAAAGCTTAAATGAATATTATACTACTTGAACTTGAAAAAGAAATTTAATTTGATTTTTTAAATAAACGATTTCACCGATTTACACGCGTTTTCCCTTGACCAAATTTTGACCATATCACCCTTTATATGGAAACTATATCTAAATCTAAACCGATTTCAATCAAATTTTGCACACTTATATATAAGACCAAGCGTGGTGTTGGTGTACAATTTCAAGAAAATCACGGTAAAACTCTGGCTTCTGGGGCCATATAAGTACATATCGGTCGAAAGATATATATGGGAGCTATAGCTAATTCTGAACCGATTTCTTTCAAAATCAATAGGGTTCTATTCTGACTCAAAACAGAAACTTGTGCCAAATTTGAAGTCGATTGGATGAAAACTGCGACCTAGACTTTGATCACAACAATGTGTTCACAGACAGACGGACATGACTAGATCGACTCAGGGACCCGCCCTGAGCATTATTGCCAAAGACATCATGTGTCTATCTCGTCTCCTTGTGGGTGTTGCAAACATATGCACTAACTTATAATACCCTGTTCCACAGTGTGGCCCATGGTATAAAAACTGAAATAATAGCCAAGTAAAAAATTCCAGTTGATTGCTGTAAGCAATCGAATAATTTGAAATTTTTATTCTCTTAACAGGTTGGCTGATAAGTCCCCGGTCTAACAAAGAAAAACACATTTTTTTGTCAAAATTCATTTTTATTATTCAACATAGTTCCCTTCAAGAGCGATACAACCTTCCAATTTTTTGATACCATTTTGGTAGTACTCCTTCGGGTTTGCCTCAAAATAGGCCTCAGTTTCGGCGATCACCTCTTCATTGCAGCCAAATTTTTTCCCTGCGAGCATCCTTTTGAGGTTTGAGAACAAGAAAAAGTCGCTGGGGGCCAGGTCTGGAGAATACGGTGGGTGGGGAAGCAATTCGAAGCCCAATTCATGAATTTTTGCCATCGTTCTCAATGACTTGTAGCACGGTGCGTTGTCTTGGTGGAACAACACTTTTTTCTTCTTCTTCATATGGGGCCGTTTTGCCGCGATTTCGACCTTCAAACGCTCCAATAATGCCATATAATAGACACTGTTGGTGGTTTTTCCCTTCTCAAGATAATCGATAAAAATTATTAAATGCGCATCCCAAAAAAACAGAGGCCATTACTTTGCCAGCGGACTTTTGAGTCTTTCCACGCTTCGGAGACGGTTCACCGGTCGCTGTCCACTCAGCCGACTGCCGATTGGACTCAGGAGTGTAGTGATGGAGCCATGTTGCATCCATTGTCACATATCGACGGAAAAACTCGGGTGTATTACGAGTTAACAGCTGCAAACACCGCTCAGAGTCATCAACACGTTGTTGTTTTTGATCAAATGTGAGCTCGCGCGGCACCCATTTTGCATAGAGCTTCCGCATATCGAAATATTGATGAATGATATGACCAACACGTTCCTTTGATATCTTTGAGACCTCTGCTATCTCGATCAACTTCATTTTACGGTCATTCAAAATTATTTTGTAGATTTTTTTAATGTTTTGATCGGTTACCACCTCTTTCGGGAGTCCACTGCGTTCACCGTCCTCCGTGCTCATTTCACCACGCTTGAATTTTGCACACCAATCAATTATTGTTGATTTCCCTGGGGCAGAGTCCGGAAACTCATTATCAAGCTAAATTTTTGCTTCCACCGTATTTTTTCCCTTCAGAAAACAGTATTTTATCAAAACATGAAATTCCTTTTTTCCCATTTTTTTCACAATAACAAAAGTTGCTTCACAAAAGACGCTCTATCTCACAAACTAATTGACTTACAGACGTCAAATTTTGACACGAATCATTTAAAGGTTGGTACTATAAAAAAATAATATGCATTTAATACTAGCGACGCCATCTATGTGTCAGACCGGGGACTTATCAGCCAACCTGTTATAGCCCCCATATAATCCGATCCCCAGATTTGACCTCTGGAGCCTCTTGGAGGAACAAGTTTCGTCCGATTCGATTGAAATTTTGTACGTTATATTAGTATATGGTCTCTAACAATCATGGAAAAATTTGTCCATATCGGTCGATAATTATATATACCCCCCCCCCCCCCCCCCCATATAAGCCGATCCCCAGATTTGACCTCCGGATTCTCTTGGAGGAGCAAATTTCATCGGTACCTCTAGTACCTCTAGATTTTCAATTTCAGGCAAATTGGATAAAAACTACGGTTTCTATAAGCCCAAGACCCCAAACCGGGAGGTCGGGGACCATACCAAAACATGGATCGATGCTCACAATTTTTGGCACACCTCTTTACGGGTCTAAAGTACATCTAGATTTCCAATTTCAGGCAAATTGGATAAAAAAACTGTGGTTTCTATAAGCCTAAGCAATAAAATCGGGAGATCGGTCTATATGGGGGCTATACCAAAACATGGACCGATACTCACCATTTTTGGCACACCTCTTTTTGGTCCGAAAATACCTCTCGATTTCCAATTTCAGGCAAATTGGATAAAAACTACGATTTCTATAAGCCAAGACCCCAAATCGGGAGGTCGGTTTATATGGGAACTATATCAAAACCTGGGCCGATATAGCCCATCTTCGAACTTGACCTGTCTGCAGACAAAAGACGAGTTTGTGCATAATTTCAGCACGATTTCTTCATTATTGAAGACTGTAGAGTGATTATGTACAACAGACAGACAGACGGACATAGTTATATCGTCTTAGAATTTCTCCCTGATCAGGAATATATATACTTTATATAGTCGGAAATCGATATTTCGATGTGTTACAAACGGAATGACAAACTTATTATACCCCCGTCACCATTCTATGGTGGTGGATATAAAAATGTTATGATTTTATTTTGCTTTTTTCAGATTTATTTTCGACTAAACTCGAACTTAATACCCTCGTTTACGCATGAAAAACTCTCCATAAAAATTCCAAAAAGTATTCGCAAATACTTCCGAGACACTCTAATATAAAGCCATATGAAACATGGTAAGATACATAAATGAAGATATCAAAAGCTAGAACTAGTGATTTTTGTGGTTTTTTTCATTCTTGTTTGAGAATTTGTATGTGTGCTGCCAATGTTGGAGAGTATATCATTTTAAAAACAAACGACCAGATTTAAAATCGTATTTTTTATATGTTTTGTGGGGATAGGGCGAGACCTGCATGAGGGGGAAAAATATTCGAGACAAAAACGAAACAAAACACAATGTTGCAAACTAAATCTGATCTGGTGCTTCTAAGTAAGGCAGGAATTATACAAACTATAAACTATAAAGGGAAAGGCATGTGTGTGTATGAGCATGTGTTTGTATTCGTGTGATTGAGAGAGTGAGCGAGTATACTGCACATATTGAAGAACTAACATGCAGAGATAAGCTCTGACAACAATACCATTGCATATATCTTCCATTTAATTTTTTTTCTCTGTACAATTCTAGCATTGTTCGTAAGTGTGTAAACACACACACATACATATGTGTATCTGTGCGTGTGTGAGTAAATCTCTATATGTGCGTGTATGAAATGACAAGAGATTTTCCAACCAAACGACCATGTCATCCGGTGGAAGTTCTGTTTCACAAAAAAAAAATTAAAAAGAAGCTACAGCAGTAGCACATCAATGGATGCAATGAATGACAACAAATGCAAAAAGTTATCAGAGCAGAAATATCCTTTAAAAAACATACCAACAATAACAAGAACCTGTCCAATTTACACTCCCATTCAGAGCCTTGTTATTTTCACTCCCACATTGCTTCTCTACTGCTACTGAATGCATGCCTGCCTTTACGCATTCTAACAATGCAAGATACTCACGTGCACACATAAACACATAAACACACACACATGTATGCAGCATAAACTCATAGACTTTCTTACTCAAAGGCACGCATAATAGCTTTCAACACTAGAAAGCCTCTGTTATGCTAACACATACATCCAAACATACTGTATCTAGAATTGCACATTGGGATAGTAAATTAAAAATGTTGCAAAATTAAACAAAACAACAAGTAAGGAAAGTCTAAAGTCGGGCGGGGCCGTCTATATTATACCCTGCACCACTTTGTAGATCTAAATTTTCGATACCATATCACATCCGTCAAATGTGTTGGGGGCTATATATAAAGGTTTGTCTCAAATACATACATTTAAATATCACTCGATCTGGACAGAATTTGATAGATTTCTACAAAATCTATAGACTTAAAATTTAAATCGGCTAATGCACTAGGGTGGAACACAATGTTAGTAAAAAATAGATATGGGAAAAATTTAAATCTGAAGCAATTTTAAGGAAACTTTGCAAAAGTTTATTTATGATTTATCGCTCGATATATATGTATTAGAAGTTTAGGAAAATTAGAGTCATTTTTACAACTTTTCGACTAAGCAGTGGCGATTTGACAAGGAAAATGTTGGTATTTTGACCATTTTTGTCGAAATCAGAAAACATATATATGGGAGCTATATCTAAATCTGAACCGATTTCAACCAAATTTGGCATACATAGTAACAATGCTAATTCTACTTCCTGTGCAAAATTTCAACTAAATCAAAGCAAACAAGTATATACGGCCGTAAGTTCGGCCAGGCCGAATCTTATGTACCCTCCACCATGGATTGCGTAGGAACTTCTACTAAAGGCTGTCATCCACAATCGAATTACTTGGGTTGCGATAACACTTGCCGATGGCAAGGTATCGTAAAACTTTTTAACACTGTCTTCTAAATTGTAAGTTAGCCCATACGGTGTATATATTAAACAAAAAAAGCCGATTAAATACGTATATAATCTAGTTTGACAAAATTTTCTATAGAAATAAAATTTTGACAAAATTTTCTATAGAAATGAAACCTTGACAAAATTTTCTATAGAAATAAAATTTTGACAAAATTTTCTATAGAAATAAAAATTTGACAAAATTTTCTATAGAAATAAAAACTTGACAAAATTTTCTATAGAAATAAAATGTTGACAAAATTTTCTATGGAAGTAAAATGTTTACAAAATTTTCTATAGCAATACAATTTTGACAAAAATTTCTATAGAAATAAAATGTTGACAAAATTTTGTATAGAAATGAAATTTTGACAAAATTTTGTATAGAAATAAAATGTTGACAAAATTTTCTACAGAAATAAATTTTTTACACAATTTTCTATAGAAATAAAATTTGACAAACATTTCTATAGAAATAAACTTTTGATAAAACTTTCTATAGAAATGAAATTTTAACAAAACTTTCTATAGTAATAAAATTTGACAAAATTTTCTATGGAAATAAAGTTTTGGTAGATTACAAAATTTTCTATAGAAATAAAATTTTGACAAAATTTTCTATGGAAATAAAATTTTGACAAACATTTGTATAGAAATAAACTTTTGACAAAACTTTCTATAGAAATGAAATTTTGACAAAACTTTCTATAGTAATAAAATTTGACAAAATTTTCTATGGAAATAAAGTTTTGGTAGATTGTTTTTGGCGATATGGACCAATTTTTGTGTAATAAGTCATCGGCTATATATAACTAAAGCCCGATATGGACCAATTTTTACATGGCTGTTAGAGGCCATATATTGGCAAAATGTACCAAATTTCAACCGTATCGGATGACTTTTGCTCCTCCAAGAGGTTCCGGACGTCAAATCTGGGGACGGTTTATATGGGAACTATATATAATTATGGACCGATATGGACCAATTTTTGCATGGTTGTTAGAGACCATATACTAACACCATGTACCAAATTTCAACTGGATCGGATGAATTTTGCTCTTCCAAGAGGCTCCGGAGGTCAAATCTGGGGATCGGTTTATATGGGGGCTATATATAATTATGGACCGATATGGACCAATTTTTGCATGGTTATTAGAGGCCGTAAACTAACATCAGGTACCAAATTTCAACCGGATCGGATGAATTTTGCCCCTCCAAGAGGCTCCGGAGGTCAAATCTGGGGATCGGTTTATATGGGGGCTATATATAATTATGGACCGATATGGACCAATTTTTGCATGGTTGTTAAAAACCGTATACTAAGACCACGTACTAAATTTCAACCGGATCGGATGAATTTTGCTCCTCCAAGAGGCTCCGGTGGTCAAATCTGGGGATCGGTTTATATGGGAGCTATATATAATTATGGACCGATATGGACCAATTTTTGCATGGTTGTTAGAGACCGTATACTAACATCAGGTACCAAATTTCAACCGGATCGGATGAATTTTGCCCCTTCAAGAGGCTCCGGAGGTCAAATCTGGGGATCGGTTTATATGGGGGCTATATATAATTATGTACCGATATGGACCAATTTTTGCATGGTTGTTAGAGACCGTATACTTAGACCACGTACCAAATTTCAACCGGATCGGATGAATTTTGCTGCTCCGGAAGGCTCCGCAAGCCAAATTTGGGGATCGGTTTATATGGGAGCTATACGTAAACGTGGGCCGATATGGCCCATTTTCAATACCATCCGACCTACATCAATAACAACTACTTGTGTCAAGTTTCAAGTCGATAGCTAGTTTCGTTCGGAAGTTAGCGTGATTTCCACAGATGGACGGACAGCCGGACAGACGGACGGACGGACGGACATGCTTAGATCGACTCAGAATATCACCACGACCCAGAATATATATACTTTATGGGGTCTTAGAGCAATATTTCGATGTGTTACAAACGGAATGACAAAGTTAATAGACCCCCATCCTATGGTGGAGGGTATAAAAACTGTGGTCATATGAGTGTAAATCGGGCGAAAGCTATATATGGGAGATATTTCTAAATCTGGACCGATTTCAACCAAATTTGGCACGCATAGCTACAATGCTAATTCTACTCCCTGTGCAAAATTTCAACTAAATCAAAGCAAAAAATTGACCTCTGTGGTCATATGAGTGTAAATCGCGCGAAAGCTATATATGGGAGCTATATCTAAATCTGAACCGATTTCAACCAAATTTGGCACGCATAGCAACAATGCTAATTCTTCTCCATGTGCAAAATTTCAACTAAATCGGAGCAAAAAATTGGCCTCGGTGGTCATATGAGTGTAAATCGGGCGAAAGCTATATATGGGAGCTATATCTACATCTGAACCGATTTCAACCAAATTTGGCTCGCATAGCAACACTGCTTATTCTACTCCCTGTGCAAAATTTCAACTAAATCGGAGCAAAAAATTGGCCTCTGTGGTCATATGAGTGTAAATCGGGCGAAAGCTATATATGGGAGCTATATCTAAATCTGAACCGATTTCAACCAAATTTGGCTCGCATAGCAACAATGCTAATTCTACTCCATGTGCAAAATTTCAACTAACTCGGAGTTAAAAATTGGCCTCTGTGGTCATATGAGTGTAAATCGGGCGAAAGCTATATATGGGAGCTATATCTAAATCTGAACCGATTTCAATCAAATTTTGCACACTTCCTTACACTACTAATTGTACTCCTAGTGCAAAATTTCAACCAAATTGAGGTAAAACTCTGGCTTCTGGGACCGTATTAGTCTATATCGGGCGAAATATATATATGGGAGCTATATCTAAATCTGAACCGATTGCAATAAAATTTGGCACACTTGACTATAGTACTAATTGTTCTTTTTGTGCAAAATTTTAAGCAAATTAGGGTAAAACTCTGGCTTCTGGGGCCATATAAGTCCATATCGGGCGAAATATATATATGGGAGTTATATCTAAATCAGAACCGATTTCTTCCAAAAACAATATGGTTCTATTCTGAGCCAAAACACATACTTGTACCAAATTTGAAGTCGATTGGACTAAAACTGCGACCTAGACTTTGATTACAAAAATGTGTTCACGGACAGACGAACATGGCTATATCGACTCAGGAGCCCACCCTTTGCATTTTTGCCAAAGACACCATGTGTCTATCTCGTCTCCTTCTGGGTGTTGCAAACATATGCACTAACTTATAATACCCTGTTCCACAGTGTGGCCCAGGGTATAATTATGAGTTGTACTTTTAGCACAAAAATACATGGACAGCCAGACAGACATTGTTTTAGAATTTAGTATCCCAGAAAAAAAATTGGAAGTTGTTCCACAAATGCCATCAATTTTTTTCCACTTCCGATGCAGTCCGCATCCCGGGAATACCGTTTTACTTGAAAATTTAGGTTATGGACAATTAAATTTTGCAAAAAAGATTGGAAAATCAATAATAAAAAAAATCTCCCCGCTGGGATTTGGACCAGTGCCGTTTGACTTTTTTACTTCCAAGAAAGTTATTTTGGGAAGGTTTTGCAAATTACGATATTTTTTTTGATTTTTAATGGAAAAAATAAATTTATACAAAAATATAATGCCGTGGTGGAATAAATGTTATTTTTTAGTTTTTTAAATTTCTTCATCCAAATAAACTTCAAAGGCACAACTTCCAAAGCGATGCTAAGGATCCAAAAATTGAGTACTTTTGTCCTATGACAACCCAGCAAAAAAATTAAGTTCTTCCAAAGGCACAACTTTAAAAGCACTTCCAAAAGATGTACTCCCAAAGATGTTAATTATTTTAACTGCACAGGAAGTTCTTTTAATTCAATTATTTATATTTCGATTTTTTTCTTAGTTTTAATTGGTAATTTTTTTTGTTTCAAAAAGGTTAAAAACAGAATAAGTAATAAAAATTTAAAAAAGTGCAACTTATTGCAATTTTGTTTAAATCCATTCCAGAAATATTGGGAATTTTTCAAAATATTTTAATTCGAATATTTCTGACAAGCGTTAGTATGCATAAAAAATCATAAAAAATTATAAATATTATTTATTTGTCAAAATATGAAAACATTTTTTAATTCACATCCAAAACACTGAATTGGAATCATAGAGTAAGAAGTGATGCAAATTCAGTGTAACGGCTGTTGAAATGGTGGACATCCGTCCTATGAAAAGCCCATGTTAACTTCATCACTTCTGCGCCAATTTTGCACTACTTCCGGTTCCAAAAATAACATTTTTAATACTTTTTTGGGGACGCTTTTTTTTTACTGGGAAGCCCATGCAAAATTCATTGCAGATGATCCAAGTTTTTACTACTTCCGGATCACAAATTGGGGATCTACACCACTTTTTTGGAAGCTATTTTTTTGCTGGAATACGAAACGCTGGTCCCAAACCATTCCAATACGCCGTTACACACAAATACACTTACTTTACCCTGAACAAAACGATAAGAAAATGTTAAAAGCTACTTTTATAGAAAAAAAATATTGACAACATTTGCTATAAATATCAAGTTTTTAAAAATTTTCTATAGAAATAAAATTGTGACAATATTTTCTATAGAAATAAAATTTTAAGACAATTTTCTATAGAAGTAAAATGTTGACAAAATTTTGGTAAAATTTTCTCAAGAAATAAAATTTTGACAACATTTGCTATACAAATAACATTTTGACTACATTCTCTATAGAAGTGGCAAATTTTTCTATAGAAATAAAATTTTGACAAAATATTCTATAAAAATAAAATTTTGATACAATTTTCTATACAAATAAAATTTTGACGACATTTACACAAATAAAATGTTGTTGTTGTTTTTGATTTCAACATAAAACCATGCATTGACTAAACTACAAGTGTAGCTTAACCAACAGAGTAAAAGAATATTTGTCAAATTTATTTGGGCAAAGCCCCATAGATTGCAAGATGGTTAGATGGACGCACGTTTCGGAATTACCACATTTCCCATCAGCATCCTCTAATTGCGGCAAAACTATAAACCAATTATCAGAATAAATTCAGGCAGTTCACTAAACCCAAAAGTGTACCACACTTGAACCTTCCGAAAAAAAGGTTTACATGATAGCCGGCTTATGACGAAATGTTTAAAAATTTTCTATAGAAATATTTCTATAGAATAATTTTGACAATATTTGCTGCTATATAAATAAAATTTTTACATTTTCTATTAAAGTAAAAATTTGACAAAATTTCTGGCCCGAACAGTATAACTTTCTGAAAAAACTCCGCAATTTTTATTGCAAAACACACATCGATTGCAACAATTGACCAGATAACTGACTTGCTGAAGTCTTACCTATTGAAGAATTCGATATTGTAAGATTTTTTTTTATTATTTTTCATAGAATAAAATTTATATACATACAATAATTATATAAATTTTCCTTTGGAGATTTTTCATGGGGAAAAATATTTTAGTTGGGGATTTTTTGGTGATATGATTTCGAAATTTTGGGGATTTCTCTCGAAAAAAATCTGGCAACCGTGTTTGTGATTTGTCCACTCATGAGAGTTTAATTTTAATGCATTAATATGTCAAACGTCTCACAAAAA
This sequence comes from Haematobia irritans, assembly GCF_050003625.1. Taxonomy (NCBI): domain Eukaryota; kingdom Metazoa; phylum Arthropoda; class Insecta; order Diptera; family Muscidae; genus Haematobia; species Haematobia irritans. The sequence continues at coordinate 162,430,976 of NC_134401.1, read as the reverse complement.
TTTTTCACTTTTGAAAGGAGGCAAAGACTGTCCAACTTGAAGAGTTTTCACTGTGATTTGTATTTATTAAAAGAATTCTGTTTTTTTTTTTATTTTTTCAATCTTCTTAGACATCGCTCATCCACTGTGCACATCATCCTCGTATTGTTTAATGCTCACAAGAATGTATGTTGCATTTAGTTCTTTGAATGCACATGATTGTATATTCTGTGTTTTATGCAGCAAATGAAGGCAAGAAAGAAACCCTAGTGGGAGAGAGGGAGAGGGATGATCGGCGAAGTGGTGCAGGGAAACTATAAACCAAACAATGACTGGTGAAAATTCTATGGTGAGAAATGAAAGCAATTGCAATTTACACTGCATTGGGTGTTATGGATGAAATCAACACACACACACTCACATATTCTTCTATATCCATCCATAAATACGTACTGGCAAACACACACACACATCCGCACAATATATATAGAGACGAAAAGATACTCTTGTGATAAGAATCGTATATCGCAATTGTTGTTCAACCGCACACTGACGGACATACAATTCATTTGTCACAGTAACCCCGGACCAAAACATACACTTTCATCCAACATGCCAACATAACAATCAAAAACGCCCAACCCCAGATGCCAACATGACAGTCATACGCATACAAGCAATCACACACACAATCTCCCATGTATTCATGAGGGAATTCATTCATTCAGTTCTCATCCACACTATGGGACTGAGTGAGATGATAGGAGAGCATAACAATTGATACATCGTCCTTGTATGGCGGCGGGGTAAAGCATTTCATGCAACTGCTGGCACAGCTACTACTTTGGTTGGAATTGTCCGTGGGCGAGAGTATTCGAAAATTGTCGTTGGATCCATTGAATTTTTGTTTAAATTGCAAAACGCCACACAAAAAAACACATTTGTGTTGAAACACTCTGTCTCTCGTGCTCGCGCTCTCCCTCTCTCCCATACAAACAATTGAGTAAACATCGCAACATAATCAAGAGCCCACAATCAGTAACAATAATGTTGTGAAGAGGGAGAAGAGAAGAGTAGGTGGCTGTATTGTTGGGGATAATGCAGGGTCCTACTATGGCCCATGTTGTTAAGTTCAATTTGCATTGATTTAAAATTCCATTCTTAAGAAAAGATTATGTACAATTTTGTTTTTTTTTTTTTTTTTTTTGGAAGCAATGTGCTTGCTCTTTCACTAAGATTTATTCTGCTTTATTTGTTTGGCTTCCAAATATCATAAAACACTTAAAGTGTTGGCCCATATAATCGACTTAAATTTTTCTGTGTAAGAGAAAAATTGATTTGTTTTCATTTATTATTTTTAATCTTATTTCTTATTTTCAGGGTTTTTTGTATTTAGGATAAATAGTGTTTTTTGTATTTGTATAATACTATAACGATAAAGCTTTTCAAATTGTTTAATCAATTTCGTATTGTAATAAAAATGAAAAACCATTGTTGTTTGAAGAATTTTCTTGGAAAATCTTAAAAGTTTATTTAAAAACCAAAATTACAATGAAACACTTTATACGTTTGTAAAAGCATCTTAAAATGTTGGCCCATATATAATCGAATTAAATTTTTATATTTCTAGGCGGGGGTGGCAAACATTGAATTGCTATTTAAAAAGATTTAGTTTTTGTTTTTCTCTGAAATTTATTCCAAATAGTGATAATATATTTATGTACTGCAATAATAATAAAAGCATTTGAGGTAGCAAAATAGAGTCCATAAAAAATTAAAGATTTTTAGGTTGTATTTTAATTTTTTTATATATTTTTTTTATTTTTTTGGAAAACAGGAAAAGTTAACTGTCACAACCAGGGAATGAAGCCATCAAACTCGACCGACATTAGCGACAATTGAGTTTATGAATATCGCTTGAATTGTAAATGTGTCGTATTTAATAAGGAAGCTTTTAGTAAAACACACCTTAAGACAACAAAAACGGGCAAAATAAAAAGAATTTTGTTTTTTTAAACTATTCGAGAGGCTTTGCAGCATGTACTGAATTTTTCTTGCTTAGTTCTCTTGCTTTTGTGTCGTTAACATTGAAAATTTAATCAGCTGGCAACAAAATTGGGGAATTAGAGGGTTAAGCTTGCACCAACACACAATTTTTTTTTCTGATTCAATCACGAAATTAATTGATCCAATTAATTTTTTAATTGAAATGTCTTCAATCACGAAAATGATAGTATCAATCACAGTTTTAATTGGGCATTGAAAAAATTCTTGATTAACAAATTAATTGATTTCATTACCAAATTTCAATAAATTTTTTAATTGATTCAATTAAAAATTTAATTGATGTTGATTGCAAAACTCAATTAATTTATTAATTAAAAAAAGGTAACTAGTTTCAATTACATTCTGAATTGGCTTAGAATTTTTATTTGGATTAACAATTGATTGTTTGAAAAAAAAAAAAATTAACTAAAAGTTTAAAAAAAAAAATGTTCATCATCATAAACTGACTTAGTCTTCCGAATTTGATTAAAAGTTAATTGTATCAATTAACTTTTTAATTAAAAATTTTAAAATTTTCAATCATTGACTTAATTAACTTAATGTTTCTATCTTGATTAAAAAGTTAATTGTACCAATTAATTTATTAATTGAAAAAAATTTCAACTTCAATTAACTTTTTAATTGGAAATATTTTGGTGATATTTTGTCTGTGAACAAGGGAAAGTTACAACATCTAGAAAAAGGGAGAACTTACTCTCAAAGGATTTTGATAGTATTATTTAACACGAAAATTAACATTGTAAAAGATATTGAATTTATAGAAAATTTTTTAAAAATTTTTACTTCAATAGAAAATTTTGTCAAAATTTACCTTCTAAAGACAATTTTGCAATCGTGAAATATTGGGAAAAATAAATAAAATATTTAAAAAATACATCGAGATTGAAAAAAATGAAAATTTTTCAAAATTGTATTTCGATAGAAAATTTTGTCAAAATGTTATTTCTATAGATAAAAAATTTCAAAAAAAAAATATATTTTTTTTATATAAAATTTTGTCAAAATTGTAATTCTATAGAAATTTTTGTCAAAATTCTATATCTATAGAAAATTTTGTTAAAATTTTATTTCTATAGAAAATTTTTTCAAAATTTTATTTCTATAGAAAATTTTTTCAAAATTTTATTTCTATAGAAAATTTTTTCAAAATTTTATTTCTATAGAGAATTATGTCTATTGAAAATTTTTTCAAAATGTTATTTCTATAGACAATTTGATCTAAATATTATTTCTTTAGAAAATTTTGTAAAAATTTTATTTTTATAGCAAATTTTGTCAAACTTTTATTTCTATAGAAAATTTGATCAAAATTTAATTTCTATAGAAAATTTTGTGAAAATTTTATATCTATAGAAATATTTGTCAAATTTGTATTTCTAATTTTGTCAACCTTTTATTTCTATAGAAAATTTTGCAAAATTTAATTCTACATAAAAATTTTCTATAGAAAATTGTGTTAAAAGTTTATTTCTAAAGAAAATTTTTCTTACAATTTTATTTCTATAGAAAATTTTGTCAACATTTTATTTCTATAGAAAATTTTGTCAAAAATTTATTTCTATAGAAAATTTTGTCAAAATTTTATTTATATAGAAAATTTTGTCAATATTTTATTTCTATAGAAAATTTTGTTAAAATTTTATTTCTATAGAAAATGTTATCAAAATTTTATTTCTATAGAAAATTTTGTCAAAATTTTATTTCTTTAAAAAATTTTAGTCAAAATTTTAATTCTATAGAAAATTTTGTCAAAATTTTATTTCTTTACAAAATGTTATTTCCATAGAAAATTTTAGTCAAAATTGTAATTCTATAGAAAATGTAGTCAACATTTTATTTTTATAGAACATTTTGTCAAATTTTATTTCTATGGAAAATTTTGACTACATTTTATTTTTATAGAAAATTTTATTTCTACAGAAAATTTTGTCAAAATTTTATTTCTATAGAAAATTTTATCAAAATTTTATTTCTTCTGAAAATGTTGTCAAAATTTTATTTTTATAGAAAATTTTATTTCTACAGAAAATTTGGTCAAAATTTTATTTCTAAAGAAAATTTTGTCAAAATTTTATTTCTATAGAAAATTTTGTTAATATTTTATTTCTATATAAAATTTTGTCAAAATGTTGTTTCTATAGAAAATTTTGTCAATATTTTATTTCTAGAGAAAATTTGTCAAAATTTTATTTCTAGAGAAAATTTTATCTACATTATATTTCTACAGAAAATTTTGTCAAAATTTTATTTCTATAGAAAATGTTGTCAAAATTTTATTTCTACAGAAAATTTTGTCAAAATTTTATTTCTATAGAAAATTTTGTCAAAATTTTATTTCTATAGAAAATTTTGTCACAATTTTATTTCTATAGAAAATTTTGTTAAAATTTTATTTCTATATAAAATTTTGTCAAAATTTTATTTCTATAGAAAATTTTGTCAAAATTTTATTTCTATAGACAACTTTGTCAAAATTTTATTTCTTCACAAAATTTTGTCAAAATTTTATTTCATTCGTTTTGTTTTGTTATTGTTGGCTTTTTTCTTTACTCATTGTTGTTGTTTTTGATTTCAGCTTAAAACCATGCATTGACTAAACTACAAGTGTAGCTTAACCAACAGAGGAAAAGAATGACAAATGAAAAAGAGATATGTTTGTACGAATTTATTTCGGAATAAGCCGGCTATCATGTAAAACCTTTTTTCGGAAGGTTCAAGTGTGGTTTACTTTTGGGTTTAGTGAAATGCCTGAATTCATTCTGATATTGGTTGATAGTTTTGCTGCAAGTAGAGGATGTTGATGAGGAATGTGGTAATTCCGAAATGTGCGTCCATCCAAACCATCTTGTAGTCTATAGGGCTTTGCCCAAATACAAACAATCGTTCTGTTCCTCTGTTGGTTAAGCTACACTTGTATTTTAGGCAATGCATGGTGCTAAGCTGAAATCAAAAACAACAAAAATTTTGTTTCTATAAAAAATTTTGTAAAAATTTTATTTCTATAGAAAATTTTGTCAAAATTTTATTTCTATAGAAAATTTTGTCAAAATTTTATTTCTATAGAAAATTTTGTCAAAGTTTTAGTTCTATAGAAAATTTTGTCAAAATTTTATTTCTATAGAAAATTTTGTCAAAATTTCATTTGTATAGAAAATTTTCTCAATTTTTTATTTCTAGAGAAAATTTTATCTACATTTTATTTCTATAGAAAAATTTGTCAAAGTTTTATTTCTACAGAAAATTTTGTCAAAATTTTATTTCTAGAGAAAATTTTATCTACATTATATTTCTATAGAAAATTTTGTCAAAATTTTATTTCTATAGAAAATTTTGTCAAAATTTTATTTCTATAAAAAATTTTGTCAAATTTCTATAGAAAAATTTGTCACTGTTTTATTTCTATAGAAAATTTTGTCAAAATTTTATTTCTACAGAAAATTTTGTCAAAATTTTATTTCTATAGAAAAATTTAGTCAAAATTGTAATTCTATCGAAAATTTAGTCAACATTTTATTGTTATAGAAAATTTTGTGAAAATTGTATTTCTATAGAAAATTTTTTCAAAATTTTATTTTCACAGAAAATTTTGTCAAAATTTTATTTTATTTCTATTTGCCAAAATTTTATTTATATTATTTTATTTTGTCGACATTTTATTTCTATAGAAAATGTTGTCAAAATTTTATTTCTACAGAAAATTTTGTCAAAATTTTATTTCTTCACAAAATTTTGTCAAAATTTTATTTCATTCGTTTTGTTTTGTTATTGTTGGCTTTTTTCTTTACTCATTGTTGTTGTTTTTGATTTCAGCTTAAAACCATGCATTGACTAAACTACAAGTGTAGCTTAACCAACAGAGGAAAAGAATGACAAATGAAAAAGAGATATGTTTGTACGAATTTATTTCGGAATAAGCCGGCTATCATGTAAAACCTTTTTTCGGAAGGTTCAAGTGTGGTTTACTTTTGGGTTTAGTGAAATGCCTGAATTCATTCTGATATTGGTTGATAGTTTTGCTGCAAGTAGAGGATGTTGATGAGGAATGTGGTAATTCCGAAATGTGCGTCCATCCAAACCATCTTGCAGTCTATAGGGCTTTGCCCAAATACAAACAATCGTTCTGTTCCTCTGTTGGTTAAGCTACACTTGTATTTTAGGCAATGCATGGTGCTAAGCTGAAATCAAAAACAACAAAAATTTTGTTTCTATAAAAAATTTTGTAAAAATTTTATTTCTATAGAAAATTTTGTCAAAATTTTATTTCTATAGAAAATTTTGTCAAAATTTTATTTCTATAGAAAATTTTGTCAAAGTTTTAGTTCTATAGAAAATTTTGTCAAAATTTTATTTCTATAGAAAATTTTGTCAAAATTTCATTTGTATAGAAAATTTTCTCAAATTTTTATTTCTATAGAAAAATTTTAAATTTCATTTGTATAGAAAATTTTCTCAATTTTTTATTTCTAGAGAAAATTTTATCTACATTTTATTTCTATAGAAAAATTTGTCAAAGTTTTATTTCTACAGAAAATTTTGTCAAAATTTTATTTCTAGAGAAAATTTTATCTACATTATATTTCTATAGAAAATTTTGTCAAAATTTTATTTCTATAGAAAATTTTGTCAAAATTTTATTTCTATAAAAAATTTTGTCAAATTTCTATAGAAAAATTTGTCACTGTTTTATTTCTATAGAAAATTTTGTCAAAATTTTATTTCTACAGAAAATTTTGTCAAAATTTTATTTCTATAGAAAAATTTAGTCAAAATTGTAATTCTATCGAAAATTTAGTCAACATTTTATTGTTATAGAAAATTTTGTGAAAATGGTATTTCTATAGAAATTTTTTTCAAAATTTTATTTTCACAGAAAATTTTGTCAAAATTTTTTTTTATTTCTATTTGCCAAAATTTTATTTATATTATTTTATTTTGTCGACATTTTATTTCTATAGAAAATTTTCTCAATTTTTTTCTATATCTATAGAAAATCTTCTCAATTTTGTTTTTATTTCTTAAAAACGCTTAAAATGATGAATGTAAAGATAATTTAGTAAAAATATTGCTAAATAGATATAATTTATGGCAAATTGGATATTACAATTAATTTTGCATCTAGTTTTATTATCGTACTGAAACCCATTTCGTAGTATTCCCAATAGATAGGTCTCTCTGCCAGCTATACCACATTGTATGGGCTAAGGCTTTAAGCAGCATGGTTAAAAATTTAGTTGCAGCCAAAGCCAATCCACACAAGGTTTGCAGACCATTGACATTTCAACAGAACTCAGCACGCCTCAACTCAAAACGGTTTCTTCCTTTCTACCAAAGAGGTCCCTTCTTTCTTTCTACCACCAAAATCTTCGAATCTCAATCTGTTGGACTTTTGCACCTGGGACATTTTTAAAAGTTAGAACTTTTCGACTTTTTAACATTTACATCATATAAAACGGTCACATATAGCGCGAAATGAAGACAAATTACGCCATCATCTTTTGAAAATACATTCCTTCAAAATACTTTCTCATTGCTCTCCCCCGCATAATGTAGTATGAATATTAAATTACACGACCATCCTATTCATCGCCATGCTACCCTTAGAATATTTCCAATCAAGAGGAATGTGACAAAATTAGCTTTTCCGATATTTATTTTTATTTATTGCTAATTTACAAATCGCTTCATAAGTATGAGAAAATAATAACAGAGTATTGGGATATTACAAAATTATGCAATTTTTAAATTTAAATCGAATTAGCATAAGTGTAAATATAATTAAGCCAATTCGAACTAATATAATTAGATAATACCCCTCTATTATTAAAGGTATGTTTGACCTATTGGTGCCCGGTGATGTATGATTAACATTAATTTACACAAAATATTAATATCAATCATATGTCACCATGTACATAAAAACACTGTAAAATACCCCAACAGAAAGCGAGAGATAAAGGATAAATTTAACACAAAAAAAATTCAAGAGAAATGTAACCAAATTAGCTTTTAAGAGATTTTTTGGTATTTACTGCCAATTTAAAAATCGCTTCATAAGTATGGAGCAATAATAGTAGAGTATTGGGATATTATAAAATTATGAAATTTAAATTGAATTAGCTTAATTGTAAATATAATTAAGATAATTATATTAGATAACACCAACTCTGTATTTATGAAACCTTATTTAATTTTATAGTTGACCTTTTTGTGCCCGGTGATGTATGATTAACAGTAATTTAAGTAAACACAAAATATTAATATCAATCATACATCACCATGAACATAGTAAAATAACCCAAGACAAAACAAAAGAATAAAAACAAATATAACAAAACAAATAATTGTTTTTTTTTTTCAAGAGGAGTGTGGCGGAATTAGCTTTTCTTGCATTTATATTTATTTATTGCTAATTTAAAAATCGCTCCATAAGTATGGGGAAAAATAAAGGAGTATTGGAGTATTATAAAAATCATGAAATTTCACAATTTAGATGGAAGTGTTTGTTTGTTAATTAAGCTAATTATATTAGATAGTTCCTTTGTATTATTAAAACTTTATTTCAAATAGCTATGCTTGTCCTTTTTGTACCCGGTGATGTATGATTAACAGTAATTGAAGTAAACACAATATATTAATATCAATCATACATCAGCATGTACACAGTACACTACATGGTGTAGTGTACACAGTAAAATATACAATATAGATATAAAACATAGCATACATAAATTCAATAAAAGAAAAAAATTTTTCTTTTAAAGGAATGTGACGAAATTAACTTTTCTGATATTTATTTTTATGTATAGCGAAATTCGATCTATAAGTATGGGAAAATAATAATAGAATATTGGGATATTATGAAATTTCTAAATTTAAATCGAATTAGCTTAATTGTACATGTAAAAATGGTAATTACATCTTTGTCACAATAAAATATCCCACGGGAGCAACAGATAAAAGATAAATTTATCAAACAAAACATATTTTTTTGTCATGAGGAATGTGACGATATTAGTTTTAATGGGTTTGTAGTATGAATATTACATTACACGACCATCCTATTCGTCGCCATGCAACCCTTAAAATATTTTCAATCAAGAGGAATGTGACAAAATTAGCTTTTTCGATATTTATTTTTATTTATTGCTAATTTACAAATCGCTTCATAAGTATGGGAAAATAATAACAGAGTATTGGGATATTACAAAATTATGAAATTTTTAAATTTAAATCGAATTATCACAAGTGTAAATATAATTAATCTAATTCGATCTAATGTAATTAGATAACACCCCTCAATTATTAAAGGTATGTTTGAACTTTTGGTGCCCGTTGATGTATGATTAACATTAATTTACACAAAATATTAATATCAATCATATGTCACCAAGTACATAAAAACACTGTAAAATACCCCAACAGAAAGCGAGAGATAAAAGATAAATTTAACACAAAGAAAATCAAGAGAAATGTAACCAAATTAGCTTTTAAGAGATTTATTTTTATTTATTGCGATATTATAAAATTATGAAATTTCTAAATTTAAATCGAATTAGTTTTCCTCCCTATATTATTAAAGCCTTATTTCTAATAGCTATGTTTGACTTTTTGGTGCACGGTGATGTATGATTAACATTAATTTATGTAAGCACAATATATTAATATCAATCATACATCACCATGAACATAAAAACATATTAAAATATCCCAAGACAAAATGAAAGAAAAAAAAGACAAATATAACAAACTAAAAAAATATGTTTTTTTACATTGGTTTTAATAAAAAGTCAACCTTCCAATTCATGAGAATTTTAGGGAAATATAATACAGTGAAACCTCTGAAAGGTCGATACTCACGGTCGCCTAAACTTTGTCCACCTTTGAGAGGTGCCCAGGTATGAGTGCTAAATTTTAGTGTATTAGTATAACAAACGTCCCCAGACAACTGTCCATGTTTGGGAGGTGTCCGGTTTTCAGAGTGTCAAAATTTGTCCCTTAATCCTCTAATGCCCCAATTTTTTGTCACCTGATTAAATTTTCAATGTTAACGACACAAAATCAAGAAAACTAAACAAGATAAATTTATACGGTAAAATTTAGTATATGCTGCAAAGCCTTTTTATTTACCCATTCTCTTTATTTTACCCATTTTTGTTGTCTTAAGGTGTGTTTTACTAAAAGCTTCCTTATTAAATGAAGCCCGCCTAAAGGCGGGATTGGTCATTAGAGGGTTAACCAGAGGTTAAGTGTGGTCAGGGTATAATAACTTTGATCTGCCAAAAAATGTGCCTACCAGAAATATTGATTTTATAAAATATATACCGATCGACTCAGAATCACCTCCTGAATCGATCTAGCGCTTGGTGTCCGTCCGTCTGTCCATGTATTTGTTGTTCGCAGGATTCCGGTCGCAATTATTAAGAGATTTTGATGAAATTTGGTATATATATAAAGGGTGATTCTTTTGAGGTTAGGATTTTCATGCATTAGTATTTGACAGATCACGTGGGATTTCAGACATGGTGTCAAAGAGAAAGATGCTCAGTATGCTTTGACATTTCATCATGAATAGACTTACTAACGAGCAACGCTTGCAAATCATTGAATTTTATTACCAAAATCAGTGGCAGAAAATCCGCTTTTTTATCGACAAATTTTGTTCAGCGATGAGGCTCATTTCTGGTTGAATGGCTACGTAAATAAGCAAAATTGCCGCATTTGGAGTGAAGAGCAACCAGAAGCCGTTCAAGAACTGCCCATGCATCCCGAAAAATGCACTGTTTGGTGTGGTTTGTACGCTGGTGGAATCATTGGACCGTATTTTTTCAAAGATGCTGTTGGACGCAACGTTACGGTGAATGGCGATCGCTATCGTTCGATGCTAACAAACTTTTTGTTGCCCAAAATGGAAGAACTGAACTTGGTTGACATGTGGTTTCAACAAGATGGCGCTACATGCCACACAGCTCGCGATTCTATGGCCATTTTGAGGGAAAACTTCGGAGAACAATTCATCTCAAGAAATGGACCGGTAAGTTGGCCACCAAGATCATGCGATTTGACGCCTTTAGACTATTTTTTGTGGGGCTACGTCAAGTCTAAAGTCTACAGAAATAAGCCAGCAACTATTCCAGCTTTGGAAGACAACATTTCCGAAGAAATTCGGGCTATTCCGGCCGAAATGCTCGAAAAAGTTGCCCAAAATTGGACTTTCCGAATGGACCACCTAAGACGCAGCCGCGGTCAACATTTAAATGAAATTATCTTCAAAAAGTAAATGTCATGGACCAATCTAACGTTTCAAATAAAGAACCGATGAGATTTTGCAAATTTTATGCGTTTTTTTAAAAAAAAAAGTTATCAAGCTCTTAACAAATCACCCTTTATATATATATATATATATATATATATATATATATATATATATATATATATATATATATATATATATATATATATATATATATATATATATATATATATATATATATATATATATATATATATATATATATATATATATATATATATATATATATATATATATATATATATATATATATATATATATATATATATATATATATATATATATCGCCCGACGATTTCGATAAATGGAGTCAGATTGCGCTCATTTACTCACCGATCAGCGTTAAATTGGCCACAAAGTAATCTACTTTACCACCCTTTAAGTGTCCAAAATTTCATCGAATTCGGTTCAGATTTAGATATAGCTCCCATATATATGTATCGTCCGATTTTCCCTAATTTGGCCATAAGTACCTTCTTTATCAACCGATCTTACTTAAAGTTTGCGTATTCTAATATTCTATAGTACTTACTATATGTTCACAAATTCATCGAAATCGGTTCAGATTTAGCTGTACCATAAAACCCTTATTTATTAACCGATCTTACTCAAATTTAGCACACAGTAACCTTCTGTGGTATCAACCAAACCTGCAAAATATCATCGAAATCGGTTCAGATTTAGATATAGCTACCCTATATATATACAGCTGGCGATTTTCAGAAATTTTTCCCTAATAACTTTATTTTTGACAATATATATATACATCGCCCGATTTTCTCAACTTTGGCCATAATACTGTTATTTATCAACCCATTCTACTCAAGTTGCAAATGTTTATACCCACCACCATATATTAGTTAAACTACTCACCTTGAGTATAAGAACTCATATTTACATAAATTATTTTTATAAAAATATTTATTTAAAAACCAGTTTTTAATTTTTCAAAAAATGCGCTGATTTACTTTTGTTGAAAATTTGACTTTTTGCCGCTAAAATCGCGATTTGAGCCGTAGTGCATTTTTTTAAATAAAAAGTCAACCTTCCAATTCATGAGAATTTTAGGCAAATATAATATTTGGAAAATCTGTAATTTTTATACACATCAAATAGGGTTTGATAAGCAAAACAGCCACCGTGGTGCAATGGTTAGCATGCTTGCCTTGCATACACAAGGTCGTGACTATCGAAGTTTCGACCGATCACCAAAAAGTTTTTCAGCGGTGGATTATCCCACCTCAGTAATGCTGGTGACATTTCTGAGGATCACTGCCATGTGGAACGCCGTTCGGACTCGGCTATAAAAAGGAGGTCCCTTGTTATTGAGCTTAACATGGCATCGGACAGCACTCAGTGATAAGAGAGAAGTTCGCCAATGTGGTAGCACAATGGACTGAATAGTCGAAGTGAGCCTGATACATCGGGCTGCCACCTAATCTAACCTAAGCAAAACACCATATTCTCCTGAACGCATTATATTTTATATTTATCTTTAGACACACCATAGAAAATTAAGATTAAATCTATTTTTAGCTAAATGACGGATGAGAAAGATGTAAACCAATATTATTTGCATTACTCTGCTTTATCCCTAAAACTACTCCTAGCAAAAAATAGATCTTAACGCATCTACAATTTCCTTTAATAAAATCGTTACATATTTACAAGATACAAGACAAGTAAGGAAAGTCTAAAGTCGGGCGGGGCCGACTATATTATACCCTGCACCACTCTGTAGATCTAAATTTTCGATACCATATCACATCCGTCAAATACGTTGGGGGCTATATATAAAGGTTTGTACCAAATACATACATTTACGTATCACTCGATCTGGACAGAATTTGATAGACTTCTACAAAATTTATAGACTCAAAATTTAAGTCTGCTAATGCACTAGGATGGAACACAATGTTAGTAAAAAAATATGGGAAACATTTAAATCTGAAGCAATTTTAAGGAAACTTCGCAAAAATTTATTTATGATTTATCACTCAATATATATGTATTAGAAGTTTAGGAAAATTAGAGTCATTTTTACAACTTTTCGACTAAGAAGTGGCGATTTTACAAGGAAAATATTGGTATTTTGACCATTTTTGTCGAAATCAGAAAAACATATATATAGGGGAGCTATATCTAAATCAGAACCGATTCCAACCAAATTTGGCACGCATAGCAACAATGCAAAATCTACTCCCTGTGCAAAATATCAACAAAATCGGAGTTAAAAATTGGCCTCTGTGGTCATATGAGTGTAAATCGGGCGAAAGCTATATATGGGAGCTATATCTAAATCTGAACCGATTTCAACCAAATTTGGCACGCATAGCTACAATGCTAATTCTACTCCCTGTGCAAAATTTCAACTAAATCGGAGGAAAAAATTGGTCTCTGTGGTCATATGAGTGTAAATCGGGCGAAAGCTATATATGGGAGCTATATCTAAATCTGAACCGATTTCAACTAAATTTGGCACGCATAGCTACAATGCTAATTCTACTCCCTGTGCAAAATTTCAACCAAATTGGAGTAAAACTCTGGCTTCTGGGACCGTATTAGTCCATATCGGGCGAAAGCTATATATGGGAGCTATATCTAAATCTGAACCGATTTCAACTAAATTTGGCACGCATAGCTACAATACTAATTCTACTCCCTGTGCAAAATTTCAACCAAATTGGAGTAAAACTCTGGCTTCTGGGACCGTATTAGTCCATATCGGGCGAAAGATATATATGGGAGCTATATCTAAATCTGAACCGATTTCAATAAAATTTTGCACATTTGACTATACTACCAATAGTACTCCGAGTGCAAAATTTCAACCAAATTGGGGTAATACTCAGGCTTCTAGGGCCGTATAAGTGCATATCGGGCGAAAGATATATATGGGAGCTATATCTAAATCTGAACCGATTTCTTCCAAAATCAATAGGGTTCTATTTTGACCCAAAACACATACTTGTGCCAAATTCGAAGTCGATTGGGCTTAAATTACTACCTAATCCCTTGGTTACAAAAATGTGTTCACGGACAGACGGACATGGCTATATCGACTCAGGAGCCCACCCTAAGCATTTTTGTCAAAGACACCATGTGTCTATCTCGTCTCCTTCTGGGTGTTGCAAACATATGCACTAACTTATAATACCCTGTTCCACAGTGTGGCGCAGGGTATAATAAGAGACAATATCAACATACAAGGCAAAATTGCTTCACTATTTTCCCCCATAATACAATAAATAGTAATAATATGTCGTACTTCCACTTTACAAAATAGATATTTCTAAAATTGAATACTTTGCTGGATTTTCCAATAAATTTCCAAGAAGAGAATATCATTGATTTCTATAAAAATCTTGGTGTTATCACTACTATGGCAATTTCTTAAGCGATTATTGAGAAGAGAAAAAAACGCATGCTTTCAACTCCCATAAAAAATAACATCCTTTATTTTCACACATCATCTATGGCATTTCTTTACAATTTTTCACATGAATGCTATATGACATGGCATCAAAGAAGTCGATAAAGTCAATCTGAGTACATAAATTATCCTTTGGAGAGGGGGTAGCGAAGGGGGGCGGTCGTAAAAGAAAAACTGCCAAGTAAATTTTGATAGATTTTCTCGCCTTTACTAAACAGCATAATATTGAGCTTTATTTAGCACTTCCATACAAAAAAGATGGGTGACTACCCCATACACAAAATTAACAGTCATGTCTTGGTCTGTATTAGCAAATTTCAATAAAAAAAAAAGTCAAGTAAAAAAAGGAAACCCATGAATATTGAAAATTTTTTTTATACATATAGAAGAATTTTCTGCTTAATTAAAGATAAATAAAAAAAGCGAACACACAAACCCATAAAATCCTCCCTAAACATTGGAAAAAAAAACGCTCATTCTCAAGAGAATTTTGTGAATTAAAGGCCATCAGTGTGGGTAGTAGGAGATAATTCAAGCGAATAAAAATGTAAGCCGCCTGTTTATCACTCGTAAAACGAACAAATACATTCCATTTCATTCAATTTTTATGAGCTGTCGAGATTGTATTTTTTTTTTTTTTTTACATTGAATTAATCCCTGGTTTCGTCTCCTCCATAATCATGCCACAAAGGCTGATATAATCAACCCTCGTAACTTGTGTCCATTATCAAACATATTGGCATGTCAGCATTTAAATTCAAGACTGAAATATATTTCTTCGTGCAGCAGCAACGGAACAACAAAAGGCTCCTACAAAGAATCGTACATTTCACAAATGTTATTTTGTGTGATTTTTTTCCCAGAGAAAAAGGCTTGAAGCGTTGAATATTTTCATAATGTACGATAAAAAGAAAAGAAAAAACTCCTACACTCGACAAATGCTGATTACAAAAAATCCTATATAAACATTTAGTGGATTTGGAGAGCATTTTTTTTTTTGTTTGTTAAATTGAATAAAGAAAATAAAAATAAACACTTAAAAAACCCCCAATGGGAATCATGCATATACAGTGAAAACTCCCTAACTGAAACACTCCACTTGTAAGGACACCTCCTAAAAGTGGATAACATTTTATACGAACGTTGCTATATTTTCACATTATAATTAACCTCCCAAATGTGGACAAAAGTTAGGCGACAATGAGTATCCACTTTTGAGAGGTTTCACTGTATTGTAACACACTTTGTTGTAGTCATTATTACAAAATATAAAGTTTAAATTAAAAATTGTTTTATTTATTTATTATTTTATCTGACGAAAGAAATTAATATACCTTTGTCCCTGGCGATGACAATATTAATAATGACAGTATTAATAATCAAAAAGTCTTATTGAAATAACGGGCTACCTCTATATATATTAATAAATAAAATATATTAATTATTAATTTATTTTATTAAAAATGTTTTTTTTTTTTTATAGAAAATTTTGTAAAAAATTTATTTCTATGGAAACTTTTGTCAAAATTTCATTTCTATAGAAAATTTGGTCAACATTTAATTTCTATAGAAAATTTTGTCAAAATTTTATTTCTATAGAAAATTTTATCAAAATTTTATTTCTATAGAAAATTTTGTCAAAATTGTATTTCTATAGAAAATTTTGTCAAAATTTTATTTCTATAGAAATTTTTGTCAAAATTTTATTTCTATAGACAATTTTGTCAAAATTTAATTTTTATAGAAAATTTTATCAAAATTTTATTTCTATAAAAAATTTTGTCAAAATTTTATTTCTATAGAGAATTTTGTCAAAATTTTATTTCTATAGAAAATTTTGCCAAAATTTTATTTCTATAGAAAATTTTGCCAAAATTTTATTTCTATAGAAAATTTTGCCAAAATTTTATTTCTATAGAAAATTTTGCCAAAATTTTATTTCTATAGAAAATTTTGCCAAAATTTTATTTCTATAGAAAATTTTATAAAAATTTTATTTCTACAGAAAATTTTGTCAAAATTTTATTTCTATGGAAAATTTTATTAAAATTTTATTTCTATAGAAAATTTTGTCAAAATTTTATTTCTATAGAAAATTTTGTCAAAATTTTATTTCAATACAAAATTTTTTTTTAATTTTATTTCAATAGAAAATTTTGGTAACATTTAATTTAAATTTTTATTTTTCTATTCTACCATTTTATTTCTATGAAAAATGTTTGCAAAATTTTATTTCTATAGAAAATTTTATCAAAATTTTAATTCTTTAGAAAATTTTTGTTGCTATGGAAAATTTTTTCAAAATTTCATATCTATATAAAATTTTATCAAAATTTTATTTCTATAGAAACTTTTGTCAACATTTTTGTTGCTATAGAAAATTTTTTTCAAAATTTCATTTCTATATAAAATTTTATTTCTATAGAAACTTTTGTCAAAATTTTATTTCTGTAGAAAATTTTATCAAAATTTTTGTTGCTATAGAAAATTTTGTCAAAATGTCATTTCTATAGAAAATTTTATCAAAATTTTTGTTGCTATAGAAAATTTTTTCAAAATTTCATATCTATATAAAATTTTATCAAAATTTTATTTATATAGAAACTTTTGTCAAAATTTTTGTTGCTATAGAAATTTTTTTCAAAATTTCATTTCTATATAAAATTTTATTTCTATAGAAACTTTTGTCAAAATTTTATTTCTGTAGAAAATTTTATCAAAATTTTTGTTGCTATAGAAAGTTTTGTCAAAATTTTATTTCTATATAAAATTTTATCAAAATTTTATTTCTATAGCAACTTTTGTCAAAATTTTATTTCTAAAGAAAATTTTATCAACATTTTATTTCTATAGAAACTTTTGTCAAAATTTTATTTCTAAAGAAAATTTTATCAACATTTTATTTCTATAGAAAATTTTCTCAAAATTTTATTTCTATAGAAAATGTTGTCAAAATTTTATTTCTATAGAAACTTTTGTCAACATTTAATTTCTATAGAACATTTTGTCAACATTTAATTTCAATAGAAAAATTTGTCAACATTTAATTTCTATAGAAATTTTTGGCAAAATTTTATTTCTATAGAAAATTTTGTCAAAATCTAGGTCCATTTTTAGCAAAGTTATTGAGCTTTTATTCTGAGTAGAAAAAAAATTGTTTTATTACTGAAATAATTGTTGTATGTTGTAAGTATTAACCCAAGGGGGAAAAGTGGCCGGCCGGACAGAGTCCAAAGTAGGCTAACGTGGACCCAAGGGGGGAGAATAGCCGGCCTTCGGCCGGGGTTTAAGACTTTCTCTTATGGACAGAGTCCAAAGTGGGCTAACGCAGACCTAAGGGGGGAAAGTAGCAGGCCTTCGGCCGGGGTTTAAGACTTTCTCCTATGGACAGAGTCCAAAGTGGGCTAACGCAGGCCCAAGAGGGGAAATGTAGCCGGCCGGACAGAGTCCAAAGTGGGCTAACGTGGACCCAAGGAGGGAGAGTAGCCGGCCTTCGGCCGGGGTTTACGATTTTCTCCTATGGACAGAGTCCAAAGTGGGCTAACACAAACACAAGGGGAGAATAAAAATTTTCTTTTTTTATTTATATCTCCCAAACTAAATTAAATATTAAAAAAATATTTTTTGCGTATAAAAGTGCATTGAATAAGCTTTCATATGATATGATTGGACAAAAAACAAAAGAGATATATCAAGTTTTTATTGACGCTTTGGAAGGCTATATCTCAAGACCCGGGTACTTCCCCCGGGTATGGGTCACTTTGTTGGAATCAGCTCACCGAATGACACAACATATATTACTTTTAAGCAATTCGGTGAGGGGCCCATAAACTACAGTTGAGCCGAAACTTTTGTCAAAATTTTATTTCTATACAAAATTTTGTTAAAATTTTATTTCTATGGAAAATTTGGTCAAAATTTGATTTCTAGAGAAAATTTTATCAAAATTTTAATTCTTTAGAAAATTTTGTCAAAATTGTATGTCTATAGAAAATTTTGTCAAAATTGTATTTCTATAGAAAATTTTGTAAAATTTTTATTTCTATAGAAAATTTTGTCAAAATTGTATTTCTATAGAAAATTTTGTCAGAATTTTATTTTTATAGAAAATTTTATTTCTATAGAAAATTTTGTCAATATTTTATTTCTATAGAAAATTTTGGCAACATTTAATTTCTATAGAAAATTTTTTCAAAATTTTATTTGTATAGAAAATTTTATCAACATTTTTGTTTCTATAGAAAATTTTGTCAAAATTTTATTTCTATAGAAAATGTTTTCAAAATTTTGTAGAAAATTTTGTCAAAATTTTATTTCTATAGAAAATTTTGTCAAAATTTTGTAGAAAATTTTGTCAAAATTTTATTTCTATAGAAAATTTTGATCAAAATTCTGTAGAATATTTTGTCAAAATTTTATTTCTTTAGAACATTTTGTCAAAATTTTATTTCTATAGAAAATTTTGTCCAAATTTTATTTCTATAGAAAATTTTGCCAAAATTTTATTTCAAAAAAAAATTTTGTCAAAATTTTTGTCAAAATTTTATTTCTATAGAAAATTTTGTCAAAATTTTATTTCTATATAAAATTTTGTCAAAATTTTATTTCTATAGAAAATGTTGTAAAAATTTTATTTCGATAGAAAATTTTGTCAAAATTTTATTTCTATAGAAAATTTTATGAAAATTTAATTTCTATCGAAAATTTTGTCAAAATTTTATGAAATTTTTCTCAAAATTTTATTTCTACTCTTGTCAACATTTTATTTTTATAAAAAATTTTGTAAACATTTAATTTCTATAGAAAATTTTGTCAACATTTAATTTCTATAAAAATTTCTTTCAAAATTTTATTTCTAAAGAAAATTTTGTCAAGAATATATTTCTATAGAAAATTTTGTCAAAATTTTATTTCTATAGAAATTTTTGTCAAAATTTTATTTCTATAGAAAATTTTGTTAAAATTTTATTTCTATAGAAAATTTTGTTAAAATTTTATTTCTATAGAAATTTTTGTCAAAATTTCATTTCTGTAGAAAATTTTATCAACATTTTTGTTTCTATAAAAAATTTTGTCAAAATCTTATTTCTATAAAAAAATTAAGTACATCTACTTGGAGGAATTATCAAAAATTCTACCACTCTAATAAACAGTAAATAGTCGACCTCTTTTGGTAGAATTCTACCAAGTGTGGAAACCGTGTGCCCAAGCCATCAAGAAAGCTCGAATGTGAGGTCCATAGGCATTTACCCTACTCTTGGGATCTTAAACCTCCCCAACTATTACCTTTTCCGCCTTTTGTCAAACGAAATGAGGGGTGTTACCTTTATTATTTAATTAATTTATTTATTATTATAATTATGTTTTTTAAATATACCTTTGTGAACCCATTATTCGGAATAATTACTTTTCATTTTGGTTTTTATTATATACCATTGATGTCTTTATAATGAATAATTTCATAAAAATCATCGGAAACATTTCCCAAGAAATTATTTTTTAACTCAGCGATAAAACAAAAACATTTTAATAGAAATCAGCTTATAGACCATATATAAAACCATTCTCCTTTCAATTTTAACATTATTTTTAACATAAAAGAAAAATTTAATCTGGCCAATACACCCTGACAGGGGCTTTCATCTCCTTCCACAAAACCTTTTTTATATGAGGCTGTAATTCCATCATTTAATTAGGAAAGTAAAGAATTCTCAAATTTCTCATGTCTATTGAAATGTGTATTCATGTTTCAAATGTTATTAAGTCTTAGTATTATAAATAAACATTTCCATGGTGATGCATAAGTGTTATTAATTAAGATATTGTTATCAATCATACGCCTCCTTACGCATACGAAGAAGAGTCATTTTAAGATGACGCAGTTGATATCAATAGCGTTTTTTTTTCTCGCCTTGTTTTTAATAAGAAATTATTCTTATTTTTAATAAAAGCGTAAAGAAAGAAAAAAATTTGCATTCCATAAGAAACAATCAAAAGCAATATTTTTAGTTACTACGTGTTATTTAATTACATATCTCACCCAATTTTTGAAAAATAATGTAAATCGTATGTGCTCCCTTTTGAGATCAACATTAAGATTATCGGAATTTACAATCATTTATATTTACAGAAACGACAATGTGATGTGAGGGAAGAACATAGGAATGTAATTAACACAGAAAAAAATATCACCAAAATATTTCCAATTAAAAAGTTAATTGAAGTTGAAATTTTTTTTCAATTAATAAATTAATTGGTACAATTAACTTTTTAATCAAGATAGAAACATTAAGTTAATTAAGTCAATGATTGAACATTTTAAAATTTTTAATTAAAAAGTTAATTGATACAATTAACTTTTAATCAAATTCGGAAGACTAAGTCAGTTTATGATGATGATGAACATTTGTTTTAAATTTTTAGTTAAAATTTTTTTTCAAACAATCAATTGTTAATCCAAATAAAAATTCTAAGCCAATTCAGAATGTAATTGAAAATAGTTACCTTTTTTAATTAATAAATTAATTGAGTTTTGCAATCAACATCAATTAAATTTTTAATTGAATCAATTAAAAAATTAATTGAAATTTGGCAATGAAATCAATTAATTTTTTAATCAAGAATTTTTTCTATGCCCAATTAAAACTGTGATTGATACTATCATTTTCGTGATTGAAGACATTTCAATTAAAAAATTAATTGGATCAATTAATTTCGTGATTGAATCAGAAAAATTTTTTTTTGTGTGAACTTGTAAACTTTTCTTTGTCCTAGGTGATGTATGAGAATTATTAAATGATATTATATCTATCATACGCCTTAGTAGACATACAAATCAGATAAGAAAAAAATTTAAATAAATTTGATACCAAATCAATAAATTGAAAAATCAAATAAACGTGTGATTGGATAATTCAATTTACGAAAGACAACAAAACATGGTTTTAGAGATGAAATATTGCGCAACAAAAAATCATCGACAAAGTTTCACAAAGCATGTTAGATAGCAAAACAACAAAAAAAAAAAATAAAAAAAATCTCATATGTAACATACACTGGTTTTTCCTAGAAAATATTTTTAAACACTTTTTTATGTGTAAAATATTGTTTTAAAACATTACTTTCTTATGGACCGTAAGTTCGGCCAGGCCGTATCTTATGTACCCTCCACTATGGCTTGCGTAGAAACTTCTACTAAAGACTGTCATCCACAATCGAATTACTTGGGTTGCGGTAACACTTGCCGATGTTAAGGTATCTTAAAACTTCGGTGTTAGTCTTCTAAATTGTAAGTTAGTCTATACGGGGTATATATTAAACAAAAAAAAAAGCCGATTAAATACGTATATAATTCAGTTTGACAAAGTTTTCTCTAGAAATAAAATTTTGACAAAAGTTTCTAAAGAAATAAAATTTTGACAAACTTTTCTATAGAAATAAAATTTTGACAAAATCTTCTAAAGAAATAAAATTTTGACAAAATTTTCTAAAGTAATAAAATTTTGACAAAATTTTCTATAGAAATAAAATTTTGACAAAATATTCTACAGAAACAAAATTTTGACAAACTTTTCTATAGAAATAAAATTTTGACAAACTTTTCTATAGGAATAAAATTTCGACAAAATTTTCTATAGAAACAAAATTTTGACAAAATTTTCTATCGAAATAAAATTTTGACAAAATTTTCTATAGAAATAAAATTTTGACAAAATATTCTATAGAAATAAAATTTTGACAAAATTTTCTATAGAAGTAACATTTTGACAAATTTTCTTTAGAAATAAAATTTTGACAAAGTTTTCAATAGAAATAAAATTTTGACAAAATTTTCTATAGAAATAAAATTTTGACAAAATTTTCTATAGAAATAAAATTTTGACATAATCTTCTTTGGAAATAAAATTTTGACAAAATTTTCTATATAAATAAAATTTTGACAAAATTTTCTATAGAAGTAACATTTTGACAAATTTTCTTTAGAAATAAAATTTTGACAAAATTTTCTCTAGAAATAAAATTTTGACAAAGTTTTCAATAGAAATAAAATTTCGACAAAATTTTCTATAGAAATAAAATTTTGACAAAATTTTCTATAGAAATAAAATTTTGACAAAATTTTCTATAGAAATAAAATTTTGACAAAATTTTCTATAGAAATAAAATTTTGACAAAATTTTCTATAGAAGTAACATTTTGACAAATTTTCTTTAGAAATAAAATTTTGACAAAGTTTTCAATAGAAATAAAATCTTGACAAAATTTTCTATAGAAATAAAATTTTCACAAAAATTTTTATAGAAATAAAATGTTGACAAAAGTTTCTATATAAATAACATTTTGACAAAATTTTTATAGAAATAAAATTTTGAAAAAATTTTCTATAGAAATAAAATCTTGACAAAATTTTCTATAAAAATAAAATTTTGACAAAATTTTCTATAGAAATAAAATTTTGACAAATTTTTCTATAGATATAAAATTTTGACAAAGTTTTCAATAGAAATAAAATTTCGACAAAATTTTCTATAGAAATAAAATTTTGACAAAATTTTCTATAGAAATAAAATTTTGACAAAATTTTCTATTGAAATAAAATTTTGACAAAATTTTCTATAGAAATAAAATTTCGACAAAATTTTGACAAAATTTTCTATAGAAATAAAATTTTGACAAAATTTTCTAAAGAAATAAAATTTTGACAAAATTTTCTATCGAAATAAAATTTTGACAAAATTTTCTATAGAAATAAAATTTTGACAAAATTTTCTAAAGAAATAAAATTTTGACAAAATTTTCTATAGAAATAAAATTTTGACAAAATTTTCTAAAGAAATAAAATTTTGACAAAATTTTGGTAGATTATTTTTGGCGATATGGACCAATTTTTGTGTAATTGGCGATCGGCTATATATAACTATAGACCGATATGGACCACTTTTTGCATGGCTGTTAGCGGCCATATACTAGCGCAATGTACCAAATATCAACCGAATGGGATGAATTTTGCTCCTCCAATAGATCCCGTTGGTCAAATCTGGGGATCGATTTATATGAGGGCTCTATATATAATTATGGACCGATATGGACCAATTCCTGTATGGTTGTTAGAGACCACCACGTATCAAATTTCAACCGAATCGCATTAATTTTGCTCCTCCAAGAGGCTGCAGATCAAATCTGGGGATCGGTTTATATGGGGGCTATATATAATTATGGTCCGATGTGGACCAACTTTTGCATGATTGGTAGAGACCATGTACTAACACCACGTACCAAATTTCAACCGGATCGGATTAAATTTGCTCTTCCAAGGGGCTCCGGAGTTCAAATCTGGGGATCGGTTTATATGGGGGCTATATATAATTATGGACTGATGTGGACCAATTTTTGCATTGTTGTTAGAAAACATATACTAACACCACGAACCAAATTTCAACCGGATAGGGTGATTTTTGCTCCTCCTAGAGGCTCCGGAGGTCATATCTGGATATCGGTTCAT
The DNA here is from genome assembly GCF_050003625.1 of Haematobia irritans. Classification (NCBI taxonomy): domain Eukaryota; kingdom Metazoa; phylum Arthropoda; class Insecta; order Diptera; family Muscidae; genus Haematobia; species Haematobia irritans. The sequence goes on along the minus strand of NC_134401.1, from coordinate 162,406,685 downwards.
ATGTGGGCTATATATAATTATGGACCGATATGGACCAATTTTTGAATGGCTGTTAGAGACCATATACTAACACCACATACCAAATTTCAACCGGATCGAATGAATTTTGCTCTTCCACGAGGTTCCGGAGGTCAAATCTGGGGATCGGTTTATATGGGGGCTATATATAATTATGGACCGATATGGACCAATTGCTGTATGGTTGTTAGACACCATATACTAACACCACATACCAAATTTCAACCGGATCGAATGAATTTGCTCTTCCAAGATGCTGCGGAGTTCAAATCTGGCGATCGCTTTATATGGGGGCTATATATAATTATGGACCGATTTGGACCAATTTCCGCATGGTTGTGAGAGACCATAGACTAACACCACGTACCAAATTTCAACCGGATCGGATTAGATTTGCTCCTGCAAGAGGCTGCAGATCAAATCTTGGGATCGGTTTATATGGGGGCTATATATAATTATGAACCGATATGTACCAACTTTTGCATGGTTGTTAGAGACCATATACTAACACCACGTACCAAATTTCAACCGGATCGGATTAGATTTGCTCCTCCGAGAGGCTGCAGATCAAATCTGAGCGTCGGTTTATATGGGAGCTATACGTAAAAGTGGTCCAATATGGCCCATTTGCAATACCATCCGACCTACATCAATAACAACTACTTATGCCAAGTTTCAAGTGGATAGCTTATTTCGTTCGGAAGTTAGCGTGATTTCAAAAGACGGACGGACGGACATGCTTAGATCGACTCAGAATTTCACCGCTACCCAGAATATATATATAATTTATGGGGTCTTAGAACAATATTTCGATGTGTTACAAACGGAATGACAAAGTTAATATACCCCCCATCCTATGGTGGAGGATATAAAAATATATTAAAATCAATTATACAACGAAGCTCAAGCAGATTAAATAGTTCAACGATTAGCAGTTTATATAATTGCAATATGTTGACTACATCATTAAAAATCGTGTTTATAATAAATATTTGCTATGACGAAAAGGTAAAATTCTTTTAAAAACAAAAAATAAAATAAATAAAAAGTAAAGAATATAAACATTTTCCAAAGAAAAATAAATAAATTAGCCATTACCCACCGTACTCTTATAGGCCGCAAACCCCAAATAAGGTATTTGCCATGGTGATGTATAAGTGTTATTAATTAAAATAAATATTTATCATACGGCACTGTGGATAAAATTAACCAAGTCGATGTTGAATACACTAAACATAATTGGGATATTCAAATCAACACCAAGATTTATATTAACGATAACGATAATTTGATAAGAAAGAACATATGCAATTAATAAGCTTGTAAAATTTTCTTTGCCCTAGGTGACGTATGAGTGCTATTAAATCATATTATATCTTTCATACGCCTTAGTAGGTATACAAATAAGATAGGAAAAATTTTGAATAAATTTGATATAAAATCAATGAAATAATGAATAAATTGTATAATCAAATAATCGTGTGATTGGATAATTCAATTTATGAAAGACAACAAACAAAACATGGTTTTAGAGAAAAAATATTGCGCAACAGGAAATCATAGATTTCACACGACCTGTGTGATAGCACAAAAAAATAAAAATAATCTCATATGTACAACACAGGTTTTTCCTAGAAAATATTTTCAGATAATTTATCATTGCAAAGGAACGCACACATACATAGACTTTTTTATGGGTATAATATTGTCTAAAAATAGTACTTTTTTATGCGTATGACATTGCCTTAAAATATTACTTGAATTTTTATGGTTACACAGAAAAAAATTTCACGAAAATTTTTCCAATTAAAATCGTAATTGAGTTTTATAAAATATTCAATTAAAAATTTAATTGAATAAACAAATTTTTTAATTGAAATAAAAATCAATCACACAAATTAATAGTATCAATTAATTTTTTAATTGGATCAATTAATTTTTTAATTGACGGTCAATTAATTTTTTAATTGATACTATCATTTCTTTGATTGAAGACATTTCAATTAAAAAATTAATTGGATCAATTAATTTCGTGGTTGAATCCAGGGATCCGGAGCGGAGCGGAGCGGAGCGTGGAGCGGAGCGGAGCAAGCCCTTTTTTTGCCGGAGCGGGAGCGGAGCGGGAGCGGCATTTCTAAAATCCGGAGCGGAGCGGGAGCGGAGCGGTTTCCAAATGAAAAACCGATCCGCTCCGAATAAAATATTACTTGAATGAAATGTGTAACTTTGAAATTACACTGTGTAGGTAATTTCAAATTTAGCTAGTACTTAGCGTAGTGTGAGTAAACGTTTAAAATGTACGATATGTATTTTTGTACGTACGTACATTGGGGAAAACACAACGTGTTTTTTAGTAATTGTTTTCAAAAACGGCAAATGTCAAAATATATATCTAGTATGTGTTGTAAAAGTAACAACAGTACTTTCGATCAATTTCATCCCGTATTACTAAAGGGTGATTTGTTAAGAGCTTGATAATTTTTTTTTAAAAAAAACGCATAAAATTTGCAAAATCTCATCGGTTCTTTATTTGAAACGTTAGATTGGTCCATGACATTTACTTTTTGAAGATAATTTCATTTAAATGTTGACCGCGGCTGCGTCTTAGGTGGTCCATTCGGAAAGTCCAATTTTGGGCAACTTTTTCGAGCATTTCGGCCGGAATAGCCCGAATTTCTTCGGAAATGTTGTCTTCCAAAGCTGGAATAGTTGCTGGCTTATTTCTGTAGACTTTAGACTTGACGTAGCCCCACAAAAAATAGTCTAAAGGCGTCAAATCGCATGATCTTGGTGGCCAACTTACCGGTCCATTTCTTGAGATGAATTGTTCTCCGAAGTTTTCCCTCAAAATGGCCATAGAATCGCGAGCTGTGTGGCATGTAGCGCCATCTTGTTGAAACCACATGTCAACCAAGTTCAGTTCTTCCATTTTTGGCAACAAAAAGTTTGTTAGCATCGAACGATAGCGATCGCCATTCACCGTAACGTTGCGTCCAACAGCATCTTTGAAAAAATACGGTCCAATGATTCCACCAGCGTACAAACCACACCAAACAGTGCATTTTTCGGGATGCATGGGCAGTTCTTGAACGGCTTCTGGTTGCTCTTCACTCCAAATGCGGCAATTTTGCTTATTTACGTAGCCATTCAACCAGAAATGAGCCTCATCGCTGAACAAAATTTGTCGATAAAAAAGCGGATTTTCTGCCACTGATTTTGGTAATAAAATTCAATGATTTGCAAGCGTTGCTCGTTAGTAAGTCTATTCATGATGAAATGTCAAAGCATACTGAGCATCTTTCTCTTTGACACCATGTCTGAAATCCCACGTGATCTGTCAAATACTAATGCATGAAAATCCTAACCTCAAAAGAATCACCCTTTACAAAGATGTTTGTAATGAACGTCAAATAAATGCAATTAAACGATCTTATTTATATTTAATTTTTTAGTTTTCTACACTGAAAAAATATTGTCGTGAAGTCAAAGATTCCATGTCCTTAGAATAAGAATGCAAATTTTGCTTAACATGGAAGACGCATTTCTCTAAAATAAAGTTTTTTATACCCATCACCATAGAATGGTGATGGGGGTATAATAAGTTTGTCATCCCGTTTGTAACACATCGAAATATCGATTTCCGACTATATAAAGTATACATATATATTTTTGATCAGGGAGAAATTCTAAGACGATATAACGATGTCCGTCTGTCTGTCTACGCTACAGTATTCAATAATGAAGCAATCGTGCTGAAATTTTGCACAACCTCGTCTTTTGTCTGCAGGCAGGTCAAGTTCGTAGATGGGTTATATCGGTCCAGGTTTTGATATAGTCCCCATATAAACCGACCTCCCGATTTGGGGTCTTGGGCTTATAGAAATCGTATTTTTTATCCAACTTGCCTGAAATTTGAAATCTGGAGGTATTTTATGACCATAAAGAGGTGTGCCAAAAATGGTGAGTATCGGTCCATGTTTTGGTATAGCCCCCATATAGACCGATCTCCCGATTTTACTTCTTGGGCTTATAGAAACCGCAGTTTTTATTCAATTTACCTGAAATTGGAAATCTAGAGGTATTGTAGGACCACAAATACGTGTGCTAAAAATTTTGAGTATCGGTCCATATTTTGGTATAGCCCCCATATAGACCGATCTCCCGATTTTACTTCTTGGGCTTATAGAAACCGCAGTTTTTATTCAATTTACCTGAAATTGGAAATCTAGAGGTATTTTAGGACCATAAATAGGTGTGTCGAAAATGGTGAGTATCGGTCCATATTTTGGTATAGCCCCCATATAGACCGATTTCCCGATTTTACTTCTTGGGCTTCTAGAATCCGAAGTTTTTATCCTATTTTCCTGAAATTGGAAATCTAGAGGTATTGTAGGACTACAAATACGTGTGCCAAAAATTGTGAGTATCGGTCCATGTTTTGGTATGGTCCCCATATAAAACGACCTCCCGATTTGGGGTCTTGGGCTTATAGAAAGCGTATTTTTTATCCAATTTGTCTGAAATTGGAAATCTAGGGGTATTTTTGGACCATAAAGAGGTGTGCTGAAAATGGTGAGCATCGGTCCATATTTTGGTATAGCCCCCATATAGACCGATTTCCCGATTTTACTTCTTGGGCTTCTAGAATCCGAAGTTTTTATCCTATTTGCCTGAAATTGGAAATCTAGAGGTATTTTCGGTCATGAAGAGGTGTGCCGAAAACGGTGAGTAGCGGTCCATGTTTTAGTATAGCCCCCATAAGAACGATCTCCCGATTTAACTCCTTGGGTTTCTAGAAACCGTAATTTTTATCTGATTTGCCTGAAATTGTAAATATTCTGGTATTTTAGGCTCGGTCCATTTGGTAATGCCTCCATATAGACCGACTTCACTTGAATTGCTTGAAACTCAATGTAAAATTTCCAGATTTGACTTCTACATATTTAAGATTTCAAATCAAGACGTTATTTTATAATTTTCTTGCACACTTACAAGAGATGTTAATGATTCCTCTAAAACTCAAACAAAAATGGTTCTTATAAATCCAGAATCTGATATAGTCCTCATAGGTGAAATCTTTAAATTTATCTTCGGGAAGTGTCCTCAAGTCCTCAAGCCCTCCTAAAATTTCAAAGGAAACCCTAATATTTGGTTCATGGTGGTGGGTATTTAAGGTTCGGCCCGGCCGAACTTAGTGCTGTATATACTTGTTTTCTTGTCCAAAAGGCAATAAACTTTTGAATAAAGCTGTAATGTCCTTATAATTAAGTGATTTTACTTAAAAATGTGTATCATAACATGAAAGATAAAACTTTTGAGGTAAGGTCAACGTGACTTTAATAATTAAGAAAAATTCTTTAAAATTAATAAAATTGTCTTTAAATTTGTTTCCTTTTTGCATCTTGCCTACAAAGCAAAAAATCGTTAAAAAATAAGACATGTTTTTCAACACTTTATTTTAAAGACGCTTTTTACTTGAAACATAGCATAATTTCTACTGGAAGTCAAGTCTTAATATGGAAAAAAAAATAACTCGTTAACTCGTTTTTAAAGGATTTTGATAACAACTGACGAAAAAAATCTAAAAAAATGAAAAATTAACATATGCTTCCTAGAATGCTTCCTTTAATGAAGTCAAAATGGATTTAATATTTCTGAAAAAATCTTCAAAATTAATAAAATATTTCAACACATTGTTTTAAAGTTATTATACCCTAAACCACATAGTGGTTAGGGTATAACAAGTTTGATCTGCCAAAAAATGTGCCTACAAGAAATTTTGATTTTAGACCCCATAAAATATATACCGATCGACTCAGAATCACCTCCTGAGTCGATCTAGCGCTTGACGTCCGTCCGTCCATCCGTCCGTCTGTCCATGTATTTGTTGTTCACAGAATTTCGGTCGCAAATATTAACCGATTTTGATGAAATTTGGTACAGGGAGTTTTTTTGGGCACAAGGACGAACGTTATTGAATTTGGAAGAAATCGGATCAAATTTAGATATAGCTCCCATATGTATTGCCCGATTTCGACAAATGGGGTCACGTTGCACTTTTTTTACTAACCGATCGTCGTCAAATTTAGCACAAAATAATCTTCTGTATCACCCTTTAAGTCTGAAAATTTCATCGAAATCGGTTCAGATTTAGATATAGGTCCCATATATATGTATCGCCCGATTTTGTCAAATTAGGTCATAAAACCCTTATTTATCAAGCGATCTTACTCAAATTTGGCGAAATGTAATCTTTTATAGCACTAACTATATGTGCAAAAAATCATCGAAATCGGTTCAGATTTAGCTATAGCTCCCATATATGTACCGCCCGATTTTTCTAAATAAAATAAAACTCAATTGAATACAATGTTTGTACTATAATTTTCTCGAAGAGGAGCGGAGCGGAGCGTGGAGCGGAGCGGAGCGATTTTTTTTTTCTCGGAGCGGAGCGAGGAGCGGAGCGGTTTTTTTTTCTCCGGAGCGGGAGCGGAGCGGAGCGAAAAAAATGGACCGCTCCGGATCCCTGGTTGAATCAGAAAAATATTTTTTTGTGTGTAGGAGTATTTTTGTGTCACAAATTACAATGTATCTATAAATGAAATTATTTCGTTAAAAATTATAAAAAAAAAATTATATATATATATATATATATATATATATATATATATATATATATATATATATATATATATATATATATATATATATATAGTAATTAAAATCAATTATACAACGAAGCGCAGAGTAAATAATACAACCATGAGTAATTTATATAATTACAATAGATTCACCACACCTCTTAAACTATTGTTTGCAATATATGATGAAATTTTAATTTCAAATTTTTCATTCTTGAAAAAAAAAAAAACAAACAAAGGAAAGAATGTTAACATTCTCCAAAGAAAAATAAATAAATTAGCCATTACCCACCGCACTCTTATAGGCCTCAAACCCTAAATAAGGTATTCGCTATGGTGATGTATAAGTTTTATTAATTAAAATAAATATTTATCATACGACACTGTGGATAAAATTAACTAAAGCGGAGTTCAATAAAACAAAGATTATAGTTGCTTTTTATTATATTCTACATGTGTAATAACTTTGGAAATGTGTAATAACTTTGATCTTAATGAAAATCTACTTAGAAGAGATATTGGCCTAGGACCTAAAGTGAGCCAAATATTATAACCCCACTTTCCAGATCAAACTGTTTCCCTAATAAAGCTATTAAAAAAGGCCATTCAAAAATTTAACATATGTTGGCAGCAATCAGTTTCAACTTTTAAACTCTCGCTCATACACACACTCACAACCAAGTGGAACTTTTCCCGTTTTTATTAAAAAATAAATATGTTAAATACAACGCAATAAGTTACCCAAGTGATACTGCAGATGTTTTAATATCCAACAATTTTCAGAGTTTTTTTTTTTTTTCTTTGAAAGTTGCCTAAACTCAATATAACATTTAAGTATACTTAACCAGGGTCGCTGAAAAATTTTTACGCATTTTTGAAAACAAAAACAAAATCGTCTTTGTCTTTGTGTCACAGATAGCCACTTCCATGGCGATGCATAAGTGTTATTTATTAAGAGATTTTTAACAACCATACATTTCATCACATGCCAAGTGAATGTTAAGAGCTTTTAACAAAATCACAGATGTATGATTTCATCAAGAGTCTTTACAAATTGCGCAGTTGATCTCAAGTGAAGGAGAAAGACATATGTATTTTCGGATTCTTTGAAATATATTTTATTGCCATTGATTTTTTTTATGTTTTTTGACACTCAATTGTATGAATATTAAAATTTTTTTATCTATTACCAAAAATTAATGCATTTTGCCAATCTCTAAAATGAATAAAATATATGCAAAATTAATAAAAATATATGCAAAATGTAACGCTAATAAACAATGGCAGTATCAGTTGATACATAAAATTTTTCGCTCGAATTGAAAGAAACTGGTAAAGGCGCTGTTGTCCCACGTGTTCTATGAGTGCTATTAATTAAAATGACATTCATCATACGCCACAGTGCAAAACAAAATTTTACAAAATTTTCTATAGAAATAAAATTTTGGCAAAATTTTCTATAGAAATAAAATTTGACACATATTCTATAAAAATAAAATTTGGACACAATTTTCTATAGAAATAAAATTTGGACAAAATTTTCTATAGAAATAAAATGTTGACAAAATTTTCTATAGAAATAAAATTTTGACAAAATTTTCTGTAGAAATAAAATTTTTATAGAAATAAAACGTTGACCAAAACTTTCTATAGAAATAAAATTTTGACAAAGTTTTCTATAGAAATAAAATTTTGACAAAATTTTCTATAGAAATAAAATTTTGAGAAAATTTTCTATAGAAATAAAATTTTGAGAAAATTTTCTATAGAAATAACATTTTGAGAAAATTTTCTATAGAAATAAAATCTTGAGAAAATTTTCTATAGAAATAAATTTTTCACAAAATATTCTATAGAATCATAATTTTGACAAAATTTTCTATAGAAGTAAAATTTTGACAAAACTTTCTATAGAAATAAAATTTTGCGAACATTTTGTATAGAAATAATGTTTTAAGAAAATCATCTATAGAAATAAAATTTTGACAAAATTTTCTATAGAAATAAAATTTTAGCAACGTTTTCTATAGAAATAAATTTTTGACGAAATTTTCCGTAGAAATAAAATTTTGACAAAACTTTCTATAAAAAAAAGGATTGAGAAAAAATTTAATAGAAATAAAATTACGACAAAATTTTCTATAGAACTAAAATTTTGACAAAATTTTCTATAGAAATAAAGTTTTGACTAAATTTTCTATAGAAACTAAACTTTGACAAAATCATCTATAGAAATAAAATTTTGACAAAATTTTCTATAGAAATAAAATTTTGACAAAATTTTCTATAGAAACAAAATTTTGACAAAATTTTTTATAGAAATAAAATTTTGACAAAATTTTCTATAGAAATAAAATTTTGACAAAATTTTCTATAGAAATAAAATTACGACAAAATTTTCTATAGAAATAAAATTTTGAGAAAATTTTCTTAGAAATAAAATTTTGACAAAATTTTCTATAGAAATAAAATTATGACAAAATTTTCTATAGAAATAAAATTTTGACAAAATTTTCTATAGAAATAAAATTTTGACAAAATTTTCTATAGAAATAAAATTTTGACAAAATTTTCTATAGAAATAAAATTTTGACAAAATTTTCTATAGAAATAAAATTTACACAAAATTTCCTATAGAAATAAAAATTTGACAAAATTTTCTATAGTAATAAAATTTTAGCAACATTTTCTATAGAAATAAAATTTTGACAAAATTTTCTATAGAGATAAAATTTTGACCAAATTTTCTTAGAAATACAATTTTGACAAAATTTTTTGATAGAAATAAAATTTTGAGAAAATTTTCTATAGAAATAAAATTTTGACAAAATTTTCAATAGAAATAAAAATTTGACAAAATTTTCTATAGAAATACAAGTTTGAGAACAATTTCGAGAGAAATAAAATTTTGACAAAATTTTATATTGCAATACAATTTTGAGAAAAAATTCGAGAGAAATAAAATTTTGATAAAATTTTCTAGAGAAATAAAATTTTGAGAAAATTTTCTATAGAAATAATATTTTGACAAAATTGTTTGTAGAAATAAAATTTTGAAAAAGCCTTGGGCGATGAATTAAGTTCATCGATGCACTGTTGTTGAGTTACGTCCACTTCGAAAAGTTTAAAAAATAATCGCACAAAAATGTTCACTACTTAATTTCATTTTTGGGCGAGATGAATTTTTTTATGTTGGTGTAAACAACACAAATAGCAAATTGAAATACGAACCAAATACGTATAATCTCAAAAATATCAAGCTTTACGATAGTGCTGTCAGTTAGATAGATTGCAACGCTAGGATTTCACCATTCCCCAAATAAAAGACAATCCTCGTATTTCCATAACTTACAGCTGGCCTTTGTCTTATATACGTCGAAATCGATACCTCAATTGTGCCTTACAACATTACAAAATTATTCTGTGACTTAGGGAGCCACCGTGGTGCAATGGTTAGCATGCCTGCCTTGCATACACAAGGTCGTGGGTTCGATTCCTGCTTCGACCGAAGACCAAAAAGTTTTTTTCAGCGGTGGATTATCCCACCTCAGTTATGCTGGTGACATTTCTGAGGGTTTCAAAACTTCTCTAAGTGGTTTCATTGCAATGTGAAACGCTGTTCGGACTCGGCTTTAAAAACAGGAGGTCCCTTGTCATTGAGTTTAACATGGAATCGGGCAGCACTCAGTGATAAGAGAGAAGTTCACCAATGTGGTATCACAATGGACTGAATAGTCTAAGTGAGCCTGATACATCGTGCTTCCACCTAACCTAACCTTCTCTGACTTAATTTTCAACTTTCTATAAGTTTCTATAACATATAGGACCAACCCATAGGGTACTAAAGTCGTGCAGATCTTGAATAAATGTTTACTGGGTTTATATAATCGAAAGGTAATAATTGCGAAATGCTTAAGATATAATGATAACGAATCGGCCTCTATCCTTGCTTAGACTATTAAGCGATAATGATGGCTTTTCTATCTAATACAAGCTGTGTTGTCCTATGTGTTGTATGAGTGTTGACAATTAAATTCATATCTTTCATACGCCACTGTGTCCAGGCAAATAAAATCGTCAATTAAAATTTAATTTCAAATTACAAAATATTTGATATACACCAAAAAAATATTTTTTTGTCTTCAATCACGAAATTAATTGATTCAATTAATTTTTAATTGAAATGTCTTCAATGACAGATATGATAGTATCAATTAAAAAAATATTTTTAAGTCAATTAAAAAATAATTGAACCAATAAAAAAATTAATTTATTTTTGAAAATTAATTTATTTTCATGATTTTTTTATTGAAACAAAAATCTTTCAATAAAAAAATTTGTTGAATCAATTAAATTTTTAATTGAATATTTTTTTTTTAATTGAATTAAGACTAAAGTCTGCTTTAAATTGAATTGGAAAAAGTTTCGTGAAATTTTTTCTGTGTATATGGAATTACCGTAGTGCGAGGGTGCTACATAAAGTTTTAATCTAATAAAAAATAGCAAACATTTCAATTCACTATCCAATCGGTTCAATTATGCGGCACCAAAAAATCCCTGTGCATATTCGATGTAGTCGGTGTACATCACATATTTTGGGTTCGAGCAAAGGGCCCATTTCCAGCCGATGGGATCATAACCTTCTTGGGAGCAAATTTCTTCAGGAACCAGGGTCGTTGAAAATTTTCCTTAGTCTACAGTGTATACCAGCAGATCCGTATTTCGATTAATGCCACCAAACGGTACAAAGAATGCCGTGGACTAGTCCGTAGTGAGAAAATGTGGCACCCATGAGATGCTAAGAACTAACTTATTTTGACCACATAGTATTTTAATAACTTACTATAATATGATAAAAAAAAATATTGCGCATTTCGTAGTTCTATATTAAAGTTTTGTTTTTTATCAAGTAAACGAAAAAAAATAAATAAACCCTTCCTTATCAAAAAAACACAATGTCGTATAAGTGATATTAATTGAAATAATGTTTATTATACGCCATAGAGGACTATGAAAAATAATAAATTTTGTTTAAATGTCTGGAAAATATAATCCTTATGTGTATGCTTATACGAAACAATGTTTTTTTCTGTTTTTTTTTTTTTTTGCTTACCACCTTATACAGCATCACATGCTTAGTTGTCGTATGCCAAGGAAAACGACCATAAATTTTCATGAGAAATTGCTTTCAAAAACTGCGATAAAAGCACATTCAGACATTTGACATATGCTGACAACAATCAGCTTTAAAAAAATAAAATAAAGTACGGAACATTATACTGTTGCCTCCTTTACTTAATTTGTACATTTTAAATATAACATAATAATTTAAATTGCTAAAGACATACTGCAGATGTTTTCAGGCATACAAGTATTTTTTTTGTTTAAGTGAATGTATGTATGTTGTGAGCAATTTTTTTTTTTTTTTTTGTACATCATTCACAAATTATTCACCTACCAAGGTCGTTGAAATTTTCTTAATACCTATTTTGAACATCATTAAATTGTTGTACCATACTTAGCCAATTTCCATGGTGATACATACGTCTTATTAGTTAAGAATATTAATAATATGTCTAATGGCACATTGAGGGTACAAGATGTCAAGAAAAGTGTTGTTTTTTTCACATATGAAACACAGAGAGATTTTCAAATGTCTGGCGAAAATATTTGGAAAATACTTCATGTTAAATAGACGATAAGTATAGAAATCTTTTTTCTATCGTTAAATTTATTAATAGCTAATATATTAAACAACAAACTCTGTCATATTTTTTCCATCACCATCCTATAAATTGCCCATGGTTATGTATGATTGTTTCAGGTTTCGAATTATATTTGTCATACGCCATACTGAACTCGTATTATTATTAACTAGGTTAATATGTATCAAAAATATATTTTAATATACATCATATATATTTTTCTATTTTTATAAGAAAAAACTTCTAAGCATTTCCTATCACTTCTTTATTCTATTCTCGTTGTTACATCTTCATCCTATAAATTGGCCATTGTGATGTATGCGTGTTATTAATTTTGATTATATTTGTCATACGCACCAATGATCACATATTTATAATAATAAAATATTGTAAATTGACTCTTTTATTGCAGGATAGAGTTCTTAGATGTCTTTTTAAAATAAAAAAATTGGAGCTTTTAACATCTTTATTTTAATATTTCAAAATGAATAAAAATGCAAAATCCAATCTGAAAAAATTCTAAATTTTTTAAAAAAATATTTGAGGTCAAACGTTTCCGACAAGCGTTAGAATACATTAAAAATTATAACAAAAAAAAATATTAAAAATATTTATTTGACAAAATATCACAGAATTTTTTAATATACATGCAAAACATTGAATTCGGATCACACCTAAAGAATTGATGCAAATTCCGTGCAACGGCTGTTGAAATGGAGGACGTCGTATGACAAGCCCATGTTAAATTCATCGCTTCTGCGTCAATTTTGCACCACTTCCGGATCAAAAAAGGACATTTTCATTACTTTTTTGGCGAAGCTTTTTTTACTGGGAGGGTGTACATGGCAAAGTTAGAGAACATTGAAGTCCTTTTGGTATTAAAACAAAAATAGGGTCAGAAATATTTAAAACAAGACAAAAACAAGAAAGGAAAGTCTAAAGTCGGGCGTGGTCGCCTATTTTATACTACTTGCACCACTTTGTAGATCCACATTTTCGATACTATACCATATTTGTCCCAAATTAATACATTTAAATCTGACTCGATTTGGAAAAAAAAATTCTTAGACTTCTAGAAAATCCATAGAAATAATATTTAAGTCAGCTAATGCACTGGGGTGGAACACAATGTTAGTAGCATTGTCTGAAACAATTTTTAGGCAACTTCGCAAAATTGTATTTATGATTTTTGCGGTCGATAGCTATCTATTAGGTATAGAAAAATTGGAAGTATAGGAAAATTGGAGTCATTTTTATATGTCTTCGACTTAGCAGTGGCGATTTTACAAAGAAAATGTTGGTATTTTGTAAATTTTTGCCGAAAACGAAAAAAAACATATATGGGAGCAATATCGGAAATTTGAACCGATTTCAACCAAATCTGGCATGCATTTGTTACAATGTTAATTCTATTCCCTGTGAAAAATTTAACTTAAATCGGATTACAAATTTGACCTCGGTGGTCATATAAGTTTAAATTCTTGTGCCAAATTTGAAGTCGATTGGATTGAAACTGAGACCTGGACTTCGATTACAAAATGTGCTCACAGACAGACGGACGGACAGACGAATACAGCTATATCGACTTAGGGACCGCTCCTAAGCAATATTGGCAAAAACACCATGTGTCTCGTCTCCTTCTGGGTGTTGCAGATATATGCACCAACTTATAATACCCTGTTCCACAGTGTGGCGCAGGGTATAAAAAAGAACAACGTTCACTGAGAATACGGCCGTACGATCGGCCAGGCCGAAACTGATGTACCCTCCACCTTAAAACTTCTTAACACGATCTTCCAAATTGTAAGTTAGTCCATACGGGTATATATTAAACAAACAAAAAAGACCGATTTAATATGTATATAATTCGTTTGACAAATTTTTCGATAGAAATAAAATTTTGACAAAATTTTCTATAGAAATAAAATTTTGACAAAATTTTCTATGGAAATAAAATGTTGACAAAATTGTCTAAAGAAATAAAATTTTGACAAAATTTTCTAAAGAAATAAAATTTGGACAAAATTTTCTATAGAAATAAAATTTTGACAAAATTTTCTTTAGAAATAAAATTTTGACAAAATTTTCTATAGAAATAAAATTTCGACAAAATTTTCTATAGAAATAAAATTTTGACAAAATTTTCTATAGAAATAAAATTTTGACAAACTTTTCTATAGAAATAAAATTTTGACAAAATTTTCTATAGAAATAAAATTTTGACAAAATTTTCTATGGAAATAAAATTTTGACAAAATTTTCTTTAGAAATAAAATTTTGACAAATTTTTATATAGTAATAAAATTTTCACAAAATTTTCTATAGGAAAAAAAATTTGACAAAATTTTCTATAGAAATAAAATTTTGATAAAATTTTCTATAGAAATAAAATTTTGACAAAATTTTCGATAGAAATAAAATTTTGACAAAATTTTCCAAAGGAATAAAATTTTGACAAAATTTTGTATAGAAAGAAAATGTTGACAAAATTTTGTATAGAAATAAAATTTTGACAAAATTTTCTATAAAAATAAAATTTTGACACAATTTTCTATAGAAATAAAATTTTGACAAAATTTTCTATAGAAATAAAAATTTGACAAAATTTTCTATAGAAATAAAATTTTGATAAAATTTTATATAGTAATACAATTTTGATAAAATTTTATATAGAAATAAAATTTTGACAAAATTTTCTATAGAAATAAAATTTTGACAAAATTTTCTATAGAAATAAAATTTTGACAAAATTTTCTAAAGAAATAAAATTTTGACAACATTTTCTATAGAAATAAAATTTTGACAAAATTTTCTATAGAAATAAAGTTTTGAGAAAAATTTTTATAGAAATAAAATTATGACAAAATTTTCTACTGAAATAAAATGTTGACAAAATTGTATATAGAAACAAAATTTTCTATAGAAATTAAATTTTGACAAAATTTAATTTCTATAGAAACGAAATTTTCACAAAATTTTCTATAGAAATAAAATTTTTACAAAATTTTCTATGGAAATAAAATTATGAAAATTTTTTTTTCAACTAAAATCTTGACAAATTTTATATAGTAATAAAATTTTGACAAAATTTTATATAGAAATAAAATTTTGACAAAATTTTCTATAGAAATAAAATTTTGAGAAAATTTTCTATAAAAATAAAATTTTGACAAAATTTTCTATAGAAATAAAATTTTGACAAAATTTTCTAAAGAAATAAAATTTTGACAAAATTGTCTATAGAAATAAAATTTTGACAAAATTTTCTATAGAAATAAAATTTTGACAAAATTTTCTATAGAAATAAAGTTTTGACAAAATTTTCTATAGAAATAAAAATTTGACAAAATTTTCTATGGAAATAAAATCTTGACAAAATTTTCTATAGAAATAAAATTTTGACAAAATTTTCTATAGAAATAAATTTTTGACAAAATTTTCTATAGAAATAAAATTTTGACAAAATTTTCTATAGTAATAAAATTTTGACAAAATTTTCTATAGTAATACAATTTTGATAAAATTTCATATAGAAATAAAATTTTGACAAAATTTTCCATAGAAATAAAATTTATACAAAATTTTCTATAGAAATAAAATTTTGACAAAATTTTCTATAGAAATATAGGCCATATGCTAACACAACGTACCAAATTTCAACCGGATCGGATGAATTTTGCTCTTCCAAGAGACTCCGGAGTTCAAATCTGGGCAGCTAATTTCTTTCGGAAGTTAACGTGATTTCAACAGATGGACGGACGGTCGTGGCTAGATTGACTCCGAATATCACCACGACCCAAATATATATACTTCATGGGGACTTAGAGCAATATTTCAATGTGTTACAAACGGAATGACGAAGTTAATATACCCCCATTCTATGGTGGAGCGTATAAAGATATATTTCTTGAATATATTTCATATGAAGCATACACAAGCATTGTCCATGGTGATGTATGCTTGTTATTAATTTCAATAATATTTATCATTCGCCCTCGATGTATGTCGTATACATCAAATAAAGGTTAGCAAGAACATTTTGATATATTTTAAATTAATTAGATTTTTCAATTTAAAATCTTCATATGTAATGCAATAATAAAATATCATATAATCATAATATTCAGTATCTGCTATAACCATAAAACCATTATGATTAGTATCAATTATTATTATGTATCAATTTCTTACATATTGCCTATGGTGATATGTGTGTATACTATTAAATCTAATTATATTTATCATATGCCATAAGGAAATCAAATGTCTAACAAGTATATACGGCTGTAAGTTCGGTCAGTCTCCACCACCATGGATTGCTTAGAAAGTTCTACTTTCTTTCTTCAACAATCAATTTTCGCAAAGTTATTAGAGAGCCAAATTTCAAGCGTATCGAATGAAATTTGGCCATCCATGAGGCTCCAGAATTTAAATGTTGAGAATTTTTGCAAGTTTAGTAGAAAGGAAATACTGAAATCCCGTACCAAAGATCATTCGCATGATATGAAATTTGCTTTTCCAGGTGGCTAAAGAAATCAAAACTGTGTATCGGTTTATATGGGGGTTATATATATATGTAATTATGGACCGATTTGGACCAATTTTCGAATGGTGGTTAGAAAGTCTATAATAACAAATTTCAAACGAATCCGATGGAATTTTTTCTTCCAAGAGGATCCAATTGGGGATCGGTCTATATGGGGATATACCTACACAGAAAAAAATATCACCAAAATATTTCCAATTAAAAAGTTAATTGAAGTTGAAAATTTTTTTAATTAATAAATTAATTGATACAATTAACTTTTTAATCATGATAGAAACATTAAGTTAATTAAGTCAATGATTGAAAATTTAAAAATTTTTAATTAAAAAATTAATTGATACAAATAACTTTTTAATAAAATTCGGAAGACTAATTCATTAAAAAAAAGTGCTGATTTTTTTTTTAATTTTTAATTAAAAATGTATTTCAAACAATCATTTGTTAATCCAAATAAAAACTCTAAGCCAATTCAGAAAGTAATTAAAAATAGTTTCCTTTTTTAATTAATAAATTCATTGAGTTTTGCAATCAACATCAATTAAATTTTTAATTGAATCAATTAAAAAATTAATTGGAATTTGCTGAAAAAATCAATTAATTTTTTAATCAAGAATTTTTTCTATGCCCAATTAAAACTGTGATTGATACTATCATTTTCGTGATTGAAGACATTTCAATTAAAAAATTAATTGGATCAATTAATTTGGTGATTGAATCAGAAAAAAATTTTTTTGTGTGTAACAGAAGTTAGATATGGTATTGCAATATCCGACCGTCAGCAATAACAACTACTTATACCAAGTTCCAAGTCGATACATTCGTTTGAAAGTTAAAGTTATTTCCACGGACGGAAGGGCAGACATCGCAAGATCGACCAATATTTCGATGTGTTGCAAACCGAATGACAAATTTCCATATTGATTTTGATATTGAAAAACCATTGGTTATTGGAGCTTATTAAAAAATCCCTTAATCTGTTTCATAATCTAAGTCAATTAATATTTGCCATGGTAGCGTATGAGTATTATTAATAATATTTAGGGTCTGAGACCAATATTTCGATGTGTTGCAAACCGAATCACAAATTTTGTATACTCTCCATCCCATGGTTTTCCATAGTGATTTTGATATTGAAAAACCATTGGTTACTGGAGCTTATTAAAAATCCCTTAATCTGTTTCATAATCTAAGTCAATTAATATTTGCCATGGTAGCGTATGAGTATTTCTAATAATATTTAATAATAAAAAATTAATTATATTCATCATACGCTATAATGAACAAATTATGCGGTAATTAAGAAGAACTTGGAATTTCTCTTAAAAATGAGAATTAATATAAATTTAAGATTTTATAACAATGCTCATTCTTAATAAAACCTATATTGTCAAAAATTGGAGTTTTCATTGATGAAAATAATAATATTTTATTTTTAATTTATAAATAAGATTTTTCTTGATTTGTTTGTTTCTTTCGATCTTTTTCAGTTTAAATAAAATTCTTTATTTTGCCAAGCTTGAGATCTATTTGTTTTTATTATTTTCATTTCATCCGTCCTAATAACAGGTTGGCTGATAAGTCCCCGGTCTGACACATAGATGGCGTCGCTAGTATTAAATGCATATTATTTTTATATAGTACCAACCTTCAAATGATTCGTGTCAAAATTTGACGTCTGTAAGTCAATTAGTTTGTGAGATAGAGCGTCTTTTGTGAAGCAACTTTTGTTATTGTGAAAAAATGGAAAAAAAGGAATTTCGTGTTTTGATAAAATACTGTTTTCGGAAGGGAAAAAACATGGTGGAAGCAAAAACTTGGCATGATAATGAGTTTCCGGACTCTGCCCCAGGGAAATCAACAATAATTGAATGGTATGCAAAATTCAAGCGTGGTGAAATGAGCACGGAGGACGGTGAACGCAGTGGACGCCCGAAAGATGTGGTTACCGACGAAAACATCAAAAAAATCTACAAAATGGTTTTGAATGACCGTAAAATGAAGTTGATCGAGATAGCAGAGGCCTTAAAGATATCAAAGGAACGTGTTGGTCATATCATTCATCAATATTTGGATATGCGGAGCTCTGTGCAAAATGGGTGCCGCGCGAGCTCACATTTGACCAAAAACAACAACGTGTTGATGATTCTGAGCGGTGTTTGCAGCTGTTAACTCGTAATACACTCGAGTTTTTCCGTCGATATGTGACAATGGATGAAATATGGCTCCATCACTACACTCCTGAGTCCAATTGACAGTCGGCTGAGTGGACAGCGACCGGTGAACCGTCTCCGAAGCTTGGAAAGACTCAAAAGTCCGCTGGCAAAGTAATGGCCTCTGTTTTTTTGGGATGCACATGGAATAATTTTTATCGATTATCTTGAGAAGGGAAAAACCATCAACAGTGACTATTATATGGCGTTATTGGAGCGTTTGAAGGTCGAAATCGCGGCAAAACGGCCCCATATGAAGACGAAAAAAGTGTTGTTCCACCAAGACAACGAACCGTGTCACAAATCATTGAGAACGATGGCAAAAATTCACGAGATGGGCTTCGAATTGCTTCCCCACCCACCGTATTATCCAGATCTGGCCCCAGCGACTTTTTGTTGTTCTCAGACCTCAAAAGGATGCTCGCAGGGAAATAATTTGGCTGCAAGATGTGATTGCCGCAACTGAGGCCTATTTTGAGGCAAAACCAAATGAGTACTACCAAAATGGTATCAAAAAATTGGAAGGATACAACGTATCGCTCTTGAAGGGAACTATGTTGAATAATAAAAACGAATTTTGACAAAAAAATGTGTTTTTCTTTGTTAGACCGGGGACTTATCAGCCAACCTGTTATATATATTCTAAGACGATATAAGCATGTCCGTCTATCTGTCTATTGAATCACGCTACAGCCTTCAATAATGGCGCTGTCTACCTGACATTTGCCACAGATTTTTTGTTTGCTTTTTTGTTTGCAGGCAGGTCAAGTTCGAAGATGGGGTATATCGGTCCAAGTTTTGATATAGTCCCCATATAAACCGATTTCCCGATTCGGGGTCTTGGGCTTATAAAAACCGTAGTTTTTATCCAATTTGCCTGAAATTGAAAATCTAGAGGTACTTGAGGACCATAAAAAGTTGTGCCAAAAATGGTGCCCATCGGTCCATGTTTTGGTACAGCTCCCATATAGACCGATCTCCCGATCTTGCTTCTTGAGCGTCTAGAAATGTATTTTCTATCCGATTTGCCTGAAATTTAAAATCTAGAGGTATTTTAGGACCATAAAGTGGTGTGTCGAAAATGGTCCGTATCGGTCTATGTTTTGGTATAGCCCCATATAGACCGATCTCCCGATTTTTATTCTTGGGCTTCTAAAAACTGTATTTTCTATCCGATTTGCCTGAAAATCTGGATGTATTTTTGAACCTTAAAGAGGTGTGTCGAAAATGGGGTGTATCGGTCTATGTTTTGGTATAGCTCCCATATAGACCGATCTCCCGATCTTGCTTCTTGGGCGTCTAGAAACTGTATTTTCTATCCGATTTGCCTGAAATTGAAAATCTAGAGGTAATTTAGGACCATAAAGTAGTGTGTCGAAAATGGTCCGTATCGGCCCATGTTTTGGTATAGCCGCCATATAGACCGATCTCCCAATTTTTATTCTTGGGCTTCTGTATAGACCGATCTCCCGAGAGAGACTATATTTTCTAACCGATTTGCTTGGAACGGAAAATCTAGAGGTATTTTAAGATCACAAATAGGTTTGTCACAAATGGTGCCTATCGGTCCATGTTTTGGTATAGCCCCCATATAGACCTATCTCCCGACTTTATTCTTGGGGCTTCTAGAATCCGTAATTTTTATCCAATTGCTGGAAATTAGAAATCTAGAGGTATCATAAGACCATAAAGAGGTGTGTCGAAAATGATCCGTATCAGATCATACGTATCCTTTCGTATAAAGTATTTTCGTTTAGAGCAAACTAATCCGAATTTTTGATAAGCGATTCAACGATTCAATTTGTGTAAAAAGAAAACTTTGCTTGTCTAAAATTTCGTTCTTCAGAAAAGAAAACACTTCCTTCAGGGTATAAAAGGCGCGCTGATCAAGAAAATTGCTTGAAACTGAAAATAAAATGTCCAGATTTTACTCATCGTATTCATTTGAATAATGGCGGAAAAAATCTACAGATTAAAGATTTCAAATCAAGACGTTATTTCATCATATGCACGATTTGTTTATGATCTCTCTAAAACTTAAACAAAATTGGTTCTCATAAATCCAGATTCTGATCTAGTCTTCATAGGTAGAATCTTTAAATTTTTCTTCGGGAAGCGTACTGATTTGCTTGGGGTTGTCATCAAACCTAAACCTAAAATGCTATATATTATCAAGTAACCTGCTACGACGAAGAGTTTTCAAAGTAAACTATTATATTTGATACATGGTGGTGGGTATTTAAGATTTGGCCCGGCCGAACTTACTGCTGTATATACTTGTTTTAATATTAAAAAATTCTTTTTAATTTGTAATAGTGACCAACCAATAACTAATTGGGAATTTTAAGAAAATTTATCATATTTAA
Organism: Haematobia irritans; assembly: GCF_050003625.1. Lineage (NCBI taxonomy): Eukaryota > Metazoa > Arthropoda > Insecta > Diptera > Muscidae > Haematobia > Haematobia irritans. The sequence continues at coordinate 162,385,199 of NC_134401.1, read as the reverse complement.
ATTATATATGCCTCAAATTACCTCAAGGCTTTCTATGATGAAATAAAAGCTTTAGTAATTATAGCCTTATTGTTCTAAATCTGTTTTTATAAATATAAAGTCACAAAAGAGTTACTTGATTGCTTCTCATTCTCTCTCTCTCTCTGTTTTTATCTATCCCTGTTGATTATGTCCAGTATTTTGTAATTTATAATTGTCTACTGTACCAACAAATGCCTCTGGAGTCGACACTCTGTAGCTAAATATAATACGAGTTCATTTATGTTAGTGTGAGCATAGATAACAACAACGACCATAAATTTTATTTTGCCATGGTGATGAAAAATGGTTATTAATTATTATGCATACGACAAAGACAATACAATTTATTATTTATTCTAAAAATTGTTAAAGCATAATTAACAATTTCCTATGATGACAAATCTTTGTTATAGACTTGAGAACGACAGAGAGAGAGAGAGAGGGAGAGAGAGTAATTATTCAAATGATTTTAAATGAACTCTAAGCATATGAAGAAGATGGCAAAACAGACATATCCAATGGTGTATGTGTAGATCCATTAAAGAAAATGCTGGGAATTGCAGTCAATCATTAATTACACTATAGTAAGAGCTAACAAAGACTTTGTATGGATTTAAATAAATTTGTTAAAAATCCATTCCAGAAAAATATTGCAAAGTTAGACTATCTTAAATGGAGATTGACTTGACTATTCTATATGGAGATATAAAGATCCTGTCTTCACTTCAATAATTTCCTTAATGAAGGCTATGCAATAACACTAGGCAAAACTAAAATGGTCTCTTTTTAATATACCTAAATGAAATTCATAGAAATCAACATCAACAAAGTTAACATCAATCATATTTATTTAACATAATTTTTTGTTGTTGTTGTTTGTTAATTCCATCCATATGTTTCCAACATTCCCTAGAAATTCTAATTAAACTTTGTTTTTAATGTAATTAAATTCATACTAATAGTATTTCATATAAATGGGATACCATGTTTATTAATAAAAATTTTCTTGTTTCCATTGTTTCTCTGTAATTCTCTGAACGTACTAAAAATTTGTTTTTGCCCTTGGTAGCGAATGATATTTGCTAATTAAGTTTATATTTATTATACGCTCTGGTGCACAGAATGAAATGAAGCATAACACATATTTTATGTAAATTCCAATGAATATAATACCTTGAAAGTAATCTCCCTTCATCAGGGGGATTATTCAAAGCATTACATTTTACAGCATACCGGATTAAAAGTAATCATCAAGACATGGTGGTTGTTTCGCCTGAAAATATCGCCCATCACCAGAGCCAGCTTTCTTCAGATAATTTTTCATACGAAAACCAAAAGAAAAAAATGGGTTAAGGGAGACTTTCAACAGGCAATGCAAGCTCTTTTGTCATTTACCTGACAGTTGCTAACAATGAAAACCGCTTGAATTATTAAAGGAATGTCTACATTTGGTATCAACAAATATTTCCCAGAATTTTTCATAATGCCAACAATGACGCTTGAACATTTTATTATCATGTCTGTTAAATTTTATAAACGTTAATTTGATAAGAACCATTTAAAATTTGAAAGCTTCAATTTGTAAATCGCTTTTAACTCGTTATATCATAAACAGCAATGAGACCATGGTGATGTATGAGTGTTACTAATTAAATTTTAATATTAATTATACACACTATAGGCCAAAATACCGTATGGTGAGTATTTATATACATATACATTGGTATTTATATACATATATAAACCCATGGGATACTATTGGGCATTCTTACTTATTTTCTAGAGAACTTATTTATTTTATTTCTATAGAAAATTTTCTCAAAACTTTATTTTTATAAAAAAAATTCTCAAAATTTTATTTCTATAGAAAATTTTCACAAAATTTTATTTCCATAGCAAATTTTCACAAAATCTTATTTCTATAGCAAATTTTGTCAAAATTTTATGTCTATAGAAAAGTTTCTCAAAGTTGTATTTCTATAGAAAATTATGTCAAAATTTTATTTCTATAGAAAATTTGTCGACATTTTATTTCTATAGAAAATTTTCACAAAATTTTATTTCTATAGCAAATTTTGTCTAAATTTTATTTTTATAGAAAATTATGACAATATTTTATTTCTATAGAAATTTTTGTAAAAACTTTATTTCTATGGAAAATTTTGTCAAAATTGTATTTCTATAGAAAATTTTGTCAAAATTTTATTTTCTATAGAAAATTTTGTCAAAATTTTATTTCTATAGAAAATTTTGTCAAAATTTTATTCTCATAGAAAATTTTGTCAAAATTTTATTACTGTAGTGATTTTTGTCAAAATTTTATTTCTATAGAAAATTTGTCAAAATTTTATTTCTATAGAAAATTTTGTCAAAATTTTACTTCTATAGCAAATTTTGTCAAAATTTTATTTCTATAGAAAATTTTGTCAAAATTATATTTCTATAGAAAATTTTGTCACAATTTTATTTCTATAGAAAATTTTGTCAAAATTGTATTTCTATAGAAAATTTGTCAAAATTTTATTTCTATAGAAAATTTTCACCAAATTTTATTTCTATAGCAAATTTTGTCAAAATTTTATTTCTACAGAAAAATTTGTCAAAATTTTATTTCTATAGAAAATTTTCTCAAAATTTTATTTCTAAAGGAAATTTTGTCGAAAATTTTATTTCTATCGAAAATTTTCTCAAAATTTTATTTCTATAGAAAATTTTCTCAAAATTTAATTTCTATAGAAAATTTTCTCAAAAAATTATTTCTATAGAAAATTTTGTCAAAATGTTATTACTATAGAAATTTTTGTCAAAATTTTATTTCTATAGAAAATTTTGTCAAAATTTTATTTCTATAGAAAAATTTGTCACAATTTTATTTCTATAGAAAATTTTCTCAAAATTTTATTTCTAAAGGAAATTTTGTCGAAAATGTTATTTCTATAGAAAATTTTCTGAAAGTTTTATTTCTATAGAAAATTTTCTCAAAATTTTATTTCTATAGAAAATTTTCTCAAAATTTTATTTCTATACAAAAATTTGTCAAAATTTTATTTCTATAGAGAATTTTGTCAAAATTTTATTTCTACAGAAAATTTTGTCAAAATTTTATTTCTATAGAAAATTTGTCACAATTTTATTTCTATAGAAAATTTTCACAAAATTTTATTTCTATAGAAAATTTTGTCAAAATTTTACTTCTAAAGGAAATTTTGTGAAAATTTTATTTCTATAGAAAATTTTGTCAATTTTTTTTCTATAGAAAATTTTCTCAAAATTTTATTTCTATAGAAAATTTTCTCAAAATTTTATTTCTATAGAAAATTTTCTCAAAAAATTATTTCTATAGAAAATTTTCTCAAAATTTTATTTCTATCGAAAATTTTCTCAAAATTTTATTTCTATAGAAAATTTTCTCAAAATTTTATTTCTATAGAAAATTTTCTCAAAAAATTATTTCTATAGAAAATTTTGTCAAAATGTTATTACTATAGAAATTTTTGTCAAAATTTTATTTCTATAGAAAATTTTGTCAAAATTTTATTTCTATAGAAAATTTTGTCAAAATTTTATTTCTATAGAAAATTATATAAAAATTTTATTTCCATAGAAAATTATGTCAAAAATTTTTTTCTATAGAAAATTTTGTCATCACTTTATTTCTATAGAAAATTTTCACAACATTTTATTTCTATAGAAAATTTTCGCAAAATTTAATTTCTCTAGACAATTCTGACAAAATTTTATTTCTATACAAAATTTTGTCAAAATTTTTTTTCTATAGAATTTTTTTTGGAAAATTTTATTTTTACAGAAAATTTTGTAAAAATTTTATTTCTATAGAAAATTTTTGCAAAATTTAATTTCTGTTGTTTTTGATATCAGCTTAAACTGAGATCAAAAACAACAAAAATGATTGCAGGGAAACCAAAAATAACAAACAAAACGAATGAAGATAGAGGAAGCACGCTCAAAAACAAACCCAGCCAAATTCATTTAAATCGATGATTTGAGTTTGGCAAAGGAAAAGAGATATGCTTGCAAATTTGTTTAGGCAGTAGCCGACTATCAAACCTTTTTTCGGAAAGTTCAAGTGTACTTCACTTTGGGTTGAGTGATTTACCCGAATTTATTCTGATAATTGGTTGATAGTTTTTCTGCTGGTAGAGGATGCTGATGAGGAATGTGGTAATTCCGAAACAGCTGTACATCCGACCATCATGCAGTCTTTAGGGCTTCGCCCACATAAATTTTACAAGCATACTTTTCCTCTGTTGGTTAAGCTACACTTGTAGTTTAGTCAATGCATGATTTTAAGCTAAGATCAATAACAAACAAAAAAAATTTAATTTCTATAGAATTTTTTTGGAAAATATTATTTTTATTCTTGCAAAATTTTATTTCTATGGAAAACTATGTCAAAATTTTATTTTCATAAAAAATTTTCTCAAAATGTTATTTCTATAGAAAATTTTGTCAAAATTTTATTCCTATACAAAATTTTGTCAAAATTTTAAGTCTATCGAAAATTTTAAAAATTTTGTTAAAATTTTACTTCTACACCAAACTTTATTTCTAGAGAAAATTTTCTCAAAATTTTATTTCTAGAGAAAATTTTTTCAAAATTTTATTTCCACAGAAATTTTGTCAAAATTTTATTTCCACAGAAAATTTTGTCAAAAAAAAAAATATAAAAAATTATGTCAAAATTTTATTTCTATAGAAAATTTTGTCAAAATTTTATTTCTATAGAAAATTTTGTCAAAATTTTAATTCTATAGAAAATTTTGTCAAAATTTCAATTCTATACAAAATTTTAAAAATTTTGTCAAAATTTTATTTCTACACAAAATTTTATCAAATTTTTATTTCTATAGAAACTTTCTCAAAATTTTATTCCTAGAGAAATTTTTTTCAAAATTTTATTCCTATACAAAATTTTGCCAAAATTTTATTTCTACAGAAATAACATTTTTCAAAATTTTATTTAGAAAATTGTGTCGAAATTTTATTTCCATACAAAATTTTGTCAAAATTTTATTTCTATAGAAAATTTTGTGAAAATTTTATTTCTATACAAAATTTTGTCAACATTTTATTTCTATACAAAGTTTTCTAAAAATTTTATTTCTATACAAAATTTTGTGAAAATTTTATGCCTGTAGAAAATTTTGTCAAAATTTTATTTCTATAGAAAAGTTTGTCAAAATTTTATTTCTACAGAAATAACATTATTCCAAATTTTATTTAGAAATTTTTGTTAAAATTTTATTTCTATAGAAAATTTTACTTCTATAGAAAATTTTGTCAAAATTTTATTTCTACAGCAAATTTTGTCAAAATTTTATTTCTATAGAAAATTTTGTCAAAATTGTATTTCTATAGAAAATTTAGTTAAAATTTTATTTCTATAGAAAATTTTGTCAAAATTTTACTCCTGACTTGACGCTTACGAAAAATAAAATTTTGTCAAAATTTTATTTCTATACAAAATTTTGTCAAAGTTTTATTTCTATAGAAAATATTGTCAATATTTTATTTCTACAGAAACAACATTTTTCAAAATTTTATTTAGAAAATTTTGTTATAATTTTATTTCTATAGAAAATTTTGTTAAAATTTTATTTCTATAGAAAATTGTGTCAAAATTTTATTTCTATAGAAAATTTAGTCACAATTTTATTTCTACAGAAATAACATTTTTCAAAATTTTATTTAAAAAATTTTGTTAAAATTTTATTTCTATAGAAAATGTTGTCAAAATTTTATCTCTATAGAAAATTTTGTCAAAATTGTATTTGTATAAAAAAATTTCTTAAGATTTTATTTCTATAGAAAATTTTGTTAAAATTTTATTTCTATAGAAAACTTTGTCAAATTTGTATTCCTATACAAAATTTTAATTCTATAGAAAATTTTAAAAATTTTGTGAAAATTTTATTTCTATAGAAAATTTTCTCAACATTTCATTTCTATAGCAAATTTTGTCAAAATTTTATTCCTATAGAAAACTTTGTCAGAATTATATGCCTATAACAAATTTTATCCAAATTTTATTTCTGTAGAAAATTTTTCAAAATTTTATTTCTATAGAAAATTTTGTTAAAATTTTATTTCTATAGAAAATTTTGTTAAAATTTTATTTCTATAGAAAATTTTGTTAAAATTTTATTTCTATAGAAAATTTTGATTATTATTTTAGTGTTAAATCGGATCAGAAACAATGAATTTTTCATGGGAAGAAGGCATATTTTTTAAACATAAATTTTTCAGATGTGTTGCTGGAATGTAAAAGCTATTTGGCTCATAATATCTATCAAAGTATGAGAAAAACTACATAAAATAAAGTTTATGAAATAATATCAGCTTTTATTCTTATACGAATGTCCATTTACTAGAGAAGTTCCGTAGAAAACTCATCACAAAGTTGCTAAAAAAATTGGCCAACACTGAAACACATGCATAGTCAGGCTTGCGAGATTGGTATTTGACATTTTCTTTTCAGTAACTTAATAGTATCAATTCCCTTAATCTTCACGTCCACTAAGCTCGAATAAATATTGTAATAATATGTCGCATATTTTTCGTTGATTGTTAAAGAAGTGCATAAAAATGCATTTTAGTGCCCAACGATATGGAACATATTTATAAGCGCCACTAAATTAAAATAGCATCGAGAAATAAATCGAAACAGAGTGGGGAGTTAGAGTTATGTGTCGTTTTTGTATGTGCTCTGTAGTGAACATCGGTAGTCAAAGGGTTAAAAGTGAAGATCTCCCAATTGTTTTTTGCTGGGTTGTGGATTCAAATAAATATATTGCACAAATAAAATTTTTGTTCCCTACACCTAATATATTCTATAAACAATGTAATTACTTAACGTATTAAATAATTGAATGCCTTTCTTGATAATGGGGATAATAATGTCACTTCAGCTTCTTCTTTCAATATAAAAATTTGTCATAATACCATTCATCACTTTTGAATATTAAATTTCAATTATACTACTGTCATACTTCCAAATTTAATAAATTTTATTCATTTCCCATAATCTGTCCTTACACGATTGATAATCGTTTGTCACGCTATAATATTCATAAGACTTGAGTAAATATATGCATATTTTGTATGCAATTTGCTTATGTATGCAAGGAAGCTCTCAAACGAAAGAAAAAAAAAACGAAATCATAAACAAAAATACTCTTAAATTTGCATGAATAGAACTTGATCGGAAATAGCGAAACATAACGAAGATTTATGCTTTAGGAAATACACGTACGCTCACACACACACAAACATATATCCTTGACTGTATTAATAAACAAGGTTGGTGTTGGTATGTGTGTTGCATATAATTTCTCGGTAGCAGTATTCTCATATGGAGGATATGTTTCATACAAATCTTCTACAATGACTTTGATTCTTTGATATACTGCTACAGATTACTAAAGAGTGCGAGGAGGGAGGGAGGGACGGAGTCGACCGAGAATTTGGATCATTCACTTGTCATGTAAATATATTCTGCAAGCATTGAACTTTTCCTTACAGGTTATTGGAATTTTTCATGGGAGTTTACGCTCAAAATCATTTACATGTCGTCAAAACTTCACAACAATGAAAACAAATTGAAAATGTCATAAATCACTGTGTGATATGGTTCGTTTTTTATTTATTCGTTTTTTTGCGTTTGTGTTGCATCGCAGATTCTTTTGGTAACGCATACATGTTTACATTATACTTATAGGAATATGTAGAATATAAATGCACTGGCAGAAATTACGAAAATGGTTTTCTTTCTTGAAATAAATTGCGCCATGTTGGGATGTTAATTTTAAATTAAATTTTAATTAAAATTTCTAATATACACATTCTACAAAACAAAAAAGTTTGTCAAAATTTTATTTCTATAGAAAATTTTGTCAACATTTTATTTCATATTTGTTGTTTTGATCTCAGTTTTAAAACCATTGTGTTGACTAAACTACAAGAGTAGCTTAACCAACAGAGGAACAGAATGTAAAATTTATTTGGACAAAGCCTTATAGACTGCAAGATGGTTGGATGGTTTTATTTCTATAGAAAAAATTGCCAACATTTTTTTTCTATAGAAAATTTTAAATGCTATTTCTATAGAAAATTATGTCAAAATTTTATTTCTATAGAATATTTTGTCAAATTTTATTTCTATACAAAATTTTGTCAAAGTTGATTTCTATAAACAATTTTGTCAAAATTTTATTTCTATAGAAAATTTGTCTAATATTATTACTTCAGAAAATTTTTCCAAAATTTTATTTCTATCGAAAATTTTGTCAAAATTTTATAGAAAAATTTTCAAAATTTTATTTCTATCGAAAAGTGTGCCAATATTTTGTTTTTATCGAAAATTTCTCCAAAATTTTATTTATATAGAATATTTTGTCAAAATTTTATTTCTATAGAGAATTTTGTCAAAATTTTGTTTCTATAGAAAATTTTGTCAAAATGTTATTTCTATAGAAAATTTTGTCAAAATTTTATTTCTGTAGCAACCTTTGTCAAAATTTTATTTCTATCGAAAATTTTATTTCTATATACAATTTTGTCAAAATTTTATTTCTAAAGAAAATTTTGTAAAAATTCTATTTATATAGAAAATTTTGTCAAAATTTTATTTATATAGAAAATTTTGTCAAAATTTTATTTATATAGAAAATTTTGTCAAAATTTTATTTATATAGAAAACTATGTCAAAATTTTATTTCTATAGCAACTTTTGTCAAAATTTGATTTCTATTGAAAATTCTGTCAAAACTTTATTTCTATTGAAAATTTTGTCAAAATGTTATTTCTATAGCAACCTTTGTCAAAATTTTATTTCTATATAAAATTTTGTCAAAAATTTATTTCTATAGAAAATTTTGTCAAAATTTTATTTCTATTGAAAATTTTGTCAAAATTTTATTTCTAAAGAAAAATTTTGCCAAAATTTTATTTCTATTGAAAATTTTATTTCTGTAGAAAATTTTGTCAAAATTTTATTTATATAGAAAATCTTGCCAACATTTTATTTTTTAAAAAATTTTGTCAAAATTTTATTTCTATAAAAAAATTTTGTCAAAATTTTATTTCTATAGCTAATTTTGTCAAAATTTTATATCTATTGAAAATTCTGTCAAAATTTCATTTCTATATAAAATTTTGTCAAAAATTTATTTCTATAGAACATTTTGTCAAAATTTTATTTCTATATAAAATTTTGTCAAAAATTTATTTCTATAGAAAATTTTGTCAAAATTTTATTTCTATTGAAAATTTTGTCAAAATTTTATTTCTATTGAAAATTTTATTTCTGTAGAAAAGTTTGTCAAAATTTTATTTCTATAGAAAATTTTGCCAAAATTTTATTTCAATAGAAAATTTTCCCAAAATTCTATTTCAATAGAAAATTTTTCCAAAATTTTATTTTTACAGAAAATTTTTCCAAAATTTTATTTCTGTATTTTATTTTTTAAAAATTTTTTAAAAAATGTTGTCAAAATTTTATTTCTATAAAAAATTTTGTCAAAATTTTATTTCTATAGCAACTTTTGTCAAAATTTTATTTCTATTGAAAATTCTGTCAAAATTTCATTTCTATATAAAATTTTGTCAAAAATTTATTTCTATAGAAAATTTTGTCAAAAATTTATTTCTATAGAATATTTTTTCAAAATTTTATTTCTATTGAAAATTTTGTCAAAATTTTATTTCTACAGAAAATTTTGTCAAAATTGTATTTCTATTGAAAATTTTATTTCTGTCAAAATTTTATTTCTATAGCAACTTTTGTTAAAATTTTATTTCTATAGAAAATTTTGCCAAAATTTTATTTCAATAGAAAATTTTCCCAAAATTCTATTTCAATAGAAAATTTTTCCAACATTTTATTTCTATAGAAAATTTTTCCAAAATTTTATTTTTGTAGAAAAATTTTCCAAAATTTTATTTCTGTAGAAAAATTTTCCAAAATTTTATTTCTGTAGAAAAATTTTCCAAAATTTTATTTCTATAAAAAATTTTGTCAAAATTTTATTTTTTAATTTTTATTTATATAGAAAATTTTGTCAACTTTTGTTTCTATACAAAATTTTATTTCTATAGAAAATTTTGTCAAAATTTTATTTATATGGAAAATTTTGCCAAAATTTTATTTCTATAAAAAATCTTGTCAAAATTTTATTTCTATAAAAAAAATTGTCAAAATTTTATTTCTATAGAAAATTTTGTCAAAATTTTATTTCTATAGCTACTTTTGTCAAAATTTTATTTCTATAGCAATTTTTGTAAAATTTTATTTCTATTGAAAATTCTGTCAAAATTTTATTTCTTTAGAAAATTTCGTCAAAATATTATTTTAATAGAAAATTTTTCCAAAATAGTATTTCTACAGAAAATTTTGCCAAAATTTTATTTCTAAAGAAAATTTTGTCACAATTTTATTTCTATAGAAATTTTTGTCAAATTTTATTTCTATAAGAAATTTTGCCAAAAAATTTATTTCTATAGAAAGTTTTGTTAAAGTTTTATTTCTATAGAAAGTTTTGTCAACATTTTATTTCTATAGAAAATTTTGTACAAATTTTATTTCTATAGAAAATTTTGTCAAAATTTTATTTCTATAGAAAATTTTGTCAAAATTTTATTTCTATAGAAAATTTTGTCAACATTTTATTTCTACAGAAAATTTTGTCAAAATTTTATTTCTACAGAAAATTTTGTGAAAATGTTATTTCGATAGAAAATTTTGTCAAAATTGTATTTCTATAGAAAATTTTGTGAAAATGTTATTTCGATAGAAAATTTTGTAAACATTTTATTTCTATAAAAAACTTTGTCAAAATTTTATTTCTATAGAAAATTTTTTCAAAATTGTATTTCTATAGCAAATTTTGTGAAAATTTTATTTCTATAGAAAATTTTGTCAAAATTTTATTTCTATAGAAAATTTTGTCAAAATTTTATTTCTATAGAAAATTTTGTCAAACTTTTATTTCTATAGAAAATTTTGTCAATATTTTATTTCTATAGAAAATTTTGTCAATATTTTATTTCTATAGAAAATTTTGTAAAAATTTTACTTCCATAGAAAATTTTGTCAAAATTTGATTTCTATAGAAAATTTTATGAAAATTTTATTCCTATAGAAAATTTTGTCAAAATTTTATTTCTATAGAAAATTTTGTCAAAATCTTATTTCTATAGAAAATTTTGTCAAAATTGTACTTCAATAGAAAATTTTGTCAAAATTTTATTCTATAAAAGAATTTGTCAAAATTTTATTTCTATAGAAAATTTTGTCAAAATTTTATTTCTATAGAAAATTATTGTCAAAATTTTGTTTCTATACACAATTTTATTTCTATAGAAAATGTTGTCAACATTTTATTTATATTGAAAATTTTGTCAAAATTTTATTTATATGGAAAATGATGCCAAAATTTTATTTCTATAAAAAAATCTTGTCAAAATTTTATTTCTATAAAAATTTTGTCAAAATTTTATTTCTATAGAAAATTTTCCTAATATTTTATTACTTCAGAAAATTTTTCCAAAATTTTTTTTCGATAGAAAATTTTGTCAAAATTTTATTTCTTTAGAAAATTTTGTCAAAATTTTATTTCTATAGAAAATGTTGCCAAACTTTTATTTGTATAGAAAATTTTGCCAAAATTTTATTTCTAAAGAAAATCAATTTTACCAAAATTTTATTTCTATAGAAAATTTTGTCAAAATTTTATTTCTATAAAAAAACTTCGTCAATATATTAAATTTATAAAAACGTTGTCAAAATTTTATTTCTATAGAAAATTTCGTCAAAATTTTATTTCTTAGAAAATTTTGTCAAAATTTTATTTCTATTGAATCTTTTGTCAAAATGTTATTTCTATTGAATATTTTGTCAAAATGTTATTTCTATAGAAAATTTTGTCAACATTTTATTTCTATAAAAAATCTTGTCAACATTTTATTTCTATAAAAAATTTTGTCAAAATTTTATTTCTAAGAAAATTTTGTCAAAATTTTATTTCTATAGAAAATTTTGTCAAAATTTTATTTCTATAGAAAATTTTGTCAAAATTTTATTTCTATAGAAAATTTTGTCAAAATTTTATTTCTATATAAAATTTTTTCAAAATGTTATTTCTTTAGAAAATTTTGTCAAAATTTTATTTCTATAGAAAATTTTGTCAAGATTTTATTTCTATAGAAACTTTTATCAAAATTTTATTTCTATAGAAAATTTTGTCAAAATTTTATTTCTATAGAAAAGTTTGTCAAAATTTTATTTCTATAGAAAAGTTTGTCAAAATTTTATTTCTATAGACAATTTTTCCAACATTTTATTTCGCTAGAAAATTGTGTCAAAATTTTATTTCTATAGAAAATTTTGGCAAAACGCATACATGATCACTTTACTTACTTATAGGAATATGCAGATTAATAATTGCACTGGAAAAAATGTAATTAAGAAATTAAATTTTAATCCTTAATTTTAGGGATTTCCCCCCGTGTATATGAATGTAAATGATGTAAACGCATAGTCTTTTGTCATCATAGTGATGATAGTCATTGATAGCTTTTGATATTTTCCATGACCAGGCCAAAAAAACTGATGCCATCATGATGACAGATGACAAATTTTTGTTTTTCCTGTGGGTTATCGTTTCTGCATGAGAGCCATGGGTTTTTACTACTGCTGGTAGTAGTAATCATTAGTGGAGGTAGTGGATTTACAATGTCATAAAATACAGCGATGTGATTTTCGAATGAACGTATGATTAACATTTCATTTTCGAATGTCGTATCATTGCATACGTTATAGGAAAGAGAGAAGAAAAAAAACGTAATTTCTGATAGCTTTAATACTTTTTTGGTGGCGCCGAAATGTATGCAACAGAAAATATGTGTTTTTAATCATTCACATTGGCTGTTTATTTATTATGACATAATGAATGTTTTTTATCTTCGAAATAAATCGAAAGACTTTCGCATTATTAAAAATGGCTAATTGGGCAATTGTTATATGCCTTTATATATTTGCAGTTGATTGCAAGGGTTGTTATTAATATTATTTTACGATACAGTTGATTTTACTCGTTAACCAGCATTGAAGAAATAATGCAATAGGCTTCACAACGATAAAAACCGACAAAAAATAAAGCATACTTTTTGGCTTTGTTCATAATTTATTAGTTTTTAAAGGATTGGAAAAAAATTTTAAAGGCATTTGGAAAAAAATTAAGCCAATTATAATAAAATAGGGCAATATTTCGTCCTTGTGTATTTTTTTCTTTGGGAAATTAATAAAATTTATTATGTGGCAATGGTGTGAACTGTTGCATATTTTTTAAATTATATTTTTTTTATATAATAAAATATTATATGCAATAATGCTTTAATAGATTTTAATATGTTCTCATATTATATTAAAAGGATTGTAATATTCAATCAGTGTAAAAGGGATTATTGTGTAATATTGGACATAAACCTTTATTCCATGTGGTTAATTCAAGCGGTCATTTTCTCTTAATTATTTATATCATTAACCATTAAATGGAAGGCAAAAACTAATACAATACTCCCAAATAAGAATTTTAGAAGTTTAATTTATTTGTTTTTCTTTAAATAGCTGTACGTTCGGGCGGACCGAATCTCTTTTAACTCCCACCATGGAGCATAGTTTCCTTTGAAGATAAAGGCTGTGACAAATTTCAGAACAATAGCTACATTATTGAATAATATAGCATGAATACACTAAACAAACTGACCGAGGGACATCGTTAGATCGTCTTAGAATTTCTCCTTGGCCATATACTTTATTTGGTTGAAAATCAATATTTTGATGTGCTACAAAGGGAATGGCTAAATATTATGATCCCTTCATCATAGTCTGCTTATATATCTAGAAAAACTTGAAGTTATTCAATGAAATGTTTGCTTTAAATCTTCGCATATCCTTAACGAATTTTATACTATCCCAGCAAAAAAAGAGCTTCCAAAAAAGTAGTTTGGATCCACAATCTGTGATCCGGAAGTAGGGCAAACTTGGATCATCTCCAATGAATTTTATATGGGCTTGTTATAGGACGGAAGTACTCCCTTTTTGGATCCTTTGCATTGCTTTAGAATTTGTGCCCTGGAAGTTAATTTGAATGAAGAAATTTAAAAAGCGAAAAAAGAATTTTTTTCCAACCAATTTCTGTTTTTTTTTTTTCATCAATATGTTTTATTACACAATTATTTTCCTATTATCTAATTTTTAAAATTTGAAAAACTTTTTCGCTCCGACCAGGGGTTGAACCTGAGTTTGCTGGCATCATAACAGAACGCCTTAGCACACTCAGCCACAAATGCCATTGAACACAAAGCGTCGAAAGGTCAATTCAAATGTTTGTGATATGATCGTAATACGACACCAAGGAATAACATTCTAATTGCTTCTCGAGATGTTCTTTATTAGTATGAAGGAAAAAATAAGAAACGCAGGTTCAAATCTCACCAGCGGCAATTTTTTTATCAAATATTTTTCTAACAAATTATTTTTTTATGTCATGCATCGTTTTTATTTTTTATTTTCGGCATATATTTTCGTATACATGTATTTTTTCCATTAACAATCGACAAAAAAATTAAAAATTCTCGGAATTTGCAAAACATTCTCAAAAGAACTTCCATGGAAGCGAAAAAGTCAAACGGCACAGGTTCAAATCCCAGCGGGGATGAAATTTCTTTTTTTTTATTTTTAGTTTTTTATTAGTTTTCTATTTTTTTGTAAAATTTAATTATACAAAATTTGTACTTAAAATAGCCTGCTTGCGATCTTTCTAATACTTGTCCACAAGGACTGCATCGGAAGTAGAAAAAAATCATGGAAGATCCCAAGATGCGCTTTAGAAGAAATGTTTGTTCACTTGTCCAAAAGGACTGCATCGGAAGTTGAAAAACTCGATGGGGGATTCTGGGATGGGCTTTAAAAAAATGTTTGTGGTACAACTTCCATTTTTTTTCGCTGGGATGTTAGGTAGATTGATTAATAGTTTCTCATTACATATTTTATTTTGGCCCATGGTGTGTATGATTAATATCAAATTTTAATTAATAGCACTTATACATCACCATGGCCCCATACGAGTAATTTACAACTCAAACATTTAAAGAATTTATAATTAAAAAAATTTAGTATAAATTAACAAAACAATTCTATACAATATTGTGTCAAATATTTTCTTTAAAATTTCTTAACAAGCGATTTATATATAAGCTTACTTTTAGGCTAAGTTTTTGATTGCTTCTTATCTCTAGCAACTTTGACCCACAGTGCGTATGTTTAATATAGACTTTTAATTAATAAACCTTATACGTCACCATGGAACATGGCTATTTATGATATAACGAGTTAACGACGATATTTAATTTGATTATTTAAAGGTAAATAAAATGGAAAAATATTAACGATAATTAACCAATGTTCCCAATAGAAGTTTTATTTATTTACGTGCTTTCTTTAAATGATCGTAAGCGGACTGAATCTATAATAACCACCACTAAGGATCAACTATGATAGTTACCTTTGAAAACAAAGGATGTGTCAAATTTCAAAGCAATAGCTTCATTATCAAAGAAAATATCGTGAATACAAAAAACCGACTGACGAAGGGATATCGTTAGATCGTCTTTGAATTTCCCCTTGTCCATATACTTTATTTGGTTAGGTTAGGTATAGTGACAGTCCGATCTTTCAGGCGCACTTAGACTATTTAATCCTTTGGGATTCCACAGTGGTGTACTTCTCTCTTTATCTCTCTCTCTTTATATATATATATATATATATATATATATATATATATATATATATATATATATATATATATATATATATATATATATATATATATATATATATATATATATATATATATATATATATATATATATATATATATATATATATATATATATATATATATATATATATATATATATATATATATATATATATATATATATATATATCTCAATTTTCTACAGAGGGAGTGGCTAATTTATTACCCCTTACCCCTTCATCATCCTCTGGCGGTGTGAATAGAAAAGATTATTTGATAAAATGTTTGCTTTAAATCTTCGCTTAATCTTAAAGAGTTGTATACTAAATTGATTGATTGTTTCTCATTACATACTTTATTTTGCCCCATGGCGTGTATTATTAATATCAAATTTTAATTAATAACACTTATACACCACCATGGCCCCATACGAATTATATACAATTCGAACATTTAAAAAAAAATTGCATTTATAAAATTTAGTATAAAGTAACAAAGCAAATCTATACAATATTTTACGAAATATATATTTTTTTTTAATTTCTTAGCAAGCGATTTATATTGTTATACCATAGTGGTGTCCTTCTCTCCTTATTTGGCTGAAAATCTATATCTCAATTTGCTACAAAGGGAATGGCTAATTTGCTTTAAATCTTCCCATATTCTTAAAGAATTTTATACTAGCTTGATTGATTTTATTTTGACCCATGGTGTGTATGATTAATATCAAATTTTACTTAATAACACTTATACATCACCATGGCCCCATTACTATTCTATTTACAAATCGAACTTTTAAAGCAATATGTAATTATAAAATTTGGCATAAATTAACGAAAGCACAAACATTTAAAATATGTTCTTTAAAATTTTTATAGCAAATCGTTTGCTAAGCCTTCTTTTAGACTAAGTTTTTTATGACTTTTTATTTTAAGTTACTTTGGTCCATAGTGCATATGTTTAATATAAACTTTTAATTAATAAAACGTATACATCACCATGGAACATGGCTGTTTATGATAATAACAAGTTAACGACAATATTCAAATTGATTATTTAAAGGTATACAAAAAGGGTAAAATGAACCATAATAAAAATTAACTATCTCCATAATAATAGGTTCAATATTTTATGTTGGCATTGTGAACAATATTTCATTGTAGCCATAAAAATAACCGTATGTGCTCAAGTTAAGACTACAGGCAAATTTTTTTTCGCACCGTAAAGCATCCCAGCAAAAACAAGTATATACGGCCGTAAGTTCGGCCAGGCCGAATCTTATGTACCCTCCACCATGGATTGCGTAGGAACTTCTACTAAAGGCTGTCATCCACAATCGAATTACTTGGGTTGCGATAACACTTGCCGATGGCAAGGTATCGTAAAACTTTTTAACACTGTCTTCTAAATTGTAAGTTAGTCCATAAGGGGTATATATTAAACAAAAAAAAAGGCCGATTAAATACGTATATAATTCAGTTTGACAAAATTTTCTATAGAAATAAAATTTTGACAAAATTTTCTATAGAAATAAAAACTTGACAAAATTTTCTATAGAAATAAAATGTCGACAAAATTTTCTATGGAAGTAAAATGTTGACAAAATTTTCTATAGCAATAAAATTTTGACAAAATTTTCTATAGAAATAAAATGTTGACAAAATTTTCTATAGAAATAAAATGTTGACAAAATGTTCTATAGAAATAAAATGTTGACAAAATTTTCTACAGAAATAAATTTTTTACAAAATTTTCTATAGAAATAAAATTTTGACAAAATTTTCTATGGAAATAAAATGTTGGCAAACATAGCTATAGAAATAAACTTTTTACAAAACTTTCTATAGAAATGAAATTTTGACAAAACTTTCTATAGTAATAAAATTTGACAATTCTTACATGGCTGTTAGAGGCCATATACTAACGAAATGTACCAAATTTCAACCGCATCAGATGACTTTTGCTCCTTCAAGAGGCTCCGGAGGTCAAATCTGGGGATCGGTTTATATGGGAGCTATATATAATTATGGACCGATATGGACCAATTTTTGCATGCTTGTTAGAGACCGTATACTAACATCAGGTACCCAATTTCAAACGGATCGGATGAATTTTGCCCCTCCAAGAGGCTCCGGAGGTCAAATCTGGGGATCGGTTTATATGGGAGCTATATATAATTATGGACCGATATGGACCAGTTTTTGCATGGTTGTTAGAGACCATATACTAACACCACGTACCAAATTTCAATCGGATCGGATGAATTTTGCCCCTCCAAGAGGCTCCGGAGGTCAAATCTGGAGATCGGTTTATATGGGAGCTATATATAATTATGGACCGATATGGACCAGTTTTTGCATGGTTGTTAGAGACCATATACTAACACCACGTACCAAATTTCAATCGGGTAGGATGAAGTTTGCTCCTCCAAGAGGCTCCGGAGGTCAAATCTGGGGATCGGTTTATATGGGAGCTATATATATTTATGGACCGATATGGACCAATTTTTGCATGGTTGTTAGAGACCGTATACTAACATCAGGTACCCAATTTCAAACGGATCGGATGAATTTTGCCCCTCCAAGAGGCTCCGGAGGTCAAATCTGGGGATCGGTTTATATGGGAGCTATATATAATTATGGACCGATATGGACCAATTTTTGCATGGTTGTTAGAGACCATATACTAACACCACGTACTAAATTTCAATTGGATCGGATGAATTTTGCTCATCCAAGAGGCTCTAGAGTTCAAATCTGGGGATCGGTTTATGTGGGAGCTATATATAATTATGGACCGATATGGACCAATTTTTGCATGCTTGTTAGAGACCGTATACTAACATCAGGTACCCAATTTCAAACGGATCGGATGAATTTTGCCCCTCCAAGAGGCTCCGGAGGTCAAATCTGGGGATCGGTTTATATGGGAGCTATATATAATTATGGACCGATATGGACCAGTTTTTGCATGGTTGTTAGAGACCATATACTAACACCACGTACCAAATTTCAATCGGGTAGGATGAAGTTTGCTCCTCCAAGAGGCTCCGGAGGTCAAATCTGGGGATCGGTTTATATGGGAGCTATATATATTTATGGACCGATATGGACCAATTTTTGCATGGTTGTTAGAGACCGTATACTAACATCAGGTACCAAATTTCAACCGGATCGGATGAATTTTGCCCCTCCAAGAGGCTCCGGAGGTCAAATCTGGGGATCGGTTTATATGGGGGCTATATAAATTATGGACCGATATGGACCAATTTGTGCATGGTTGTTAGAGACCGTATACTTAGACCACGTACCAAATTTCAACCGGATCGGATGAATTTTGCTGCTCCGGAAGGCTCCGCAAGCCAAATTTGGGGATCGGTTTATATGGGGGCTATACGTAAACGTGGGCCGATATGGCCTATTTTCAATACCATCCGACCTACATCAATAAAAACTACTTGTGCCAAGTTTCAAGTCGATAGCTAGTTTCGTTCGGAAGTTGGCGTGATTTCCACAGACGGACGGACAGCCGGACAGACGGACGGACGGACGGACATGCTTAGATCGACTCAGAATTTCACCACGACCCAGAATATATATACTTTATGGGGTCTTAGAGCAATATTTCGATGTGTTACAAACTGAATGACAAAGTTAATATACCCCCATCCTATGGTGGAGGGTATAAAAAGCGTCGCCAAAAATGTAGTAAAAATATTCGTTTTGGATCTGGAAGTGGTGCAAAATTGGCACAGAAGCGATGAATTTTACATGGGCTTTTCAAAGGACGGATGTCCACTATTTCAGCAGCCGTTGTACTGAATTTGCATCAAATTCTTAAGGTGTGATCCGAGTTTAATGTTTTGGAAGTGAATTAAAAAATGTCATATTTTGGCAAATAAATTTTATTATTTTTTATGATGTTTATCTGGTGCGATGAGGACAACGACCACTGCGGCTCTAGAGGTTTTAATGGGATTTTGCCCGCTGGACAGCCGAGGTGATACTCATGAGACTGAAGACCTTGGACTTACTCGGAAACACGGCCTACAGGCACACGAAACTTGTCGCTTCAGTTGGGCCGCACTTAAGGACAGACTATATGGCGACCCTGCATGTATATGTGGGCAAGCTAAGATTGATTTTCCCAAGTATAGATGACTGGGAGGAAAAGCGCATACTTTTTGCAGATCTGAACTTGTATACGCACGGAGATGCTTTGAAGATGGCTGAAGGCACAGGTAGTGGTATCTACTGCGAGGAACTAAGAATCGGGGAGTCATATGGAATGGACAATCTTTCAGGCAGAGGTACTTGCTATTGCCAAAGCTGCGGAGCTCCTGTTGATGAGACCGATATTCAGAAGCGATATCTGCTACTTCGACAGTCAGGCAGCAATGAAGGCCTTGGATAATCCTGTTGATGAGACCGATATTCAGAAGGGATATCTGCTACTTCGACAGTCAGGCAGCAATGAAGGCCTTGGATAATACGAACATAACGTCGAAGGTAGTCAGCCGCTGTCGTAGAGAACTCAGGGTTCTCGCTGAACAGCATAACTCTGTGCTGGGTATGGAATAAGGGACAATGAGGAGGCAGATGTACTGGCTAATGAAGGTGCACGCGGCACGGATAACCATTGTCACGGACGCGTTTCCCCCGCTATCTTTATATACTTACAAGGTCAATGATAAATATAATGAACTGTGCAAGGATCGAAGGACTTCCTCTGAGGGTTGCGAGCAAATCAAGCTGATGTGGAATGAGAAGAGTAATAGGAACTCAGGGCAGTGGTATCTACTGCGAGGAGCTAGGAATCAGGGAGTCATATGGAATGGACAACGCATGCTGTATCTTTCAGGCAGAGGTACTTGGTATTGCCAAAGCTGCGGAGCTCCTGTTGATGAGACCGATATTCAGAAGCGATATCTGCTACTTCATCGACAGTCAGGCAGCAATGAAGGCCTTGGATAATACGAACATAACGTCGAAGGTAATCAGCCGCTGTCGTAGAGAACTCAGGGTTCTCGCTGAACAGCATAATATAACTCTGTGCTGGGTATGGAATAAGGGGCAATGAGGAGACAGATGTACTGGCTAAGGAAGGTGCACGAGGTACGGATAACCATTGTCACGGACGCGTTTCCCCCGCTATCTTTATATACTTACAAGGTCAATGATAAATATAATGAACTGTGCAAGGATTGATGGACTTCCTCTGAGGGTTGCGAGCAAACCAAGCTGATGTGGAATGAGAAGAGTAATAGGAACTCGGGATTTCTAATGGCGGCGAATAGAGAGGACTTGAGGCCGTTGATAGGCATTATCACGGGACACAATACACTTGGGAAGCATAAAGGGTGATACGGTCAAAATTTGGTCAATATAAACTTGACGTATTTCTTTCAATTTTGCATTTAAAAAACCTGAACACCCCTCATTTTGAAGGTGTGTGTGTGTAGAATGTTGCTCCTATTTTGATTTAGGAATTCACTCTTCAGTTGTCAAAATGCCGTCCAAGCAAGAAGAGCAGCGTATCAAAATTTTGCTCGCGCATCGCGAAAATCCGAGTTACTCGCACGCAAAGCTGGCAAAATCGCTAAAAGTTGCCAAATCAACCGTTAATAATGTAATTAAAGTGTTTGGGGAACGTTTGTCGACAGCCAGGAAGTCTGGATCGGGCGAAATCGAAAACCGGAAGCCGCTGAGACGACAAAGAGGGTTGCCGGTAGTTTCAAGCGAAACCCTAACCTCTCTCTCCGAGATGCCGCAAATAAGCTGGGTGTATCGTCTACAACCGTGCATCGAGCCAAAAAACGAGCCGGACTATCGACTTACAAGAAGGTTGTGACTCCAAATCGAGATGATAAACAAAATACGACGGCCAAAGCGCGATCCCGGAGGCTGTACACGACGATGCTGACGAAGTTTGACTGCGTGGTAATGGACGACGAAACCTACGTCAAAGCCGACTACAAGCAGCTTCCGGGACAGGAGTTTTATACGGCAAAAGGAAGGGGAAATGTAGCAGATATTTTCAAGCACATAAAACTGTCAAAGTTCGCAAAGAAATATCTGGTTTGGCAAGCCATCTGTACCTGTGGCTTGAAAAGCAGCATTTTCATAGCTTCCGGGACTGTCAACCAAGAAATTTACGTGAAAGAGTGTTTTAATAAACGTCTGCTGCCTTTCCTGAAGAAACACGGTTGTTCCTTACTGTTTTGGCCGGATTTGGCATCTTGCCATTACGGTAAAATGGCCATGGAGTGGTACGCCGCCAACAACGTGCAGGTAGTTCCTAAGGACAAGAACCCTCCCAACACGCCAGAGCTCCGCCCAATTGAGAAATACTGGGCTATTGTCAAGCGGAACCTAAAGAAGACCAAAAAACTGCTAAGGACGAGCAGCAGTTCAAGGCAAACTGGCTTTCTGCGGCGAAGAAGGTGGACAAGGTGGCTGATGGCAGGTGTCAAGCGTGAGACCCGGCAATTCGGATTTGGAAAAGCGAAAGCCTAACTGAATATTTTTCCTGAATTTTATACTAATTGAACTTGAAAAGAAATTTAATTTGATTTTTTAAATAAACGATTTCACCGATTTACACGCGTTTTTCCTTGACCAAATTTTGACCGTACTACCCTTTATATGGCGACCCAGCATGTATATGAGGGCAAGCTAAGATTGATTTTCCCAAGTATAGATGACTGGGAGGAAAAGCGCATACTTTTTGGAGATCTGACCATTTATACGCACGCATCGAAGATGGCTGAAGGCACGGGCATTGGTATCTACTGCTAGGAGCTAAGAATCGGGGAGTCATATGGAATGGACAATCTTTCAGGCAGAGGTACTTGCTATTGCCAAAGCTGCGGAGCTCCTGTTGATGATGCCGAAGCGATCCAGAAGCGATATGTGCTACTTCATCGACAGTCAGGCAGAAATGAAGGCCTTGGATAATACGAACATAACGTCGAAGGTGGTCATCCGCTGTCGTAGAGAACTCAGGGTTCTCGCTGAACACCATAATATAACTCTGTGCTGGGTACCTGGACATTATGGAATAAGGGGCAATGAGGGTTGCGAACAGACCAAGCTGATATGGAATGAGAAGAGTAATAGGAACTCAGGATTTCTAATGGCTACGAATAGAGAGGATTTGAGGCCGTTGATAGGCATCATCATCACGGGACACAATATACTTGGGAAGCATATGG
Organism: Haematobia irritans; assembly: GCF_050003625.1. Taxonomy (NCBI): domain Eukaryota; kingdom Metazoa; phylum Arthropoda; class Insecta; order Diptera; family Muscidae; genus Haematobia; species Haematobia irritans. The sequence continues at coordinate 162,362,126 of NC_134401.1, read as the reverse complement.
TAAGGATTGGCTTAATGACCGATGATATTTGCAACATAATGCCGGACACTGTGCCAGGCATTAGGTTAGGTTAAGGTAGGTGGCATTGGTGAACTTCTCTCTTATCACTGAGTGCTGTCCGATTCCATGTTAAGCTCAATGACAAGGGACCTCCTTTTTATAGCCGAGTCCGAACGGCGTTCCACATTGCAGTTAAACCACTTAGAGAAGCTTTGAAACCCACAGAAATGTCACCAGCATTACTGAGGTGGAAAACTTTTTGGTGTTCGGTCGAAGCAGGAATCGGATCCACGACCTTGTGTATGTAAGGCGGGCATGCTAACCATTGCACCACGGAGGCTCCGGCATTATCTTTTAGAAGAAACAAGATGCTGGGCTCCTTTTTTCTTTCAGGATATTACTAAGGTACGGGACTGTAATTTAAAGGATATGCTCGCATTTATAAATGCTTCAGGATGGAAAATCTAGAGAACCGTAAAGGAGATGTGACCGACCAGGGCATAGGAAGACAGATGTCGAAGAGGAAAGAAACAACCATGAGGAATCACAATGGACCAGCATGGTCTAAGTGGGCACCATTTTCCGTACTACGGATTCGGTGTCATCCTCCTATAACCTAACCTAACCTAACCTAACCATGATGTTTAATGATTTCGAACGCTTGTCTGAAACATTTGACATCGTAAATTTTCAAAAATTCGCAATTTCTCAAGAATGGATTTAGAATTTTGTTTCATAAAAAAAAAAAACGAATAGCAACCAATCTAGTAAAGTCCAGAAATTACTTTTCTCCTCTCATTGAGTACTTTCGGCTGTAATAAGTGATTGTTTGTTTGTAATTGTTGTGTTGTGTTGTATGACTTTTCATCACATATTTTGCCCCATGGTGTGTATAATTGATATTAACTTTTAATTACCAAAACACTCATGCATCACCATGGAACATAGCTTCGCATGATATAATGAGTTAATGACAATATTCACATTTAAAAATTACATGAAAATGAAATCTATTATGAAATTCAATAGATATAATATGATAAAATGTCTCTGTTGGAAATTTATTATAATTGTAATGTGTGTCGGCGAATTTTTTGCTCTCTAGAAAAAATTTTTCATTTTGAACACATTTAACGAGTACACGCAGAGAAGGAATATGATCACCTCAAACATGTTTCAAGAGCAAAATGTTATTTTTGTATGGTGACCATGTAACATGTTTGTCACTAAAATGTTATTTTGTCGTCAAATATAACCTGCTTGCCGAAATCAGATACATGATTTCCGAGAAAATAACATGGTTGCGAAAAACATGTTACATGGTCACCACCCAAAAATAACATTTTGCTCTTAAAACATGTTTGAGGTGATCATATTCCTTCTCTGGGTGTATGTTTTAATATCGCAAAAAAATTATTTAATTCCATTTTTTTTGGGGCGAGATGAGTTCCTGTTCAAAAACATAAATTGCGTTCTTATGTCAAAACGTTTTGAGTACGCATAACCTCAAAAATATCAAGCTTTACGATACAGCTGTCAACACGCACAGAAAAAACATGTTTGGACATGGTTGCCGCATCCATTTAATGCTTATTTAGAGTATTTAATTGTCGCGAAAACCATGTATTTTGTCTTTGTAAAAATAATTTTCGAGCGGAGAAAAATATATGTTGGCAATAAGCATTTAAATGGTTCTCAAATGTCGCAAACATGTTCTATTATTTAAATGATAGAATTTGAGACCATTATATGGTCAGGAAAATCATGTACCTGACCATTCAATTTTTTTTACTTTTTTGAAAAGAAAAAAGTATTTTTATAGTTTACGTATAGATATGTCTACAAGCATTACATGGCCATAAAGACCATGTACATTGTTTTCGTGACCATTTAATTTTTTAATTTTTTTGCAGCGACAAGAATTTTATAAAAACATTGAGCAGGTACACACGATTTTCATTTTGCGCGTCAGTCGTGTGTTGATTGTTTCTTGGAATGGACGGAGAATACGGAATTATTGTGTTTTGTGTTAATTTATTTATTCAGAAATGGCACGTGGTTTTATGTGAATACAAAAAAGGAAAGTGTATTTGAAACAAATGTACCTGGTTTTTGTTCTGCATTTTGACATATGGTATAATTTATTTTTATTTGCAGTTATATGATGTCTGTGTTTGTACATTTGATGGGCACGAAGTAAATATGGAATGATTTCTTATTGTTGAAATTGAACCAAACTAGAGTGTGTAAAAATATGTGAAGTTTGCTTGCACAACATTATAAATACAAATAAACAATGAATTAGTTTATAAATAAATAAAAACAAATAAATAAAGTTGATTTTGTGTTTTCTTTTCTCAAGTGGCGTCCTTTTTTCGACGACGAAAAAAGTTTTTTCATAAAAATCAAAACATTTTAGGTTGTGACCATGTTCTTTTAACTAGAAGAAAAACATTTTTGACGAATAACATAACATTTTAGATCGTGACCATTGTCTTTTAATGGAAACAAAATTCTTTTTATCAATATAATAACATTTTAGATGAGGACAATTGTATTTTTCTTAGAACCATGTTCACTGAGCCAACATGGTTGCAGGTTAAAATGTTACATGGTCGCCGCAAAAATAGCTGCTATCATATTATTTTGCTCTTCGAATATGATTGTGGCAATCATGTTTCTTCTCTGCGTGAACTGACCGTTTGCAAAACTATGTTTTTTTTTTTAATTTCTATTTAGATGCGTTCTCCAATACACAAGTAGTCGAGAAATGTTACAGGTAGTTTTAAATTAGACAACATTTGCGATTTCTATGCTCAAAAGTAAGGTATAAGGGCAGCCCCTTAATTCAGTCCATTGTGATTCCTAAACATGAACCTTCTTTATACCCTAAACCACATAGTGGTCAGGGTATAATAAGTTTGATCGGCCAAAAAATATGCCTACCAGAAATATTGATTTTAGACCCCATAAAATATATACCGATCGACTCAGAATCACCTCTTGAGTCAATCTAGCGCTTGGTGTCCGTCCGTCCATCCGTCTGTCCATGTATTTGTTGTTCTCAGGATTCCGGTGGCAATTATTAACCGATTTGGATGAAATTTGGTACAGGGAGTTTGTTGGACACAAGGACGAACGCTATTGAATTTGGAAGAAATCGGATCAAATTTAGATATAGCTCCCATATATATGTATCGCCCGATTTCGACAAATGGAGTCACGTTGCACTTTTTATAAAAAAGGATCGTCACCAAATTTGGCAAAAAATAATATTTTTCGTCGCCCTTCAAGTCTACAAAATTTCATCCAAATCGGTTCAGATTTAGATATAGCTCTCATATATATGTATCGCCCGATTTTCCAAAACTTGGCCATAAAACCCTTATTTATCAACCGATCTTACTCAAAGTTGACTAAATGTAATCTTCTATAGCACTAACTAGATGTGCAAAAAATCATCGAAATCGGTTCAGATTTAGCTATAGCTCCCATATATATATGTACCGCCCGATTTGTCTAAATTTGGCCATAAAACCCTTATTTATCAACCGATCGTAACCAAGGTTGGCTAAATGTAATCTTCTATAGCACTAACTGTATGTGCAAAATTTCATCGAAATCAGTTCAAATTGAGATATAGCTCCCATATATAACAGGTTGGCTGATAAGTCCCCGGTCTGACACATAGATGGCGTCGTTAGTATTAAATGCATATTATTTTTATATAGTACCAACCTTCAAATGATTCGTGACAAAATTTGACGTCTGTAAGTCAATTAGTTTGTGAGATAGAGCGTCTTTTGTGAAGCAACTTTTGTTATTGTGAAAAAAATGGAAAAAAAAGGAATTTCGTGTTTTGATAAAATACTGTTTTCTGAAGGGGAAAAAATACGGTGGAAGCAAAAACTTGGTTTGATAATGAGTTTCCAGACTCTGTCCCAGGGAAATCAACAATAATTGATTGGTATGCAAAATTCAAGCGTGGCGAAATGAGCACGGAGGACGGTGAACGCAGTGGATGCCCGAAAGAGGTGGTTACCGACGAAAACATCAAAAAAATGCACAAAATGATTTTGAATGACCGTAAAATGAAGTTGATCGAGATCGAGCAGAGGCCTTAAAGATATCAAAGGAACGTGTTGGTCATATCATTCATCAATATTTGGATATGCGGAAGTTCTGTGCAAAATGGGTGCCGCGCGAGCTCACATTTGACCAAAAACAACAAAGTGTTGATGATTCTGAGCTGTGTCTGCAGCTGTTAACTCGTAATACACCCGAGTTTTTCCGTCGATATTTGACAATGGATGAAACATGGCTCCATCACTACACTCCTGAGTCCAATCGGCAGTCGGCTGAGTGGACAGCGACCGGTGAACCGTCTCCGAAGCGTGGAAAGACTCAAAAGTCCGCTGGCAAAGTAATGGCCTCTGTTTTTTTGGGATGCGCATGGAATAATTTTTATCGATTATCTTGAGAAGGGAAAAACCATCAACAGTGACTATTATATGGCGTTATTGGAGCGTTGAAGGTCGAAATCGCGCCATATGAAGAAGAAAAAAGTGTTGTTCCACCAAGAGAACGCACCGTGCCACAAGTCATTGAGAACGATGGCAAAAATGTATGAATTGGGCTTCGAATTGCTTCCCCACCCACCGTATTCTACAGATCTGGCCCCAGCGACTTTTTTTTTTGTTCTCAGACCTCAAAAGGATGCTCGCAGGGAAAAAATTTGGCTTCAATGAAAAGGTGATCGCCGAAACTGAGGCCTATTTTGGGGCAAAACCGAAGGAGTACTACAAAAATGGTATCAAACATTTGGAAGGTCGTTATAATCGTTGTATCGTTCTTGAAGGGAACTATGTTGAATAATAAAAACGAATTTTGACAAAAAAATGTGTTTTTCTTTGTTAGACCGGGGACTTATCTGCCAACCTGTTAGATCAGATTCTGAATTTATAAGAACCGTTTTTTGTTTGAGTTTTAGAGGAATCATAAACGTGTCTTGTAAATGCAAGAAAATGCTGAAATAACGCCTTTATTTGAAATCTATAATCTGTGGATTTTCATCCCAATTATTTAAATGACTACGAGAAGTAAAATCTGGAAATTTTGCATTCAGTTTCAAGCAATTTTCATGATCAGTGCGCCTTCTATACCCTCAATAAGTGAAATCGGTCTATATGGAGGCCTTACCAAATGGACCGATAAAACTAAATCATATACACTTTGTTATGGGTCTAAAATGCCAGTATATTTTCAATTTGTGGCAAATCGGATAAAAATCAACAATTTCTAGAAACCCTAGGAGTTAAATCGGGAGTTCGGTGTAATGGGGGCTATACCAAAACATGGAAAGATACACTGAGTATTCAGCATTGAATTGTAGTTCTAATCGGAGGGCCGATTTATAAGGGGGCTATATCAAAAACTGTACCGATACTCAATATATTCAGCACATCCCTTTATGGTCCTAGAATACCTCTAGATTTCTAATTTCAGGCAAATTGGATAGAAACTACGGATTCTAGAAGCCCAAGAAGTAAATCTGGAGATCGGTCTATATGGAGGCTATATCGAAACATGGTTCATTTTCGGCACATCTCTTTATTTTCCTAGAATACCTCCACATTTCCAATTTCAGGCAAATTGGATACTCACCATTTTCGGCTCACGTCTTTAGGGTCCTAGAGTACCTCCAGATTTCAACTTTCAGGTAAATTGGATTAAAACTACAGATTCTAGAAGCCCAAGAAGTAAAATCGGGAGATCGGTCTATATGGAGGCTATATCAAAACATGGACCGATACACCCCATTTTCGGAACACCTCTTTATGGTCCTAGAATACCTCCAGATTTCCAATTTCAGGCAAATCGGATAGAAAATACAGTTTCTAGACGCCCAAGAAGCAAAATCGGGAAATTGGTCTATATGGGGCCTATACCAAAACATGGACCTATAGGAACCATTTTCGGTACACTTTATGATGGTCCTAAAATACCTCTAGATTTCCAATTTCAGGCAAATTGGATAAAAACTACAGTTTTTATAAGACCCCAAGGCTCCAAATCGGGAGGTCGGTTTATATGGGGACTATATCAAAACTTGGACCGATATAGCCCATCTTCGAACTTGACCTGGATGCAAACAAAAGACGAATCTGTGCCAAATTTCAGTACGATAGCCCCATTATTGTAGCGTGATTGCAACAGACAGACGGACATGCTTATATCGTCTTAGAATTACTCCCTGATAAAGAATATATATACTTTATATAGTGGGAAATCGATATTTCGATGTGTTACAAACGGAATGACAAACTTATTATATCTATGGTGGTGGGTATAAAAATTACCTTCGAAAATCGTGAACGGAGGATAACACAATGAAACAGAAACGCTATGTTCACAATATCGTGAACGGCACTCGTTTTTCTTGGCCATGAAAAGTCTTCAAATAATCGTTAGACGTTGGTATGACAACTCCGTCAGTGGTGCAACGTGCTATGGCTGTAATTGAGGCTGAAACGGGCTGCCACTGTACCTAGCTTAACCTATGGGGGCTATACCATGAACCCACACAAAAAAAAAATTCACGAAAATTTTTCCAATTAAAATTTTAATTGAGTTTTAAAAAATATTCAATTAAAAATTTCACTAATATAATAGTATCAAGTAATTTTTTAATTGGATTAATTAACTTTTTAATTGACCTACAACTAATTTTTTAATTGATATTATCATTTCTGTGATTGAAGACATTTCAATTAAAAATTAATTGGATCAATTAATTTCGTGATTGATTCAGAAAGCCCATCTTCGATTTTTACCTACTTGCGGACAAAATCCGATTCTGTACCCAATTACAATCCAATTTCTACATATATCGGATTACAACAGACAGGCAGGCAGACAATAGGACAGACAGACATCATTGGATCACTTTAGAATTTCCCGATAATAAAAAATATAAATACTTTATATAGTCAGAAATTGATATTTCGTTTTGCTACAAACGGATTGACAATCTTATTATAACCTCCATTCTTTGCTTGAGAATATATTAAAGGCGAATGAGATAATATGAGAATTTAAATTTCATTTAAATCTTAAGAAAATAAGCGAGTCGTAAGTGTTATAGAAGAAAACAACAACAACAAAATACACTTGTCCTCAATACTTGTGCATAGTTATCTTATTCTCATTAGAGATAGAGAGAACGAGAGCGAGAAAGAGAGGATCCCTCTTAAATGTGAAAGTGGTTTTCTTGTGGCCTTCTAGCAATGGCAATTGGAGGTCTCCACAAATTAAACTTGTGGCGAATGCATAAGCAGCCTTGTTTGTCTCTACCACACGCGCACACACAAACACTTGTTGTAGACCATATGCCTTTGAAACATACATAGGTGGCTTTTAAGTAGAGTTGTTTTCACGCCGTTAAACTCAAACGCTAGTAGGAAAAACAAAACAGAAACAAAATACATTAACAATTTCTAGAGAAATAATGAAAGCATATGAGACCACATAACCAAAAACATCTTGGCTTCTTCATCGGCATCATCATTAACATGAACCTCATCACCAAAGGCTGAGCCGAAGAGGTCTAAAGGCTTTAATGCAAGTCATTGCATTTGATATCATCCTAGTACCATGGAATGGAATGAAGCTTGCGCTATACAGACACTGCCTCTTTAACAATGCGAGTTGTCAAGTGTGTGTGTATGGGGTGATATGGCATTCGAGCCCAAGTTAACTTTTTTTTTATGAAAATAGTTCACCCAAAATGGGAAAAATATACATTTCTCTCATTGCTGCTGCTGTTGTTGTTGTCATAGTCATTGTTGTTGAACTCATCTTTAGAGTTTCATTCATTCATCTTGAGCTCTTTGCTAGAATTATATATAGTGAACTATATTGAAAGTTCAACAAATATGTCCATACCTCACCACTCTGCCCTTCCTTTGCTGTTGGAAAATGTAGAGCAAACATAAGCCCACAACGCCTTTCGGCAAACAAAAGGATGACAGAAATAACTAAGGAAATGGATTTGCATAAGTTTTTAACGACATCAGCCATGCATAAACCTTACCAGAATTCTAAGTTCCAGTTCACTTCATTGCAGTTCGCAGTAGTTTGCTATCTAGGCAAACAAACCAGCCTAGCTAGTGAACCATTCTCAGAGATATACAAAGAAAAGTACAAGCAATGGAAGGATGGATGTTGGTCGATGAGACCTACAACACTAGAACTATCCTCAAGAGCACCAAAAGCCCGAGCAACAACAGTAAAGACCAACTCATCGTCAATATGGATCTAAGAGAATCATCATATCCTACTTGTCACCATCTATTCACTCATTGTACAACAGCAAATACTAGTCAGTCATTTGGCCGTAAAGAAAAACACTCACAAAAAACTTTGAAACTTTCTCACGAAATAAGAAATACAATTTTGCAGTAGGCCTATAGCCTCTAGTTGCTATTGGCCTTATACATAAGCTAAAAAATACATAACTTTCCGAAAAAAATCCATAGAAAATTTTGGGGAAATTTTATTTCTATAGAAAATTTTCTAGTTGCTATTGGCTTTATACATTAGTACAAAATACATAAAATTTTATTTCTATAGAAACTTTTCGGACAATTTTATTTCTATAGAAAATTTTCGTAAAATTTTATTTCTATAAAAAATGTTCGCAAGATTTTATTTCTAAAGAAACTTTTCGCAAAATTTTATTTCTATAGAAAATTTTACGAAAATTTTCTATAGAAATAAAATATTTTGTCAAAATCAAAACTATCAACCAATTCGGGTAATACTTGAACCTTCCGAAAAAAAGGTTTATGGCAGTCGGCTTATGCCCAAATAAATCTTTGTACAAACATCTCTCTTTTCCTTTCCCAATGTCAAATCATCGATTTGAAAAATCGATCGATCTTCGGAAAACTTTATTTCTATAAAAAATTTTCGAAAAGTTTTGTCTCTATAGAAAATGTTGGGAAAATTGTATGTATATAGAAATTTTTCGGAAAATTTTACTTCTATAGCAAATATTCGAAAATTTCCATTTCGGAAAATTTTATTTCTATGGAAAAGTTTCGGAAAATTTTATTTCTTTGGAAAACTTTCGGATTTTTTTTTTGCTATAAAACATTTGAGGAAAAAATTAATTTCTAAGGAAAATTTTACTCCTATGGAAAATTTTTGGAAAATTGTATATCTATAGAAAATTTTCGGAAAGTCTTATTTCCGCAGAAAATTTTCTGAAAATTTTATTTCTATAGAAAATTTTCTGCAAAATTTTATTTCTAAAGAAAATTTTCTGCAAAATGTTATTTCTATAGAAAATATTGTTTCTATAGAAAATTTTCGGTTTTAATTCAATAGAAAATCTTTGGAAAATTTTATTTGTATAGAAAATTTTCATAAAAATTTACTTCTATAGAATATTTCTGAAAAAATTTATTTCTATAGAAAGTTTTCGGAAAATTTTATATCTATAAAAAATTTTCGGAAAATTTTATTTCTATAGAAAATGTTATTTCTATACAAAAATTTTTAAACATTTCATTTTTATAGAAAATTTTGTCAAAATTTTATTTCTATAGAAAATTTTGCGAAAATTTCAATTCTATAGAAAATTTTGAGAAAATTTTATTTCTATACAAAAATTTGTCAAAATTTTATTTCTATGGAAAATTTTGCCAAAATTTTATTTTTATAGAAAATTTTGTCAAAATTTTATTTCTATAGAAAATTTTGCCAAAATTTTATTTCTATAGAAAATTTTCTGCAAAATTTTATTTCTATAGAAAATTTTCTGCAAAATTTTATTTCTATAGAAAATTTTCTGCAAAATTTTATTTCTATAGAAAATTTTGTTTTATAGAAAATTTTCGATCTTAGTTCAATAGAAAATCTTCTTACTTCTATAGAATATTTTCGGAAAATTTTATTTCTATAGAAAATTTTCGGAAAATTTTATATCTATCTCTATCTCTAAAAAATTTTCGGAAAATTTTATTTCTATAAAAAAATTTGTCAACATTTTATTTTTATAGAAAATTTTGGCAAAATTTTATTTCTATAGAATATTTTGCGAACATTTCAATTCCATAGAAAATTTTGAGAAAATTTTATTTCTATACAAAAATTTGTCAAAATTTTATTTTTTGGAAAATTTTGCCAAGATTTTATTTTTATAGAAAATTTTGTCAAAATTTTATTTTTATAGAAAATTTTGCCAAAATTTTAATTATAGAAAATTTTCTGCAAAATTTTATTTCTATAGAAAATTTTCTTCAAAAGTTTTTGGAAAATTGTATATCTATAAAAAAATTTCGGAAAATTTTTGGAAAATTGTATATCTATAGAAAATTTTTGGAAAGTCTTATTTCTGCAGAAAATTTTATTCCTATAGAAAATTTTCAGCAAAATTTTATTTCTATAGAAAATTTTTGGAAAGTCTTATTTCTGCAGAAAATTTTATTTCTATAGAAAATTTTCAGCAAAATTTTATTTCTATAGAAATTTTTGTTTCTATAGAAAATTTTCGGTTTTAATTCAATAAAAAATCTTCGGAAAATTTTATTTCTATAGAAAGTTTTCATAAAAATTTACTTCTATAGAATATTTTCGGAAAATTTTATATCTATAGAAAATTTTCATAAAAATTTACTTCTATAGAATATTTTCGGAAAATTTTATTTCTATAGAAAGTCAATATGGATCTAAGAGAATCATCATATCCTACTTGTCACCATCTATTCACTCATTGTACAACAGCAAATACTAGTCAGTCATTTGGCCGTAAAGAAAAACACTCACAAAAAACTTTGAAACTTTCTCACGAAATAAGAAATACAATTTTGCAGTAGGCCTATAGCCTCTAGTTGCTATTGGCCTTATACATAAGCTAAAAAATACATAACTTTCCGAAAAAAATCCATAGAAAATTTTGGGGAAATTTTATTTCTATAGAAAATTTTCTAGTTGCTATTGGCTTTATACATTAGTACAAAATACATAAAATTTTATTTCTATAGAAACTTTTCGGACAATTTTATTTCTATAGAAAATTTTCGTAAAATTTTATTTCTATAAAAAATGTTCGCAAGATTTTATTTCTAAAGAAACTTTTCGCAAAATTTTATTTCTATAGAAAATTTTACGAAAATTTTCTATAGAAATAAAATATTTTGTCAAAATCAAAACTATCAACCAATTCGGGTAATACTTGAACCTTCCGAAAAAAAGGTTTATGGCAGTCGGCTTATGCCCAAATAAATCTTTGTACAAACATCTCTCTTTTCCTTTCCCAATGTCAAATCATCGATTTGAAAAATCGATCGATCTTCGGAAAACTTTATTTCTATAAAAAATTTTCGAAAAGTTTTGTCTCTATAGAAAATGTTGGGAAAATTGTATGTATATAGAAATTTTTCGGAAAATTTTACTTCTATAGCAAATATTCGAAAATTTCCATTTCGGAAAATTTTATTTCTATGGAAAAGTTTCGGAAAATTTTATTTCTTTGGAAAACTTTCGGATTTTTTTTTTGCTATAAAACATTTGAGGAAAAAATTAATTTCTAAGGAAAATTTTACTCCTATGGAAAATTTTTGGAAAATTGTATATCTATAGAAAATTTTCGGAAAGTCTTATTTCCGCAGAAAATTTTCTGAAAATTTTATTTCTATAGAAAATTTTCTGCAAAATTTTATTTCTAAAGAAAATTTTCTGCAAAATGTTATTTCTATAGAAAATATTGTTTCTATAGAAAATTTTCGGTTTTAATTCAATAGAAAATCTTTGGAAAATTTTATTTGTATAGAAAATTTTCATAAAAATTTACTTCTATAGAATATTTCTGAAAAAATTTATTTCTATAGAAAGTTTTCGGAAAATTTTATATCTATAAAAAATTTTCGGAAAATTTTATTTCTATAGAAAATGTTATTTCTATACAAAAATTTTTAAACATTTCATTTTTATAGAAAATTTTGTCAAAATTTTATTTCTATAGAAAATTTTGCGAAAATTTCAATTCTATAGAAAATTTTGAGAAAATTTTATTTCTATACAAAAATTTGTCAAAATTTTATTTCTATGGAAAATTTTGCCAAAATTTTATTTTTATAGAAAATTTTGTCAAAATTTTATTTCTATAGAAAATTTTGCCAAAATTTTATTTCTATAGAAAATTTTCTGCAAAATTTTATTTCTATAGAAAATTTTCTGCAAAATTTTATTTCTATAGAAAATTTTCTGCAAAATTTTATTTCTATAGAAAATTTTGTTTTATAGAAAATTTTCGATCTTAGTTCAATAGAAAATCTTCTTACTTCTATAGAATATTTTCGGAAAATTTTATTTCTATAGAAAATTTTCGGAAAATTTTATATCTATCTCTATCTCTAAAAAATTTTCGGAAAATTTTATTTCTATAAAAAAATTTGTCAACATTTTATTTTTATAGAAAATTTTGGCAAAATTTTATTTCTATAGAATATTTTGCGAAAATTTCAATTCCATAGAAAATTTTGAGAAAATTTTATTTCTATACAAAAATTTGTCAAAATTTTATTTTTTGGAAAATTTTGCCAAGATTTTATTTTTATAGAAAATTTTGTCAAAATTTTATTTTTATAGAAAATTTTGCCAAAATTTTAATTATAGAAAATTTTCTGCAAAATTTTATTTCTATAGAAAATTTTCTTCAAAAGTTTTTGGAAAATTGTATATCTATAAAAAAATTTCGGAAAATTTTTGGAAAATTGTATATCTATAGAAAATTTTTGGAAAGTCTTATTTCTGCAGAAAATTTTATTCCTATAGAAAATTTTCAGCAAAATTTTATTTCTATAGAAAATTTTTGGAAAGTCTTATTTCTGCAGAAAATTTTATTTCTATAGAAAATTTTCAGCAAAATTTTATTTCTATAGAAATTTTTGTTTCTATAGAAAATTTTCGGTTTTAATTCAATAAAAAATCTTCGGAAAATTTTATTTCTATAGAAAGTTTTCATAAAAATTTACTTCTATAGAATATTTTCGGAAAATTTTATATCTATAGAAAATTTTCATAAAAATTTACTTCTATAGAATATTTTCGGAAAATTTTATTTCTATAGAAAGTTTTCGGAAAATTTTATATCTATAAAAAATTTTCGGAAAATTTTATTTCTATGGAAAAGTTTCGTAAAATTTTATTTCTTTAGAAAACTTTCGGATTTTTTTTTTTGCTATAGAACATCTGAGGAAAAAATTAATTTCTATAGAAATTTTTCTGAAAATTTTACTTTTATGGAAAATTTTTGGAAAATTATATATCTATAGAAAATTTTTGGAAAGTCTTATATCTGCAGAAAATTTTATTTCTTTAGAAAATTTTCATTAAAATTTTATTTCTATAGAAAATTTTGTTTCTATAGAAATTTTTGTTTCTATAGAAAATTTTCGGTTTTAATTCAATAAAAAATTTTCGGAAAATTTTCTTTCTATAGAAAATTTTCATAAAAATTTACTTCTATAGAATATTTTCGGAAAATTTTACTTCTATAGAAAATTTTCGGAAAATTTTATTTCTATAGAAAATTTTCGCAAAATTTAAAAAAAAAAATTATTTCTATAGAAATTTGTCGGAAAATGTCATTTCTGTAAGAAATTTTAAGATTTTATTTCTATAGAAAATTTTCTGCAAAATTTTATTGCTATAGAAAATTTTATTGCTTTAGAAAATTTTGGAAACTATTTATTGCTATAGAAAATATTCTGCAAAATTTTATTTCTATAGAAAATTTTGTTTTTATAGAAATTTTCTGGAAAATTGTATTTTTATAGAAAATTTTCTGTAAATTTTATTGCTATAGAAAATTTTCTGCAAAATTTTATTTCTGTAGAAAATGTTCTGCAAACATTTATTTCTATAGAAAATTTTCTGCAAAATTTTATTTCTATAGAAAATTTTGTTTCTATAGAAAATTTTCGGTTTTAATTCAATAGAAAATCTTCGGAAAATTGTATTTCTATAGAAAATTGTCATAAAAATTTACTTCTATAGAATATTTTTGGAAAATTTTATTTCAATAGAAAGTTTTTGGAAAATTTTATATCTATAACAAATTTTCGGAAAATTTTATTTCTATGGAAAAGTTTTGGAAAATTTTATTTCTATAGAAAAATTTCAATTTTTATTTTTGCTATAGAACATTTGAGGAAAAAATTAATTTCTATAGAAAACTTTCGGAAAATTTTACTTTTATGGAAAATTTTTGGAAAATTGTATATCTATAGAAAATTTTTGGAAAGTCTTATTTCTGCAGAAAATTTTATTTCTACAGAAAATTTTCTGCAAAATGTTATTTCTATAGGAAATTTTCGATTTTAATTCAATAGAAAATCTTCGGAAAATTTTATTTCTATAGAAAGATTTCATAAAAATTTACTTCTATAGAATATTATTTTTATTTATTTTTATATAAAATTTTGGGAAAATTGTATTTCTATAGAATTTATTGCTATAGCAAATTTTCTGCAAATTTTTATTTCTATAGAAAATTTTCGGAAAATTTTGTTTTTATAGAAATTTTCTGAAAAATTGTATTTCTATAGAAAATTGTCTGCAAATTTTTATTTCTATAGAAAATTTTCGGTTTTTATTCAATAGAAAATCTTCGGAAAATTTTATTTCTATAGAAAATTTTCTTAAAAATTTACTTCTATAGAATATTTTCGGAAAAATTTATTTCTATAGAATGTTTTCGGAAATTTTTATATCTATAAAAAATTTTCCGAAAATTTTATTTCTATGGAAAAGTTTCTGAAAATTTCAGTTCTTTTTTTTTGCTATAGAACATTTGAGGAAAAAATTAATTTCTATAGAAAACTTTCGGAAAATTTTACTCCTATGGAAAATTTTTGGAAAATTGTATATCTATAGGAACTTTCTGGAAAGTCTTATTTCTGCAGAACATTTTATTTCTATAGAAAATTGTCTGCAAAATTTTATTTCTATAGAAAATTTTGGATTTTAATTCAATAGAAAATCTTCGGAAAATTTTATTTCTATAGAAAATTTTCATAAAAATTTACTTCTATAGAAAATTTTATTTCTATAGAAAATTTTCGGAAAATTTTATTTCTATAGAATTGTATTTTATTTCGGAAAATTGTATTTCTATAGAAAATTTTCGGAAAATTGTATTTCTATAGAACATTAAAAAAAAAAATATTTCTATAGAAATTTGTCGGAAAATGTAATTTCTGTAAGAAATTTTAAGATTTTATTTCTATAGAAAATTTTTGGAAAATTTTATTGCTATAGAAAATTTTTGGAAAATTTTATTACTATAGAAAATTTTTGGAAAATATTATTTCTATATAAAATTTTATTGCTATAGAAAATATTTTGCAAAATTTTATTTCTATAGAAAATTTTCGGAAAATTTTGTTTTTATAGAAATTTTCCGGAAAATTTTATTTGATGTAGAAAATTTTCGAAAAATTTTATTTCTATAGAAATTTTTCGTAAAATTTTATTTCTATAGAAAATTTTCGGAAAATAAAATTGTACAGCAAATTTTCGATAGAAATAACATTTTGCAGAAAATTTTATATAGAAATAGAATTTTTCGAAAATTTATCTATAGCAAATAAAATTTTTCGGAATATTTTCTATAGCAATTAAGTTTTTTTTACAAAATAAATTTTATCATGTGTATATTACATTCTTAAGCAATCTACAGCACCTTACACATGCACACACTATGTGGATATGTGTGTGTGTGTGCTGACAATGAATAGGATATGGAAGAATTTAAGAGACAAGGATAAGTTATTTTGCATGTCTGTCATTCGGCCTGGCTGCCTGCCTGCCTGCCTGTCTTGCCTTCTCGGTATTTATTTGGTATGAGTGTAGGTTCTTCAACAGGAGCTACGAGCAATGGTGACATTCAAAGAAGATGACAGAAATCTGCTACGTGCAGTGGGTGCAGTTATCTTCATCGTATCATCGTTCAGAATGTAGAGCACATTCCATTTCTCACTTCAACAACAAAAGATTTATTTGCATATGATGACAGTCTCAATTTTACCAAAAGACTGGTGATTTTTTTTTGGTTGCCTCTCACGCGTTAGAAGTTCTAAAGTCATCCATTGCCAAAAGCCATCGAATGAACCGAAAGAACCGGAAATAACAACAACAACTAACCAAATATATCTTAAATGTCCAAACCATCGTCAGAATGGAACTTCCATTTTTTCCATTGCCGCAGACAAACACCAAAGATTGCTGAGACAGCAACCACAGTAAAAACAAAACGGCGATGAAAAATTAGAGAGAAGGCCAAATCGGGATTTGTCCTTAACACCACAGTTTTGTGTCAACGCTACCGATGCTATAGTCCGTCCTCCTTAATTGTGGCTCCACAACATGATGGATGAACGAATGGATAGATGAATGCACATAGATGGACGTATAGAGATGAATGGGATGGCTTCAATGATAGAATGCTAGCTAGGACCACTTTATTAAGCGAAGCTTTAGTTTTCATTGTTGTCCGTGTTTTTATTTGCTGTCAATTCGTTTGGAATTTTTACAATTCCCAAAATCGAGTGCCAAATGGATACGAAAAGAGAACTTCAGAAAAACGAAAACACACACACCCAAACACATAAATCCAAATGACTTTGCAGTCACTACGGCAAACAAACAGCATTTGGTTACAACACTAGGGTGGATCGTTTATAGTGAGGTTTTATGTTTCACATATAAACTAATTTTATTGGTATTAAATTAAATTAAAATCAAATAAAAATTAACTAAATATGAAAATATAGTTAAAATTAATAAAAGATTAAAACTAAAATAAAAAATTTTAACAAAAAATATATAGGTTTAGATAAAAATGTATAAAATAATATTTTAATTAAAAATTATTACAAAAAATATTTTTTATTTAAATTATTTGTATAAATTTTTTCTATTAAATTAGATTTCGGTTCATTTTACTATGTAAATGTTTAAAATTCAAATAATTTAAATTAAAAATTATAATAAATAATATTTAATTTATATTAAAAATTATAACAATTAATATTTAATATAAATTATTTGTATAAGATTTTTCTATTAAATTAGTTTTCGTAAATTTTAATACTAAAATTATAATAAACTATATTACATTTAAATTATTTCTATTAAATTAACTTCCCGGCATTTTAATACGGAAATGTTTTCAAAATATTAATAAAAAAATGTTATTAATATTAAAAATTATAATAAATAATAATTAATTTAAATTAAAAATTAGAATAAATAATAGTTAATTTAAATTAAAAATTATAATAAATAATATTTAAATTGTTTCTATTTATATATTCTCTATTAAATTAATTTTCTCTATATTTAAATTAGTTTGTTTTAAATTAAAATTTGGAATTAAACGTTATAAGTAATATAAAATGATAGTCAAAATTAATAAAAGTAAGATTAAAACTAAAATTAAAAAATAATTTAAATTCATTTAAATTATTCTATATTAGTTTTAATTTTAATGTTAAAATTTATAATAAATGTTTTTTTTTAATAAATAATATTTAAATTAAATTAAAAATTTTAACAAATAATAATTGACTTAAATTATTTCTATTATTACGTAAATGTTAAAAATTATAATATTTAATTTAAATTAAAAATTTTAACATATAATAATTGATTTAAATTATTTCTATTAAATTATATTTCGGCTCATTGTAATACCTATATAATAATAAATATTATCTAAGAACTTTAACAATTCAAATAAGTAATTTTTAAATTAAATTAAAAATTATATTAAACCATATTTAATTTGGATTAAAACTATAATAAGAAATATTTAATTAAATTATTTCTATAAATTGTTTTTTATTAATTTTTTTTAATTATAATAAATTATATCACATTTAAATTATTTCTGTAAATTTTTCTTCTTTTAAATTTTAATACGTTAAGGTATAAAATTATAATAAATAATGTTTAATATAAATTGAAAATTATAATAAAAACTGATTAATAAAAAATATATAGAAATAATTTAAAGTAATATAATTTATTATATAATTTTACATATATATTACATAAATTTAATATTTAATTTATTGAATTTAAATTATTTCAATAATTTTCCTTCTATTAAAATTACAAATTATATTACATTATATTACATTAAATTATTTCTATATATTTTTCATTAAATCAGTTTGAAATAATTTAAATTACATACATTACATATTAAATTTATGTAATTTAAATTATTTCAATGAGTTTTCTTCTATTAAATTAGTGTTGACTGAATGCATTTTAATATATAAATTATAATAAATTATATTACATTAAATTATTTCTATATATTTTTTATTAAATTTCGTTGCATATTAAAATAATAAAAAATATTTAATTTAAATTAAAAATTAGAACAAATAATATTTATTTTAAATTATTTCTCTTAAAGTAATTTTCGTGCATTTTTAATATTTAATTTGAATTAAAAATGACAAAAATAGTATTTAATTTAAATTATTTCTATAATTTAAAATAATATATATTTTTTTGGTTTATTTTAATACCTGAATTATATAAATAATATTCGATTTAAATTACATCTGTAATTTTTTTCCATTAAATTAGTTTTCGTGTTATTATACGTAATTAATTTTTTTTTATTATATCGTATTAAAATACGTAAATGTTAAAAATTATAATAAATAATATTTTATTTAAAATATAATTATAATAAATGTTATTTGATGTAAATTAAAAATTACAAATTTTAATTTAAAATAACTCTATAAATTTGTATCACATTTAAATTATGTCTGTAAATGTTTCTTCTTTTAAATTTTAATACGCTGAGGTATAAAATTAAAATAAATAATGTTCAATTTGAATTGAAAATTATAATCAAAACTGATTAATAAAAAATATATAGAAATAATTTAATGTAATATAATTTATTATATAATTTTATATATAAATTACATAAATTTAATATTTAATTTATGTAATTTAAATTATTTCAAAAATTTTTCTTCTATTAAATTAGTTTTGAATGAATGCATTTTAATATATAAATTATAATAAATTATATTACATTAAATTATTTCTATATATTTTTTATTAAATCAGTTTGAAATAATTTAAATTACATACATTACATATTAAATTTATGTAATTTAAATTATTTCAATAATTTTTCTTGTATTAAATTAGTTTTGAATGAATGGATTTTAATATATAAATTATAATAAATTATATTACATTAAATTATTTCTATATATATTTTATTAAATTTCGTTGCATATTAAAATAATAAAAAATATTTAATTTAAATTAAAAATTAGTATAAATGATATTTTTTTTAAATATTTCTCTTAAAGTAATTTTCGTGCATTTTTTAATATTTAATTTGAATTAAAAATGATAAAAAATAGTATTTAATTTGAATTATTTCTATAATTTAAAATAATATATTTTTTGGTTTATTTTAATACCTGAGTTATATAAATAATATTCGATTTAAATTACATCTGTAATTTTTTTTCCATTAAATTAGTTTTCGTGTTATTATAATTAATTTTTTTTTTCTATTATATCGTATTAAAATACGTAAATGTAAAAAATTATAGTAAATTATATTTTATTTAAAATATAATTATAATAAATGTTATTTAATGTAAATTAAAAATTAAAATTTTTAATTTAAAATATCTCTATAAATTTGTTTCTATTAAATTTATTTTTTCGATTCATTTAAATTATATTATTTTATTTTCCTATTATATATTCTATTATATTTCTATTTTTGTTTTATTGAATAATTTTTCGTGAATTTTAATATGTAAATGTTATAAATTATAATAAATTATATTTTATTTAAATTAAATATATAATAAATGTTATTTAATGTAAATTAAAAATTACAATTTTCAATTTAAAATATCTCTATAAATTTGTTTCTATTAAATTCATTTTTTCGATTCATTTAAATACCTAAATTATATTATTTTTATTTTTAATATATTTTTCCTATTGTCGTTTTATTTATTTATTTCAGTTTAAACTATCTATTTCGATTCATTTTAATGTACGAGCTATAGTATAATAAAACTGGCACCACACCAAAAATTTTTTTTCGATGCTCCCTGGGAAAATGTGCAAGTGCTTCATTAAAATTCCTGCTATTGACAAAAATGTTACCAACAAACCAAGAATTTGCCCTCTGCCAACCTAAAATCCAATGCATGGTAAATGTTTTCGTTTTTGCTTGTACCAAAAAGGCTTTTCAAATGCCACTAATTAGAAAATTCCTTAATACCTTATCACAAAATCATCAATAAATAGAATTTTGAATCACACAACCAGCAAAGGAAATTTTGGATATTTGGAAACAGCGGTAAAGAATACATATGAAACATTGGGTTTTTGTAGAGGCTTTGCTTAGTTTCAGTTTAAAATTAAAAAAAAATTAATTTTGAAAGAAAATATGTGCTTGGATTAGTATCTTATACTGTGTGTTACTTATAGTATAAAAAATCACATAAAACTGTATGTACTCGTAATGGTGATTGAAGCAATTTCAATTTAAAGTTGTTTGGCTCAATAATTTCTTGATTGAAGTATGGTAAGGCAGGAAAAGGTTTCTTAACTGTAACTCTCAAGTACGATTACAGTGGCATCTCTTAAACGTGGACACTCTGAACCTCTTAAAAGTGGATAATTTATGTAAGATCTCTCATACACAAAAAAATCTGATTCAATCACGAAATTAACGGATCCAATTAATTTTTTAATTGAAATGTCTTCAATCACAGAAATGATAGTATCAATTAAAAAATTAATTAAAAGACAATTAAAAAATTAATTGATCCAATAAAAAATTAATTGATCCAATTAAAAAATTAATTGATACTATTATTTTTGTGATTAATTTTTGTTTTAATTAAAAAATTTTTTAAATCAATTAAATTTTTAATTGAATATTTTTATACCCTCCACCATAGGATGGGGCTATATTAACTTTGTCATTCCGTTTGTAACACATCGACATATTGCTCTAAGACCCCATGTAGTACACACAAAAAAATTTTTTTTTCTGATTCAATCACGAAATTAATTGATCCAATTAATTTTTTAATTGAAATGTCTTCAATCACAGAAATCATAGTATCAATTAAAAATCAATTGAAGGTCAATTAAAAAATTAATTGATACTATTAATTTTTGTGATTGATTTTTGTTTCAATTAAAAAATTTTTTGATTCAATTAAATTATTATTTGAATATTTTTTAAAACTCAATTAAAATTTTAATTGGAAATTTTTTCGTGAAACTTTTTCTGTGTATATATATTCTGGGTCGTGGTGAAATTCGATCTAAGCATGTCCGTCCTAAGTCGATCTAAGCATGTACGTCCCCTTTATTTTCCTAGAATACCTCTAGATTTCAAATTTCAGGCAAATTGGGTAAAAACTACGGATTCTAGAAGCCCAAGAAGTAAAATCGGGAGATCGGTCTATATGGGGGCCATACCAAAACATGGACCGATAGGCACCATTTTCGATACACTTTTTGATGGTCCTAAAATACCTCTAGATTTCAAATTTCAGGCAAATTGGGTAAAAACTACGGATTCTAGAAGCCCAAGAAGTAAAATCGGGAGATCGGTCTATATGGGGGCCATACTAAAACATAGAGCGATACACCCCATTTTTGGCACACCTCTTTATGGTCCCAAAATACCTCTAGATTTCCAATTTTAGGCAAATCGGATAGAAAATACACTTTCTAGAAGCCCAAGAAGCAAAATCGGGAAATCGGTCCATATGGGGGCTATACCAAAACATGGACCGATAGGCACCATTTTCGATACACTTTTTGATGGTCCTAAAATACCTCTAGATTTCAAATTTCAGGCAAATTGGATAAAAACTACGGATTCTAGAAGCTCAAGAAGTAAAATCGGGAGATCGGTCTATATGGGGGCTATATCAAAACATGGACAGATACTCACCGTTTTCGGCACACCTCTTTAAGGTCCTAAAATACCTCTAGATTTCAAATTTCAGGCAAATTGGATAAAAACTATGGATTCTAGAAGCCCAAGAAGTAAAATCGGGAGATCGGTGTATATGGGGGCTATATCAAAACATGGACCGATACTCACCATTTTCGGCACACCTCCTTAAGGTAGTAGAATACCTCACAATTTCCGGTTTGAGGCAAATTGGGTAAAAATTACGGATTCTAGAAGACCAAAAAGTAAAATCGGGAGATCGGTCTATATGTTGGCTATATCAAAACATCGACCGGAACTCACCATTTTCGGTACACTTTTTGATGGTCCTAAAATACCTCTAGATTTAAAATTTCAGGCAAATTGGATAAAACTAGCAGTTTTATAAGCCCAAGACCCTAAATCGGGAGGTCGGTTTATATGGGGACTATATCAAAACTTGGATATAGCCTAAACTTCCCCCGATACTGGGACCTATGAGATTGTAATTGCCCCAATGAACCTTTCGACGTAGAAAATTTCACACTGAGCACTTCGGGTTTACACTTTCCCCGATATATCCTGAGTCCTAAGAGCATACATTTGCCATTCAAAAACCTTCGGGTCTATCACTCCCCACATTGAAATTTTCGGACCTTCAGCTCTCATACTGAAAACTTCGAGCCTACACTTCTCATGCTGAGATATTCGTGCCCACATATTCCAGTCTGAGAATTTCGGGCCTTTAGTTCCTCCATGGAATCGATCCCACCGTTTCAATAATGACCCCGCTTGGATTTGCAGGCCTTCGGTTCCCTGTACTTTCCCCATTAAGATGTTCTAAGGTTCAATACTGATGTCTTCGGGCCTAAACTTCCCCCGATACTGAAACCTTTGAAATTCTAATTGTCTCAATGATCCTTTCGATGTAGAATGTTTGACACTGAGCACTTCAGTTTTACATTTTCCCCGATGCAGAGTCCTTCGAGGGTACATTTGCAATTCAAAGACCTTCGGGTCTATCACTCCGCACATTGAAATCTTCCGACCTGCAGTTCTCATACTGAAACCTTGGAGCCTACACTTCCCATGCTGAGATATTCGTGCCCACATATTCCAGCCTGAGAATATTCGGGCCCATGGAACCATCGGCTCTACCGTTTCCCCCGCTTGAACTTGCAGGCTTCCGGTTCCCTGTATGTTCCCCCATTAAGATGTTTTAGGGTTCAATACTGATGCCTTCGGCCCTAAACTTCCCCCGATACCGGGGCCTTTGAGATTGTAATTGCCCCAATGAACCTTTCGACGTAGAAAGTTTCACACTGAGCACATCGGGTTTACCCTTTCTCTGATACTGAGTCCTTCGACCGTACATTTCCCATTCAAAGACTTTCGGATCTATCTCTCTCTACATTGAAATCTTCGGACCTTCATTTCTCAACCTGAAATCGTCGAGCTTACACTTCCCATGCGGAGTTATTCGTACCCACATATTCCAGCCGGAGAATTTCGGGCCTATAATCGACCCATGGAACCATCGACTCTATGGGCCTATAGTTCCCCCATGGAACCATTGACTCTAAAGTTTCACACTGAGTCCTTCGAGCGTACATTTGCCATTCAAAGAACTTCGGGTCTATCACTCCCCACATTGAAGTCTTCGGACCCTCAGTTCTCATACTGAAGCCTTCGAGCCTGCACTTCCCATACTGAGATATTCGTGCCCGTATATTCCAGTCTGAAAACCTCGAACCTACAATTCTCGTACTGATATCTTTGGACCCACAATTCTCAAACTGAAACTTTTGGGCCTATAGTTCCCTGCTTGAAACCTTCGACCCCAGAGTTTCCATAATGACTCTACTGGGATTTGCAGGCCTCCTGTTCCCTATACTTTCCGCATTGAGCCCTTCGACCCTAAATCTTCGGACCTTCATTTCTCAACCTGAAACCTTCGAGCTTACACTTCCCATGCGGAGTTATTCGTACCCACATATTCCAGCCTGAGAATTTCGGGCCTATAATCGACCCATGGAACCATCGACTCTATGGGCCTATAGTTCCCCCATGGAACCATTGACTCTAAAATTTCACACTGAGTCCTTCGAGCGTACATTTGCCATTCAAAGAACTTCGGGTCTATCACTCCCCACATTGAAATCTTCGGACCTTCAGTTCTCATACTGAAGCCTTTGAGCCTACACTTCTCATACTGAGATATTCGTGCCCGTATATTCCAGTCTGAAAACCTCGAACCTACAATTCTCGTACTGATATCTTTGGACCCACAGTTCTCAAACTGAAACTTTTGGGCCTATAGTTCCCTGCCTGAAACCTTCGACCCCAGAGTTTCCATAATGACTCTACTGGGATTTGCAGGCCTCCTGTTCCCTATACTTTCCGCATTGAGCCCTTCGACCTATAAGGTTCAATACTGATGTCTTCGGGCCTAAACTTCCCCCGATACTAAGATCATCGAACCTGTACTTCTCATGCTGATATACATACAGCTTCTAAACTGAGACTTTCGAGCCTACATGTCTCATTCAAAGTCCTTTGGGTCTACAAGGCCCACATTAGGAGTTTAAAATTTTCATTTCCCATACTGAAACCTTCGAGCCTACACTTCCAATACCGAAACTTCTTGTGTAGTTAAAATAAAGAACATCTTTGTGAGTACATCTTTTGGAAGTGCTTTTAAAGTTGTGCCTTTGGAAGAACTTCCCAAAATTTTTTTGCTACGTAGATCAATTAATTTTGTGATTGATTTCGAAAAAAAAAAGTTTTTTTGTGTGTATATATAAAAAAAAAAAAAACAAATAATAAAATTATTGATTACAAAAAAATTCGAAGTTTAAAATTTCTTGAGATTTGTGGCTCATTAAAAACTTTGTTTTATACAAAATTTATTTATTCTTTGAACTTGTGTATTTCTATGGAAATTCTTCAAATTCTTTATTGACGACATCATCCTTTAACAATTTTGTCTAATTATAGCTTTTGTCACACAAGCATCATTGTTTTTTCTGTTGCTCTTAGGGGGAGGTTAAAAGGTAAAGAAATCCAACATGACTGTGATCAAAGAAAGCTTTAACAAAATCAAAATCTTTGTCCTAGATTAGGATAAATTGGTAAAAGGCTTTTTGAAGTCTCAACTTGTGTTCATCAATGTTTTTGTGTCAAGCAAGAGTCATTCTGTCTCTCTCTCACTCACTCACTCTGTCTTTGTCATTCTCTGTCACACTCACTGAAAATTTTGTTAACGAATGAATTTCTTTTCAAAAAATTTTTACCCAGCTTTGTTGTAAAACATCATCATTCACATGAAGTGCATATGTAACAAGGTGCAAAACTCAGGGCCAGAGACAGAGAGCTAATGGTGGTGGTGGAGGTGATGTTGAAGATGATGGAGGTTGTGTGGTGGGAAAGTACTTTCTATGATCATAAATTGTAGTTGGTTGTTGTTGTTGATGGGAATTCTAGACATGTCCTTGCCCAAAAGGAGTAGAATTTCATAGATGCCAAAGGCCAGATGTTTCAATTATTCAATACAATTTGGATTACATTAGGATGTTGATGTTGATGCTGATAGTAATGCTGATTCCGGCTAGTAAACACCTTTCATTGCCCCCCCATAATTCATCGCCATTGTTGTGCCTCTAACAATACTGATGTGGCTGCTGATGGCCCTAAGCTGGTTGTAATGGTGATGCTGCTGCTGCTGCTGGTGTTACTACTTCTACTGGTGCTGGTGTTTCCATTATAAATTAGACTCTATGAAATATGCACTTTAACACACCGTCTGCCTCCCATCTCTGGGGGTCAATAGTGTTGGATTGTGGTATTGGGAGTCGTAGATGGTTTGTTAACATGCCATAATAGTTGGACTTATTGTCCAACAAAACACTTTAACTCATGTCGTAGTAGTTCATGACAAGAAGCATTTACAAGGCAAGACAAAAAAACAACGAAAAGGGAATATTGTGGTCAATCAGTGGATCATTTACTAAGGTCGACTAGATGTGATTACATTTGCGTTTATGAGATATTCTCAAAGAACGTCAATTGCATTGTTTTACCTCTCTATGATAGTGGCTAACATCTATGGCAACTAACTAACAGGTTGGCTGATAAGTCCCCGGTCTAACAAAGAACATTTTGGTAGTACTTCTTCAGTTTTGCCTCAAAATAGGCCTCAGTTTCGGCGATCACCCAGCCAAATTTTTTCCCTGCGAGCATTCTTTTGAGGTCTGAGAACAAGAAAAAGTCGCTGGGGGCCAGATCTGGAGATTACGGTGAATGGGGAGGCAATTCGAAGCCCAATTCATGCATTTTTGCCATCGTTCTCAATGACTTGTGACACGGTGCGTTGTCTTGGTGGAACAACACTTTTTTCTTCTTCATATGGGGCCATTTTGCCGCGATTTCGACCTTCAAACGCTCCAATAACGCCATATAATAGTCACTGTTGATGGTTTTTCCCTTCTCAAGATAATCGATAAAAATTATTCCATGCGCATCTCAAAAAAAAACAGAGGCCATTACTTTGCCAGCGGACTTTTGAGTCTTTCCACGCTTCGGAGACGGTTCACCGGTCGCTGTCCACTCAGCCGAACGTCGATTGGACTCGACAGCCATGTTTCATCCATTGTCACATATCGACGGAAAAACTCGGATGTATTACGAGTTAACAGCTGCAAACACCGCTCAGAATCATCAACACGTTGTTGTTTTTGTTGTCAAATGTGAGCTCGCACGGCACCCATTTTGCACAGAGCTTCCGCATATCCAAATATTGCTGAATGATATGACCAACACGTTCCTTCGGGAGCCACCGTGGTGCAATGGTTAACATGCCCGCCTTGCATACACAGGGTCGTGGGTTCAAACCCAGTATCGACCAAACACCAAAAAGTTTTTCAGCGATGGATTATCCCACCTCAGTAATGCTGGTGACATTTCTGAGGGTTTCAAAGCTTCTCTAAGTGGTTTCACTGCAATGTGGAACGCCCTTCGGACTCGGCTATAAAATGGAGGTCCCTTGTCATTGAGCTTAACATAGAATCGGGCATCACTCAGTGATAAGAGAGAAGTTCACCACTGTGGTATCACAATGGACTGAATAGTCTAAGGGAGCCTGAAATATCGGGCTGCCACTATACCTAACCTAACACGTTCCTTTGATATCTTTAAGGCCTCTGCTATCTCGATCAACTTCATTTTACGGTCATTCAAAATCATTTT
This sequence comes from Haematobia irritans, assembly GCF_050003625.1. NCBI lineage: Eukaryota > Metazoa > Arthropoda > Insecta > Diptera > Muscidae > Haematobia > Haematobia irritans. Next base: position 162,334,846 of record NC_134401.1, on the reverse strand, counting down.
GTGGATTTTTTTGATGTTTTCGTCGGTAACCACATAATTCGGGCGTCCACTGCGTTCACCGTCCTCCGTGCTCATTTCACCATGTTTGAATTTTGCATACCAATCAATTATTGTTGATTTCCCTGGGGCAGAGTCCGGAAACTCATCGAGTTTTTGCTTCCACAGTATTTTATCAAAACACGAAATTCCATTTTTTTTCATTTTTTCACAAAACTAATTGACTTACAGACGTCAAATTTTGACACGAATCATTTGAAGGTTGGTACACACAAAAAAAATTTTTTCTGATTCAATCACGAAATTAATTGATCCAATTAATTTTTTAATTGAAATGTCTTCAATCACAGAAATGATAGTATCAATTAAAAAATTAATTGACAGTCAATTAAAAAATTAATTGATCCAATTAAATATTTAATTGATACTATTAATTTGTGTGATTGATTTTTATTTCAATTAACAAATTTGTTGACTCAATTAAATTTTTAATTGAAAATTTTTTAAAACTCAATTAAAATTTTAATTGGAAAATTTTTCGTGAAATTTTTTTCTGTGTAGTATATAACAAGTATATACAGCACTAAGTTCGGCCGGGCCGAATCTTAAATACCCACCACCATGAACCAAATATTAGGGTTTCCTTTGAAATTTCAGGAGGGCTTGAGGACTTGAGGACACTTCCCGAAGATAAATTTAAAGATTTCACCTATGAGGACTATATCAGATTCTGGATTTATAAGAACCATTTTTGTTTGAGTTTTAGAGGAATCATTAACATCTCTTGTAAGTGTGCAAGAAAATTATAAAATAACGTCTTGATTTGAAATCTTAAATCTGTAGAAGTAAAATCTGGAAATTTTACATTGAGTTTCAAGCAATTTTCATGATCAGTGCGCCTTCTACACCCCCAAGAAGTGAAGTCGGTCTATATGGAGGCATTGCCAAATGGACCGATAAAAGCATAATCCGATACACGTTTTTGTGAGCCTAAAATACCAGAATATTTACAATTTCAGGCAAATCAGATAAAAACTAAGGTTCCTAGAAACCCAAGGAGTTAAATCGGGAGATCGTTCTTATGGGGGCTATACTAAAATATGGACCGATACTCACTGTTTTCGGCACACCTCTTTATGACCCGAAAATACCACTAGATTTCCAATTTCAGGCAAATAGGATAAAAACTTCGGATTCTAGAAGCCCAAGAAGTAAAATCGGGAAATAGGTCTATATGGGGGCTATACCAAAACATGGACCGCTACTCACCATTTTTGGCACACCTCTTTATGGTTCTAAAATACCTCTAGAATTTGAAATTGAGGCAAATTGGATAAAAACTACGGATTCTATAAGCCCAAGAAGTAAAGTCGGGAGATCGGTCTATATGGGGGCTATACCAAAACATGCACTGACACTCACCATTTTTGGCACACCTCTTCAATGTTCCAAAATACCTCTAGATTTTCAATTTCGCGCAAATTGGATGAAAACTACGGTTTCTATAAGCGAAAGACCCCAAATCGGGAGGTCGGTTTATATGGGGGCTATACCAAACCATGGACCGACACTCACCATTTTTGGCACACCTCTTCAAGGTCCCAAAATATCTCCAGATTTTCAATTTCGCGCAAATTGGATGAAAACTACGGTTTCTATAAGCGAAAGACCCCAAATCGGGAGGTCGGTTTATATGGGGGCTATACCAAACCATGGACCGACACTCACCATTTTTGGCACACCTCTTCAAGGTCCCAAAATATCTCTAGATTTTCAATTTCGCGCAAATTGGATGAAAACTACGGTTTCTATAAGCGAAAGACCCCAAATCGGGAGGTCGGTTTATATGGGGGCTATACCAAAACATGGCCCGATATAGCCCATCTTCGAACTTGACCTACGCGCAGACAAAAGACGATTCTGTGCCAAATTTCATGACGATAGCTCCATAATTGAATGCTGTAGCGTGATTACAACAGACAGCCAGACAGACAGACAGACGGACATGCTTATATCGTCTTAGAATTTCTCCCTGATCAAGAATATATATACTTTATATAGTCGGAAATCGATATTTCGATGCGTTACAAACGGAATGACAAACTTATTATACCCCGTCACCATTCTATGGTGGTGGGTATAAAAATAATATGCATTTAATACTAGCGACACCATCTATGTGTCAGACCGGGGACTTATCAGCCAATCTGTTATAGCCATTGGGCAAAATTCCTACATTTAGGTACCGTGGTGCAATGGTTCCCAGCAAAAAAAAAAAGCGTCACCAAAAATGTAAAATACCAGAATATTTACAATTTCAGGCAAATCAGATAAAAACTACGGTTTTTAGAAGCCCAAGAAGTAAAATCGGGAACACCTCTTTATGGTCCTAAAATACCTCTAGATTTCCAATTTCAGACAAATTGGATAAAAACTACGGTTTCTATAAACCCAAGACCCAAATCGGGAGGTCGTTTTATATGGGGACCATACCAAAACATGGACCGATACTCACAATTTTTGGCACACGTATTTGTGGTTCTACAATACCTCTAGATTCCCAATTTCAATTTTTGGCACACGTATTTGTGGTCCTATAATAATTCTAGATTTACAATTTCAGGTAAATTGAATAAAAACTGCGGGTTCTATAAGCCCAAGAAGTAAAATCGGGAGATCGGTCTATATGGGGACTATACCAAAATATGGACCGATACTCACAGTTTTCGGCACACGTATTTGTGGCCCTAAAATACCTCTAGGTTTCCAATTTCAGACAAATTTGATAAAAACTACGGTTTCTATAAGCCCAAGACCCCAAATCGGGAGGTCGTTTTATATGGGGACCATACCAAAACATGGACCAATACTCACAATTTTTGGCACACGTATTTGTGGTCCTACAATACCTCTTGATTTCCAATTTCAGGTAAATTGAATAAAAACTGTGGTTTCTATAAGCTCAAGAAGTAAAATCGGGAGATCGGTCTATATGGGGGCTATACCAAAACATGGACCGATACTCACCATTTTTGGCACACCTCTTTACGGGCATAAAATACCTCTAGATTTCAAATTGCATGCTAATTGGATAAAAACTACGATTTCTATAAGCCAAAGACCCCAAATCGGGAGGTCGGTTTATATGGGGACTATATCAAAACCTGGACCGATATAGCCCATCTTCGAACTTGACCTGCCTGCAGACAAAAGACGAGTTTGTGCAAAATTTCAGCACGATTGCTTTATTATTGAAGACTGTAGCGTGATTACAACAGACAGACAGACAGACAGACAGTCAGACGGACATCGTTATATCGTCTTAGAATTTCTCCCTGATCAAGAATATATATACTTTATATAGTCGGAAATCGATATTTCGATGCGTTACAAACGGAATGACAAACTTATTATACCCCCGTCACCATTCTATGGTGGTGGGTATAAAAACGATGCATGACATAAAAAAATAATTTTTTAGAAAAATATTTGATAAATAAATTGCCGCTGGTGAGATTTGAACCTGCGTTTCTTATTTTTTTCGTTCATACTAATAAAGAACATCTCGAGAAGCAATTAGAATGTTATTCCTTGGTGTCGTATTACGATCATATCACAAACATTTGAATTGACCTTTCGACGCTTTATGTTCAATGGCGTTTGTGGCTAAGTGTTCTGTTATGGTGCCAGCAAACCCAGGTTCAATCCATGGTCGGAGCGAAAAAGTTTTTCAAATTGTAAAAATTAGATAATAAGAAAATAATTGTGTAATAAAACATATTGATGAAAAAAAAAGTGAAATTGTTTGAAAAAAAAAATTTTTTTCGCTTTTTAAATTTCTTCATTCAAATTAACTCCAGGGCACAACTTCTAAAGCAATGCAAAGGATCCAAAAAGGGAGTACTTCCGTCCTATGACAAGCCCATGTAAAATTCATTGGAGATGATCCAAGTTTGCACTTCTTCCGGATCACAGATTGGAAGCTCTTTTTTTGCTGGGATGGGCTTGTCATAGGACGGAAGTCCTCCATTTCAATAGCCGTTGCACTGAATTTGCATCACTTCTTTAACTGTGAGCCGAATTCAATGCGGAATTCAATTTGGTGTATATTAAAAAATTCTGTGATATTTTGTCAAATAAATAATTTTTATATTTTTTTATAATTTTTAATGGATTCTAACGCTTGTCGGAAGCATTTGACCTCAAAATATGTATTTAGCATTTTTTTTTTTGACAAAATTTAAATGATTTGTACCATTTTATGAATTCATACTCTGTTTTTAACCTATTTGAAACAAAAAAAGTTAAAATTATCCATTAAAAGTATGAAAAAACCAAGTTATAAAAAATGTAATCAAAATAACTTCCTGGGTAGTTAAAAAAAGGAACCTCATTGGGAGTGCATCTTCTGGATGTGCTTTTAAGTTGTGCCTTTGGAAGAACTTCCAAATTTTGCTGGAAATCTCTAAGTATTTTGGTAGCTACCTCTGATAATTGAACAGAGAAATCCAAGATACGATACCGAAGCAATAGGATCACTCGCCTCACATCACAAGTCATTTCCTTGCATGTTCTCCAAACCCCTACAGATCTGACACCAAAAGGCTTCTTCTGTGATAAATTCAAATCATCTTTCTCCCACCGATTTCAAGGCGTTTAAATTGAAATCCTGGTTTTTGGGGTTTATTTTACTTTGAGCTATCCCAAAAAAAAAAATACCATTTTCCATACTCTACACATAAACTATTTGGGTAAGCTTCTAGGGTCACCTTGAAATTGAACCTGTGCGAATATTATCACAGTTTTATTCCATGAACTGAATATGGTCGAGAAATAACTTTAATAGCCTGAACACCCTTTTGGGGAATTTGGCCATGTTAGATACCTTGTCACTCAGTCTATGGGAAATATTTTCACATTTCATTCTTGTGGATCCCCAAACCAACCATACACCCCAGCATGTCCACACATACATATGTAGGTATCCCGGGGAGCAGCAATAGGCTGGGTAGGCCATTTGAAAACAACCACGAAAAAAAACGACGATAGATGAAAATAAAAATACATTTACAGAGGCTGTCAATGCTTGGCTGTCGGGTGGTGGACTAAACTTTGGAAGCAATGATAAAATAGCTGGATGCCATACTGTCTGTTTGTTTCATTCAAATATTTGCAATTTTGCTACCATATGCCAACCATGCACTGTATCCTTTCGTCTATCCCACCTTCATCCGTCGTTAGATCCCTCTGTCTGTCTGTCAGTTACTCCAGCATTCAGCTAGCCAGAATGCACATCAACATTTTTAAGTAGGATGATCCTTAGAAATTGTTACAGCAAAACAATTTCACGCTCCCATAATCCAACAAACGACTAAGTCAAGGATGCAATTCTCCAAAGGCATTTCGCCTTCGCATTATGCCAGAGAACGCGATGAGTGCTTCGGTTTTTTTCTTTTTCATTATTCGGGAGGTATACACTCCCACTCTCACATTGAACTCCCATTGCTGAGGTGAGGAGTACTATAGAATCCTGCTTGAAGGCGTTTGTGGTATGCTTTGGAATCAGGGCATTATTGCATTTTTCACTAGCTAAGAGTCCTGTGAACTACCTTCATCTATTGGGCTGCCTATCTACTCTCAGCTGCCATCCCTTTGGTGAATATTTCGGCACTAATAAGTAGAGTAGTTGAGCGAGCGTAATTACGAAAGTTTTTTTTTTTTTTGATGCCTCGTAATTAACATGCATTTCTACTCTGCTCTTTATTCCCCTCGTGATGCAGCAGCAGGTCCTTTTGGTCTTGAGGAGGAGGGATGCTTGTGTGGGCTAATGCTCTTTACCATCTACCATCTAGGCAAGCTGTTACTTTTTGATGTTGAAGATGGTCGTATTTGCTCTTTGTAAGAGGATTCTGTTCTGCTGTGTTTTTTTTTTTTATACAAAAATGCTTTGCTCCCTGATGATGACTTGATTGTGGACTTATGGTGGCGGTTCTGTTAGTGGTATTTTAAATGAGGAAAAAAATTGGAAACTTTCTCTGGCTAACTGGGCTGCTTGTTTCGTCTTTATAATTTCTTTTTCTTAATTTTTTTTTGTTTCTTCACCGTTGTTTCTCTATTTGTCCCTGGCAATAGCCTCCCTCGCTCCCCGCTCTTTCTCTCTGTCTGTGAAAAGTGTGCAAAAGTTGAGATAACAAAAAAAAATAAACAAAGTTTTCCCATTTCCTCATTTTTATCACCTACATAAATGGCATATGTTGTTTAAAAATGTCTTTGGCACAACAACTCACAAATTATGGAAGCAAAACAAATTCCATAATTAATTAAAAGTCAAATTAGTATGGCCCCAGGCTGAAGGGTCTTCCGGAGGCTTTTTTTCTGAAGGCAGTTGTTATGAAGAAAAGGTAAATTTTGGTTGGTGGTATGAGTTAGAGATGGACAATTAAGCAAAAGTTTTCCCCAACATTATCACAAAACAAAAACCGAACGTAAACAAAATCATTCCTATGACAATGGGTTCATGCACCAAATTGATCCGAAGGTTTCAATTTTAATTTTGATGATTTCCAAAAAAAATAGAAAGAAAAAAATTTTTCATTCAGAAAAAAGTTTTACCTTTCTTATAAATACGAATTGAATGCTTTTATTTCGAATTCGCAACCTTACTTTACATTTCAACAAAAATCACTCCTTGAAATTGATACTTCAAGGGAGTCGCCCTAGACAAGTTTCATAGAAAATATGTTGCATATTTTCAGGCGATACATTTATTCATTTGTAAGCATTATGATATAAGAAGGGTAACGTGCTTAAAGATATATTTTGAAAATATCTTTGGCACAACAATTCACACATTTTAGAAGCAAAATAAGCAAATACAAGTTCCATAATTAATTGAAAGTGAAATTGAAAGTATTAGTATAGGGGACCTATATTGAAAGAACTTACGGAGGCTTTTTTGAAGGCAGTTGTTATGCAGAAAAAGTAAATTTTGGTTATATAGAAAATGTTGTCACAATTTTATTTCTATAGAAAATTTTGTCAAAAATTTATTTCTATAGAAAATTTTGTCACAATTTTATTTCTATAGAAAATTTTGTCAAAATTTTATTTCTATAGTAAATTTTGTCAACATTTTATTTCTATAGAAAATTTTGTTAAAATTTTATTTCTATAGAAAATTTTGTCAAAATTTTATTTTTATAGAAAATTTTGTTAAAATTTTATTTCTATAGAAAATTTTGTCAAAATTTTACTTCTGAAGAAAATTTTGTCAAAATTTTATTTCTATAGAAAATTTTGTAAAAATTTTGTGAAAATATTATTTCTATAGAAAATTTTGTCAAAATTTTATTTCTATAGAAAATTATTTCAAATTTTTATTTCTATAGAAAATTTTGTCAAAATTTTATTTATATAGAAATTTTTGTAAAAATTTTGTCAACATTTTATTTCTATATAAAATTTTGTCAAAATTTTATTTCTATAGTAAATTTTATCAAAATTTTATTTCTATAGAAAATTTTTTCAAAATTTTATTTCTATAGAAAATTTTCTCAAAATTTTATTTCTATAGAAAATTTCGTAAAAACTTTATTTCTATAGAAAATTTTGTAAAAATTTTATTTCTATAGAAAATTTTGTAAAAATTTTATTTCTATAGAAAATTTTTTCATAATTTTATTTCTATAGAAAATTTTGTCAAAATTTAATTTCTATAGAAAATTTTGTCAAAATTTTATATCTATAGAAATTTTTGTCAACATTTTATTTCTACAGGAAATTTTGGCAAAATTTTATTTCTATAGAAAATTTTATCAAAATTCTATTTCAATAGAAAATTTTGTCAAAAATTTATTTTGTAGAAAATTTTGCCAAAATTTTATTTCTATAGAAAATTTTGTCAAAATTTTATTTCTATATAAAATTTTATCAACATTTTATTTATATAGAAAATTTTGTCAAAACTTTATTTCTATAGAAAATTTTGTCAAAATTTTATTTCTATAGAAAATTTTGTCAAAATTTAATTTCTATAGAAAATTTTGTCAAAATTTTATATCTATAGAAATTTTTGTCAACATTTTATTTCTATAGGAAATTTTGGCAAAATTTTATTTCTATAGAAAATTTTATCAAAATTCTATTTCAATAGAAAATTTTGTCAAAAATTTATTTTGTAGAAAATTTTGCCAAAATTTTATTTCTATAGAAAATTTTGTTAAAATTTTATTTCTATAGTAAATTTTGTCAAAATTTTATTTCTATAGAAAATTTTGTCAAAATTTTATATCTGTAGAAAAATTTTGTCAAAATTTTATTTTTATATAAAATTTTGTCAAAATTTTATTTTTGTAGAAAATTTTGTCAACATTTTATTTCTATATAAAATTTTATCAACATTTTATTTATATAGAAAATTTTGTCAAAACTTTATTTCTATAGAAAATTTTGTTAAAATTTTATTTCTATAGAAAATTTGGTCAAAATTTTATTTCTATAGAAAATTTTGTCAAAATTTTATTTCTATAGAAAATCTGCCAAACCATAAACAATTCTACAAATCTACTAAACAGTAAATAATCTGCTATTTTTGATAGAATTCTAAAAACTGTGGCTACCATGGTCACTATAGAAAATGTTCATAGAACAGTTGTTATAATTTCTATAGAAAATTTTGTCAAAATTGTATTTCTATAGAAAATTCTGTCAAAATTTAATTTCTATAGAAAGTTTTATCAAAATTATATTTCTATAGAAAATTTTGTGAAAATATTATTTCTATAGAAAATTTTGTCAAAATTTTATTTCTATAGCAAATTTTGTCAAAATTTTATTTCTATAGAAAATTTTGTCAAAATTTTATTTCTATAGAAAATTTTGTCAAAATTTTATTTCTATAGAAAATTTTGTCAAAATTTTATTTCTATAGAAAATTTTGTCAAAATTTTATTTCTATAGAAAATTTTGTCAAAATTTTATTTATATAGAAAATTTTGTCAAAATTTTATTTCTATAGAAAATTTTGTCAAAATTTTATTTCTATAGAAAATTTTATCAAAATGTTATTTCTATAGAACATTTTGTCAAAATTTTACTACTATAAAAAATTTTGTCAAAATTTTATTTCTATAGAAAATTTTGTCAAAATTTTATTTCTATAGAATATTTTGTCAAAATTTTATTTCTATAGAATATTTTGTCAAAATTTTATTTCTATGGAAAATTTTGTAAAAATTTTGTGAAAATAATATTTCTATAGAAAATTTTGTAAACATTTTGTGCAAATAATATTTCTATAGAAAATTTTATCAACATTTTATTTCTATAGGAAATTTTATCAAAATTCTATTTCAATAGAAAATTTTGTCAAAAATTTATTTTGTAGAAAATTTTGCCAAAATTTTATTTCTATAGAAAATTTTGTCAAAATTTTATTTCTATAGTAAATTTTGTCAAAATTTTATTTCTATAGAAAATTTTGTCAAAATTTTATTTCTGTAGAAAATTTTGTCAAAATTTTATTTTTATATAAAATTTTGTCAAAATTTTATTTTTGTAGAAAATTTTGTCAAAATTTTATTTCTATATAAAATTTTATCAACATTTTATTTATATAGAAAATCTTGTCAAAATTTTATTTCAATAGAAAAATTTGTCAAAATTTTATGTCAATAGAAAATTTTGTAAAAATTTTATTTCTATAGAAAATGTGGTCAAAATTTTATGTCAATAGAAAATTTTGTAAAAATTTTATTTCTATAGAAAATTTTGTCAAATGTTTATTTCTATAGAAAATTTTGTCAATATTATATTTCTATAAAAAATTTTGTCAACATTTTATTTCTATAGAAAATTTTGTCAAAATTTTATTTCTATAGAAAATTTTGTCAAAATTTTATTTCTATAGAAAATTTTATCAAAATGTTATTTCTATAGAACATTTTGTCAAAATTTTACTACTATAAAAAATTTTGTCAAAATTTTATTTCTATAGAATATTTTGTCAAAATTTTATTTCTATGGAACATTTTGTCAAAATTTTACTACTATAAAAAATTTTGTCAAAATTTTATTTCTATAGAAAATTTTGTCAAAATTTTATTTCTATAGAATATTTTGTCAAAATTTTATTTCTATGGAAAATTTCGTAAAAATTTTGTGAAAATAATATTTCTATAGAAAATTTTGTAAACATTTTGTGAAAATAATATTTCTATAGAAAATTTTATCAACATTTTATTTCTATAGGAAATTTTATCAAAATTCTATTTCAATAGAAAATTTTGTCAAAAATTTATTTTGTAGAAAATTTTGCCAAAATTTTATTTCTATAGAAAATTTTGTCAAAATTTTATTTCTATAGAAAATTTTGTCAAAATTTTATTTCAATAGAAAAATTTGTCAAAATTTTATGTCAATAGAAAATTTTGTAAAAATTTTATTTCTATAGAAAATGTTGTCAAAATTTTATGTCAATAGAAAATTTTGTAAAAATTTTATTTCTATAGAAAATTTTGTCAAATGTTTATTTCTATAGAAAATTTTAGAAAATTTCGTCAAAAGTTTATTTCTATAGAAAATGTTGTCAAATTTTTATTTTATAGAAAATTTTGTCAAAATATTATTTCTAGAGAAAATTTTGTCAAATGTTTATTTCTCTAAAAAAATTTTGCCAAAATTTTATTTCTATAGAAAATTTTGTCAAAATTTCATTTCTATAGAAAATTTTGTCAAAATTTCATTTCTATAGAAAATTTTGTCAAAATTTTATTTCTATAGAAAATTTTGTCAAAATTTTATTTCTATAGAAAATTTTGTCAAAATTTTATTTCTATAGAAAATTTTGTCAAAATTTCATTTCTATAGAAAATTTTGTCAAAATTTCATTTCTATAGAAAATTTTGTCAAAATTTCATTTCTATAGAAAATTTTGTCAAAATTTTATTTCTATAGAAAATTTTGTCAAAATTTTATTTCTAAAAAATTTTGTCAAAATTTTATTTCTATAGAAAATTTTGTCAAAATTTCATTTCTATAGAAAATTTTGTCAAAATTTCATTTCTATAGAAAATTTTGTCAAAATTTTATTTCTATAGAAAATTTTGTCAAAATTTTATTTCTATAGAAAATTTTGTCGAAATTTTATTTCTATCGAAAATTTTGTCAAAATTGTATTTCTATAGAAAATTTTTTGAAAATATTATTTCTTTAGAAAATTTTGTCAAAATTTCATTTCTATAGAAAATTTTGTCAAAATTTCATTTCTATAGAAAATTTTGTCAAAATTGTATTTCTATAGAAAATTTTGTCAAAATTTTATTTCTATAGAAAATTTTGTCAAAATTTTATTTCTATCGAAAATTTTGTCAAAATTTTATTTCTGTAGAAAATTGTGTCAAAATTTTATTAAAATAGAAAATTTTGTCAAAATTTTATTTCTATAGAAAATTTTGTAAAAATTTTGTGAATATATTATTTCTATAGAAAATTTTGTCAAAATTTTGTGAAAATTTTATTTCTATAGAAAATCTTGTCAAAATTTTATTTCTATAGAACATTTTGGCAAAATTTTATTTCTATAGAAAATTTTGTCAAATGTTTATTTCTATAGAAAATTTTGTCAAAATTTTATTTCTATTGAAAATTTTGTGAAAATATTATTTCTTTAAAAAATTTTGTAAAAATTTTATTTCTATAGAAAGTTTTGTCAAAATTTGATTTCTATAGAAAATTTTGTCAAAATTTTATTTCTATAGAAAATTTTGTTAAAATTTTATTTCTATAGAAAATTTTGTCAAAATTTTATTTCTATAGACAATTTTGTCAAAATTTTATTTCTATAGAAAATTTTGTCCAAATTTTATTTCTATAGAAAATTTTATCAAATGTTTATTTCTGTAGAAAATTTCGCCAAAAGTTTATTTCTATAGAAAATTTTGTCAATTTTTTTTCTATAGAAAATTTTGTGAAAATTTTATTTTTATAGAAAATCTACCAAACCATAAACAATTCTACAAATCTACTAAACAGTAAATAATCTGCTATTTTTTATAGAATTCTACCAACTGTAGCTACCATGTTCACTATAGAAAATGTTCATAGAACAGTTATTGCATACTTTCAGGCGGTACATTTGTTCATTTGAAAGCATTATGATATGAGAAGAGTAAAGTGCTTTGCCAGTGTAAACTCGATTATCTCTTGGAGAACCATTCATATCCAAAAAAAATATTAGAGTCTATTTATAAGAAATTAATTATAAATGGGCTAACAAGACCAAATAGTGACTCAAAAATACTTAAAAAATATTGTAGCAATTAGTGGCACAGTTAAAAATCACGCAAAATGTATCATAACATGAAAAAATGTCGCATATTTGTCACTATGATGGCAAGCTTTATTTCAGGACCACTTAGACCATTGTGATACCTTACCACACTCTCTTATCAATGAGTGCTACCAGATTCTTTATTTAGCTCTATGACAAGGGAGCTCCTTTATCGATAAAACAGTTTTAGAAAAGCTTGTGACATACTCAGACATTTCACCCACACTACTAAGAGGGGATAATCCAGTACTGAAAAACTTTTTGGTGGAAACTGGGATTGTACCCATGACCGATTGCATACTAAGTTGAAATCTTGTAATGATCTATCACATATGTAACCATCGTTGACATTGGACACATATATTTCATTTTTTCACCTTTGCCTATCGCAGCCATGATTGACAAAATATCACTTGGAAAATCTTTTTTGTAGAGTAATCGACTATGGCATTTCTCTCGAAAATTATGATAAAAATTAAATGAAATGTCAAAAAGTGACATAATTGTTAAATTTTTTACAAGAAGCCTTCTAACATGGACACGATGCAATGCAATATTCGTTCATTGTGCATTCTATGGCCATAAATACCAACTATGATGTGCTAAAGTGTTAAGTGCCTTCGTTGTCGTTGATAGCATTTCTTCGAATGTTATAAATTTTCTTAAGTCTCTTGGAGTCATAAAGTTTTGGTCATTTCATTTTAAAGTTAAAGCAATTCATTATAACGAATATAACGAGCCAGAAGCACTTTCATCAACTCCACACACACACACAAAATCTAGTGGGCTATCCTTTACGAGATTGCCAACACAAATGGACTCAAAGACATAAAGGATAGCTACTGAGAGAGAGAAAGAGAGCTAGAGAGAGAAAGAGGAATTTCAGTTTAACAATGTAGTTAAGAGTTAATGCCGCTAAGGATAAACGAATAGACTTTGGGGAATACTTTTGCACAAGTAAAGCTTAATTGTTGTATATTTAATGAAATATAATCAGCAAATGCAAAAGGCAAAGACAAAGGGGAGCAAAAGAAAATCTAAGCCAATTAAGTTGTAGGGATCACAAAACTCGAAAATCTAATTTACAACAAATTGAATTTTTGTAAAAAAAAAAACATTGAAAGTCGGAATGGACTTTTTGTAATCTTCAGATTTGAGTTATCAACTTTTGACATTTTTGACCAATAAATGTGTAATCGATAACAATCGCAGTAAAACAAGCGTCGCCAAAACAAAGTAGTGAAAATGTTCTTTTTACATCCGGACGTGGTGCAAAATTGGAAGAGAGGCGATGAAAAAATTAAAACTATCAATTAAAAATATGAAAAAAAACAAGTTATAAAGAATTGAATTAAAATAAAGAACATCTTTGGGAGGACATTTTTGGAAGTGCTTTTAAAGTTGTGCCTTCGTTAATAAGCATTATTGATTATGAAGTCGAAAATAAATTATGGTGTAGCCACCAAATGGGATATGTCTCGCAAACTTGGACACAGGCATTATAGTCATGGTTGCCCCTCGATCCAAAAATAATCTACCAAAATTTGGAGAAAATTTACCAAAAATCTACCAAATTAAAAAAAAAAATTTGCATTTTTCATCAAAATTTTGTCAAAATTGTATTTCTGTAGAAAATTTTCTCAAAATTTAACTCTATATAAACTTTTGTCAAAATTTTATTCGTAAAGAAAATTTTATAAAAATTAACTTCTATTTAAAATTGTCAAAATTCACCTCTATTGAAATTTGTCAACACCTTACGTCTATAGAAAATTTTGTAAAATCAAATCTTTAATTTTATTTAATTTTAATTTAATTTTATTTTGTCAAAATTGTATAACTATAGAAAATTTTCTCAAAATTTTATTTTCATAGAAAATTTTGTCAAAATTTTATTTCTACAGAAAATTTTGTCAAAATTTTATTTTCATAGAAAATTTTGTCAAAATTTCATTTCTACAGAAAATTTTGTCAAAATTTTATTACTATAGAAAATTTTAGTTCTATAGAAAATATTGTGAAATTATATATAAAATATAAAAATTTGTGAAAATTTTATTTCTACAAAAATGTGAAAATTTTATTTCTATATTTCTATAGAAAATTTTGTAAAAATTTTATTTATACAGAAAATTTTGTCAAAAATTTATTTTCATAGAAAATTTTGTCAAAATTTCATTTCTACAGAAAATTTTGTCAAAATTTTATTACTATAGAAAATTTTAGTTCTATAGAAAATATTGTGAAATTATATATAAAATATAAAAATTTGTGAAAATTTTATTTCTACAAAAATGTGAAAATTTTATTTCTATATTTCTATAGAAAATTTTGTAAAAATTTTATTTCTATAGAAAAATTTGTCAAAATTTTATTTCTATAGAAAATTTTCTCAACATTTTATATGTATAGAAACTTTTGTGAACATTTTATTTCTATGGAAAATTTTGTGAAAATTCTATTTAAAAAATTTTGTCAAAATTTTATTTCTATAGAAAATTTTGTCAAAATTTTATTCTCATAGAAAATTTTGTCAACATTTTATTCTTACAGAAAATCTTGTCAAAATTTTATTTCTGTAGAAAATTTTGTTAAAATTTCATTTCCGTAGAACATTTTGTCAAAATTTTATTTCTAATTATATTTGCTTAGTTCGGCTTGAGGTCATGTGAATAAAAACAGATGTTGTTGTTTTTTGAGTTGTATTTTTATATTTAAAATTTTCCCATATTTCGAGACATCTCCGATGCTCGTCTTCAGGGAAATTAATTTAAATTTAAAGAACAGTGAACTTCTTTACAAGGGAGTATATTTACAACAAAAAGGGAGTATATTAACGAAAAAAAAATATTTCTATAGAAAATTTTGTCACAATTTTAGTTCTATAGAAAATGTTGTGAAATTTTTATTTATATATACAAATTTGTGAAAATATTATTTCTATTAAAATGTAAAAATTTTATTTCTATAGAAAATTTTGTCAAAATATTATTTCTATAGAAAATGTTGTCAACATTTTATTTCTATAGATAATTTTGTCAAAATGTTATTTCTATAGAAAAATTTGTCAAAATTTTATTTCTATAGAAAATTTTGTGAAAATTCTTTAGAAAATTTCTTTTCTTTAGAAAATTTTGTCAAAATTTTATTTTTATAGAACATTTTGTGAAAATTCTATTTCTATAGAAAATTTTGTCCAAATATTATATCTTTGGAAAATTTTGGTCAAAATTTAATTTCTATAGAACATTTTGTCAAAATTCTATTTCTATAAAAAATTTAGTCAAATTTTTTTCTATAGAAAATTTTGTCAAAATTTTATTTTTATAGAAAATTTTGTCAAAATTTTATTCTCATAGGAAATTTTGTCACATTTTATTCTTATAGAAAATTTTGTAAAAATTTTATTTCTATAGAAAATTTTGTCAGCATTTTATTTCTATAGAAAATTTTGTCAAAACAGAAAATTTTATTAAAATGTTATTCCTATAGCAAATTTTGTCAAAATTTTATTTCTTCAAAAATTTTGTCAAAATGTTATTCCTTTAAAAAATTTTGCCAAAGTTTTATTTCTATAGAAAATGTAGTTAAAATTTTATTTCTGTAGAAAATTTTGTCAAAATTTTTATTTCTAAAGGGTGCTACGGTAAATATTTGGTCAATATAAACTTGACGTATTTCTTTCAATTTTGCATTTAAAAAACCTGAACACCCCTCATTTTGAAGGTGTGTGTGTGTAGAATGTTGCTCCTATTTTGGTTTTGGAATTCACTCTTCAGTTGTCAAAATGCCGTCCAAGCAAGAAGTGCAGCGTATCAAAATTTTGCTCGCGCATCGCGAAAATCCGAGCTACTCGCACGCAAAGCTGGCAAAATCGCTAAAAGTTGCCAAATCAACCGTTACAAATGTAATTAAAGTGTTTGGGGAACGTTTGTCGACAGGCAGGAAGTCTGGATCGGGGGGAAATCGAAAACCGGAAGCCGCTGAGACGACAAAGAGAGTTGACGGTAGTTTCAAGCGAAACCCTAACCTCTCTCTCCGAGATGCCGCAAATAAGCTGGGTGTATCGTCTACAACCGTGCATCGAGCCAAAAAACGAGCCGGACTATCGACTTACAAGAAGGTAGTGACTCCAAATCGCGATGATAAACAAAATGCGACGGCCAAAGCGCGATCCCGGAGGCTGTACACGACGATGCTGACGAAGTTTGACTGCGTGGTAATGGACGACGAAACCTACGTCAAAGCCGACTACAAGCAGCTTCCGGGACAGGAGTTTTATACGGCAAAAGGAGGGGGAAAGGTAGCAGATATTTTCAAGCACATAAAACTGTCAAAGTTCGCAAAGAAATATCTGGTTTGGCAAGCCATCTGTACCTGTGGCGTGAAAAGCAGCATTTTCATAGCTTCCGGGACTGTCAACCAAGAAATTTACGTGAAAGAGTGTTTGAATAAACGTCTGCTGCCTTTCCTGAAGAAACACGGTTGTTCCGTACTGTTTTGGCCGGATTTGGCATCCTGCCATTACGGTAAAAAGGCCATGGAGTGGTACGCCGCCGACGTGCAGGTGGCTCCCAAGGACAAGAACCCTCCCAACACGCCAGAGCTCCGCCCAATTGAGAAATACTGGGCTATTGTCAAGCGGAACCTAAAGAAGACCAAAAAAACTGCTTAGGACGAGCAGCAGTTCTAGGCAAACTGGCTTTCTGCGGCGAAGAAGGTGGACAAGGTGGCTGTACAAAATCTGATGGCAGGTGTCAAACGTGAGGCCCGGATTTGGAAAAGCGAAAGCCTAACTGAATATTTTTCCTGAATTTTATACTAATTGAACTTGAAAAAGAAATTTAATTTGATTTTTTCAATAAACGATTTCACCGATTTACACGCGTTTTCCCTTGACCAAATTTTGACCGTATCACCCTTTATATAAAATGTTGTCAAAATCTTTATTTTAATATCTTTATAGAAAATAATATATCTTTATAGAAAATAAATATATATCTTTATAGAAAATAAAATTTTGTCAAAATTTTTTTACTATAGAAAATTTTGTCAAAATTTTATTCTCATAGGAAATTTTGTCAACATTTTATTCTTATAGAAAATTTTGTCAAAATTCTATTTCTATAAAAAATTTTATCAAATTGTTTTCTATAGAAAATTTTGTCAAAATTTTATTTCTATAGAAAATAAAATGTTGTAAAAATTTTTTTCTATAGAAAATTTTGTTAAAATTTTATTTCTATTTTGTCAAATTTTTTTATAGAAAATTTTGTCAAAATTTTTATTTCTATAGAAAATTGTCTCAAAATTTTTATTTCTATAGAAAATTTTCTCAAAATTTTATTTCTATAGGAAATTTTGTCAATATGTTATTTCTATAGAAAATTTTGTAAATATTTTATTTCTGTAAAATATTTTGTCAAAATTTTATTCCTATAGAAAAATCTCCGGATCTCAATCTTCTATAGAAAATATTGTCAAAATTTTTATTTCTACATAAAATGTTGTCAAAATCTTTATTTCTATATAAAATTTCTATATAAAATTTTGTACATAAATTTAGTCAAAATTGTAGTTCTATAGAAAATTTTGTCTCTGTGTATGTATTCATCTTTTCGTATAGCTGTTCCTGCGTTTATCCAAAATAATCACAAAGGTTTTCTTTAATTTACATAAATCATTTAACCCCTCAAGTAGTGTTTTATTTTAGTGTATTATCTTTTGGGCAAACAATGGATGTGCGGTAATTTTTCTCCGACACTAATGTCTTGCCAGTGACATTTTATTTGCTATGTGCAAGACATCTGCTCTGCATATTCCAAATCAATTCAACTGTCAGGCAAACATGACATGTAGAGCATATCTTTAGCACTCAGGCGATAGTCAAGTCAAGAACACTGAACACACAAACAAAAACACAAACTCACACACACTCTGGAACTCTCGAACACACTTGCAGACACTTGTCGCCCTTGGTGGAAAATGCAATTTTTCATATTTCATAGGACCCACAAAGACATGATGTCATGCAAGCATAATATATATTGTCAAACTCCCTCTCTCTCTCTCTTTCTCTCTCCGTTATACGATTTCATTAACTAATTTAGAGTTTTATTTTTCCTCAAGCCAAAGACAGAAGTCATTTTTATTTAATTTGATTTAGTGCTACACCAAGTACAATTGCCCCCTTCCCACCGCCATTCTTACAAACACTACCCAACACTTGAGTAACAAATGGTCCAAGACCTTTTTGAACAAGAGTCGTAAACGGAAGACGATGAGAGTAGATGAGAAATAACTCTTCAGCATCCGTTTCTTTGTGAATTGTGAAACAAATTGAACTTTTTGGGGATTGTTTACAAACCTATGGTAAAATTTGATAATTAATTTAACTTCCTTTGGGCTAAACTTAAATGTCTGAGGTTTAATTTCACCAGAGGGAGCCTCAAAAATTCTAATGCAAAAATCTCAAGACACCACAACAACATCCTGCTTAAGTTTAAGGCCACTTCAAGAGCATTTTTGGGAAATTTTTCATAAGACATTCCAAAAGAGAATAACTTAAAGTCAACCTAAGGCAGAGTCTGGGAGATTTAAATGACAATATTAAATTTCAACAAGTTTAATTTTTCAGGATTAGACTGGTAAAGAGTGTCTGTGCGAGAGTGTGTGTGTTGAATTTTAGCTGTTGCAATTTTTAGTTTTATTTGAGTATTGAGCATGTCCGTCCATAGTGGTTTTGCACACTGAATTACTGCACAAAAATATGAACGGAAGACCATAGGAAAAGTTTTAGCAACAAATTAAGAGAACAACACACAGCAATGAATGGTCGGCAAATGAATAAATGAAAGGATGAAGGAAACCTAAGCGCACACAGGAAATACGGAAGAGAGACAAACGAATACCGGCAAGCAGGGACATTTGATATAACGAAGTGCTTTTCGCAATAGCTTTTGATGGGTCCTAATGGGGGGACAAGGAGATTTCACACAACTACGGAATATGTACACAGAAAAAAACTTTAGGTATTTAATGCATAAGACGACATTGTTGATAATGAGGAAAAGAAGACTAGGATTTGTTTTTGGTATAAAAAAGCCACAAAAGTATGTGCCAAAAATGATCATCTTTATTATGAAATGTGTGATCTGTAAAGAAAATTAATCGCGCATTTCTTGTGGTTAGCAACAAATCGCATTCTTGTCTCAATAAGTATGTAAATAAGCAAGAAATAAAATTTTGATAAAATTTTGCTATAGAAATAAAATGTTGACAAAATTTTCTATAGAAATTAAATTTTGACAAAATTTTCTATAGAAATAAAATTTTGACAAAATTGTCTATAGAAATACAATGTTGACAAAATTTTCTATAGAAATAAAATGTTGACAAAATTTTCTATAGAAATAAAATGTTGACAAAATTTTCTATAGATATTAAATTTTGACAAAATTTTCTATAGAAATAAAATTTTGACAAAATTTTCTATAGAAATAAAATTTTGAAAAAATTTTCTATAGAAATAAAATTTTCTATAGTAAAAAAAAATTGACAAAATTTTCTATAGAAATAAAATTTTGACAAAATTCTTCATAGAAATAAAATTTTGACAACATTTTCTATAGAAATAAAATTTTCACAAAATTGTCTATAGAAATAAAATTTGGACAACATTTTCTATTGACATAAAATTTTGACAAAATTTTCTATATAAATAAAATTTTGACAAAATTTTCTATAGAAATAAAATTTTGACAAAATTTTCTACAGAAATAAAATTTTGACAAAATTTTCTACAGAAATAACATTTTGACAAAATTTTCTATGGAAATAAAATTTTTCCAAAATTTTCTATAGAAATAATATTTTTCCAAAATTTTCTATAGAAATAAAATTTTCACAAAATTTTCTATAGAAATAAAATTTTGACAAAATTTTCTATAGAAATAAAATTTTGACAAAATTTTCTATAGAAATAAAATTTTGACAAAATTTTCTAAAGAAAAAAAATTTGACAAAATTTTCTATAGAAATAAAATTTGGACAAAATTTTCTATAGAAATAAAATTTTGACAACATTTTCTATAGAAATAAAATTTTATCCAAATTTGTTATAGATATAAAATTTTATCCAAATTTTCTACAGAAATAAGATTTTACCAAAATTCTCTATAGAAATAAAATTTTGACAAAATTTTCTATAGAAATAAAATGTTGACAAAATTTTCTATAGAAATAAAATGTTGACAAAATTTTCTATAGAAATAAAATTTTATCCAAATTTGTTACAGATATAAAATTTTATCCAAATTTTTTATTAAAATAAAATTTTGACAAAATTTTCTATAGAAATAAAATATTGACCAAATTTTCTATAGAAATAAAATTTTGACAAAATTTTCTATAGAAATACAATTTTGACAAAATTTTGTATAGAAATACAATTTGGACAAAATTTTCTATAGTAATAAAATTTTGACAAAATATTCTATAGAAATAAAGTTTTGACAAATTTTTCTATAGAAATAAAATTTTGACAAAATTTTCTATAGAAATAAATTTTTTACACAATTTTCTATAGAGATACAATTTTGACAAAATTTTCTATAGAAATAAAATTTTGACAAAATTTTCTATAGAAATAAAATTTTGACAAAATTTTCTATATAAATAAAATTTTGACAAAATTTTCTATAGAAATAAAATGTTGACAAATTTTTCTATAGAAATAAAATTTTTATAAAATTTTCTATAGAAATAAAATGTTGACAAATTTTTCTACAAAATTTTCTATAGAAATAAAATTTTGACAAATTTTTCTATAGAAATAAAATGTTGACAAAATTTTCTATAGAAATAAAATTTTGACAAAATTTTCTAAAGAAAAAAAATTTACAAAATTTTCGATAGAAATAAAATTTTGACAAAATTTTCTATAGAAATAATATTTTGACAAAATTTTCTACAGAAATAACATTTTGACAAAATTTTCTATAGAAATAAAATTTTGACAAAATTTTCTATAGAAATAATATTTTTACAAAATTTTCTATAGAAATAAAATTTTCACAAAATTTTCTATAGAAATAAAATTTTGACAAAATTTTCTATAGAAATAAAATTTTGGCAAAATTTTCTATAGAAATACAATTTTGACAAAATTTTCTATATAGAACTAAAATTTTGACAAAATTTTCTATAGAAATAAAATGTTGACAAAATTTTCTATAGAAATAAAATTTTGACAAAATTTTCTAAAGAAAAAAAATTTACAAAATTTTCGATAGAAATAAAATTTTGACAAAATTTTCTATAGAAATAATATTTTGACAAAATTTTCTATAGAAATAAAATTTTGACAAAATTTTCTATAGAAATAAAATTTTGACAAAATTTTCTATAGAAATAAAATTTTATCCAAATTTGTTATAGATATAAAATTGTATCCAAATTTTTTATTAAAATAAAATTTTGACAAAATTATCTATAGAAATAAAATTTTGACAAAATTTTCTATAGAAATAAAATTTTGACAAAATTTTCTATAGAAAAAAAAATTTTGACAAAATTTTGTATAGAAATACAATTTGGACAAAATTTTCTATAAAAATAAAATTTTGACAAAATATTCTATAGAAATAAAGTTTTGACAAATTTTTCTATAGAAATAAAATTTTGACAAAATTTTCTATAGAAATAAATTTTTTACACAATTTTCTATAGAGATACAATTTTGACAAAATTTTCTATAGAAATAAAATTTTGACAAAATTTTCTATAGAAATAAAATTTTGACAAAATTTTCTATATAAATAAAATTTTGACAAAATTTTCTATAGAAATAAAATGTTGACAAATTTTTCTATAGAAATAAAATTTTTACAAAATTTTCTATATAAATAAAATGTTGACAAAATTTTCTATAGAAATAAAATGTTGACAAATTTTTCTATAGAAATAAAATTTTGACAAAATTTTCTATAGAAATAAAATTTGGACAAATTTTTCTATAGAAATAAAACTTTGACAAAATTTTCTATAGAAAAAAAATTGACAGAATTTTCTATAGAAATAATATGTTGACAAAATTTTCTATAGAGTGTTGATGTTGACAAAATTTTCTATAGAAATAACATTTTGACAAAATTTTCTACAGAAATAACATTTTGACAAAATTTTCTATAGAAATAAAATTTTGACAAAATTTTCTATAGAAATAATATTTTTACAAAATTTTCTATAGAAATAAAATTTTCACAAAATTTTCTATAGAAATAAAATTTTCACAAAATTTTCTATAGAAATAAAATTTTCACAAAATTTTCTATAGAAATAAAATTTTACAAAATTTTCTATAGAAATAAAATTTGGACAAAATTTTTTATAGAAATAAAATATTGACAAAATTCTTCATAGAAATACAATTTTGACAAAATTTTCTATAGAAATAAAATTTTGACAAAATTTTCTATAGAAATAAAATTTTGACAAAATTTTCTATAGAAATAAAATTTTGACAAAATTTTCTATAGAAATAAAATTTTATCCAAATTTGTTATAGATATAAAATTTTATCCAAATTTTCTACAGAAATAAGATTTTACCAAAATTCTCTATAGAAATAAAATTTTGACAAAATTTTCTATAGAAATAAAATGTTGACAAAATTTTCTATAGAAATAAAATGTTGACAAAATTTTCTATAGAAGCAAAATTTGGACAAAATTTTCTATAAAAGTAAAATTTTGACAGAATTTTCTATAGAAATAAAATTTTGACAAAATTTTCTATAGAAATAAAATTTTTACAAAATTTTCTATAGAAATACAATTTTGACAAAAATTTCTCCAGAAATAATATTTTGACAAAATTTTCTCTAAAATACAATGTTGACAACATTTTCTACGAAAAAAGGTTGACAAAATTTTCTATAGAAATAAAATGTTGAAAAAATTTTCTATAAAAATAATATTTCGACAAAATTTTCTATAGAAATAAAATTTTGTCAAAATATGGAAATTAAAAAAAAAAAGACTTTCCGAATTCTCGACGTTTTACAATACTAGTAAAAATCGACTTTCGACTTATCGAGTTTTGCAAAGGTCGATGACTTTTTCAAAAATTTGAATAATCGACCTAACGGTTTTTTATGTTTTGAAAAAGACAACTACGGCATCATCGTAACGACCGAGCTTGGACTAAAGTTCCAAAAGGTACAAAAGCTCTCTGAAACACAAACAATTTTTGCACAAAGGTGGTCGGTGACCTTATTTGGTTCATCGACCGTGGGGTCAAAATAAATGCCGAATATAATCGGGAACATGGACAGAGAAAAATTTCAGCCGCAAAGTATGGACTTTCCAACAGGATTCAGAACCTTTACACTAAGGATGACTTAAAAAACAGCCTGCTTCATTTCTCCCGCACAATTGTAGAGACCACTAAGCAACACCAAAGGGTCGATAATCTTAAGACGGCGTTTCGCCGGGAATCCGCAGAACCTCTGTGGTGCAGTGTTTAATGGCTTTGTCGGCCATAATTCGTGTCAGAGGTAGCCAACTCGAACAAATCTTTGGCTTCACAATAATATTTTTTTCAGTGTAGACAGGATGACAGGCATGTCGGTTTAAAAGTTCGTTAGCTAACATAGCAGTAACGGGGCTTCATGAAAATAGAGATTAAATTGACATTTATTTGTATGTCACATCGAAAAAAAAATAGAATGAAAATTCGTTAGAGGATATCTGCACCCTACTTCTAATTTTATAGTGCCTAGATTTAAAGCGAGATAGCTCTCCAAAAAATAATTGTTTATTAGAAGTCTCATCTGGCTATTAATAAAATACCAAAATCGTTAAGGGAAGACAACATAGTTGGATCCCAGTAAACTTTGTTCTGAGTGTAAATTGATATCTGGCATTTTTTTTTCAACGAATTAATTACTCAAATTCCGTAACCTTCTTCTTTGACCAAAACGTATGAATTTAAAAAACAAAACTTTTTAATTTGTTTTTGCAATCGAATTAGTTTTTGGTTTCGGTTTGTTTTATGTTGCTGAGTAATCGCTTTAAGAGCATTGGTCGAGCAATGACCTTTTGCCCAATTTTTAATTCATATTTCTTCATGTGTACACTAACCACTTACGAAATAGCTTTTGTTGTAAAGGGAACAAGTCTAGAAATTTTCAATTGGGAAATAAAGCTCTAAAATGAATTCAAGTTAAAAGTCTCCACTTTTTCCCAAACCATCAACCACCATTGGGCCACACACAATTCATCAGCAGGGTCCAAGACGCCAAAGTTATAGGACAAAGTAAGGCTGGGACATAAGCTCCGGCAAAAGAAGCCTTAAAACGTTGAGTGGCTTGGACAACAATGACAACGACAACAACAACGATGACGACAACGTCGACTATAACTACAACGATGATGATGACGATGAAGATGACGATGACACCATAGTGTTACGGTATTTGAACTTTCCAAGTCCGAATAGAGCTGCATAGTGAAAATAAAAACAACAACAAGAAAACGCGAAAGATAAAACCCAACATGAATGGCGATTGTACAGAGGAAAAGCCTTACATACACGGTTGCCATAGTTGATAGAATTCTATCAAAAATGGTAGATTTTTTACAGTTTAGTACTACTAAGAGGTAGTTCACACATTTTCTATGGAACTAAAATTTTGCAAAAATTTTATATAGAAATAAAATCTTGCACAAATTTTCTATAGAAATACAATTTTGACAAAATTTTCTATAGAAATAAAATTTTCCAAAAATTTTCTATAGAAATTTTCTATAGAAATAAAATTTTCCGAAAATTTTCTATAGAAATAAAATTTTCCGAAAATTTTCTATAAAAATAAAATGTTCCGAAAATTTTCTAGAGAAATAAAATTTTTACAAAATTTTCTATAGAAATAAAAATTTTACAAAATTTTCTATAGAAATAAAATTTTCCGAAAATTTTCTATAGAAATAAAATTTTCCGAAAATTTTCTATAAAAATAAAATGTTCCGAAAATTTTCTATAGAAATAAAATTTTAACAAAATTTTCTATAGAAATAAAATAAAATAAAATTTTGACAAAATTTTGTGTAGAAATAAAATATTAACAAAATTTTCTATAGAAATAAAATTTTCCGAAAATTTTCTATAGAAATAAAATTTTCCGAAAATGTTCTATAGAAATAAAATTTTCCGAAAATTTACTATAGAAATAAAATTTTCCGAAAATTTTCTATAAAAATAAAATTATCCGAAAATTTTCTATAGAAATAAAATTTTCCGAAAATTTTCTATAGAAATGAAATTTTGACAAAATTTTCTATAGAAATAAAAATTTCCGAAAATTTTCTATAAAAATAAAATGTTCCGAAAATTTTCTATAGAAATAAAATTTTTACAAAATTTTCTATAGAAATAACAATTTTTACAAAATTTTCTATAGAAATAAAATTTTAACAAAATTTTCTATAGAAATAAAATAAAATAAAATAAAATAAAATAAAATTTTGATAAAATTTTGTGTAGAAATAAAATATTAACAAAATTTTCTATAGAAATAAAATTTTCGCAAAATTTTCTATAGAAATAAAATTTTCCGAAAATTTTCTATAGAAATACAAATTTCCGAAAATTTTCTATAGAAACAAAATTTTCCGAAAATTTTCTATAGAAATAAAATTTTGACAAAATTTTCTAAAGAAATAAAATTTCGATAGAAATGAAATTTTGACAACAATTTTCTATAGAAATAAATGTTGACAAAATTTACTATAGAAATAATATTTTCACAAAATTTTCTATAGAAAAATATTTTGACAAAATTTGCTATAGAAACAAAATTTTGACATTTTCTATAAAAATGAAATTTCAACAAAATCTTTTATGGAAATAGTATTTTGCAAAATAAGATTTTTTTTTTTGTATTTTGGTTAAATTATCTCAAAATTTTGGTAGATTATTTTTGGCTTGAGTGGCAACCGTGCTTTCGTATCCAATGCTGTGGGAATTGAACAACCTAACCAACACTTCTCTCTCGCACAAAATGTTAAACACTCACTTTTCAACAAAAAAAACAACAAAAAGAAAATGAATGGTGATGGTAGAAAAGCAGTACCACCACCAGTACCATCGTTGATGCCGTCCATTGCTATTGCGGCAATAGCTAAAAATCACAAAGAGCCCAGAGATGAAGAAAAGAAGTGCCGACATACTAAATGAGGAGTTTAAGAGAAGAAGCACTGGGACACCAGTAAAAGTCACACCAACAGATAGGCAGATAATACCTCGGTAATGGGTAGTAGATGGCTAAAGCGGTGATATATGCGATAGTTGGCAGGAAGGACGACGGAAACAAGTGGAGTATACAGCATTATGGGGAAAGGGGGGTCATATACACAACCGCACACTCACTCATACACACACACACACTCCCATTATGACCTTCTCAAGTCAACTAAGCAACCATGGAACAATTGTTCACATTAAGTGTTTACGTTGTGTATAGACCCTAAGTTCAACCTGCAGGCACTGGAGAGATACTGGAGATGGAGAGTTGCTGTTGTTGCTCCGGCTGTCATACTTAAGAATATCTTCTTGCTAGCAACAAAACATCAGGGAATTGCAGCACAACAGCAACTGCAATGCCCAATCAAATGCCATTAGCACAAAACAACCTAGCACTTTTGGGCCATCATCAGTGAAACCTAGTGGACGGAGCTAGAGAAGCCAGGGGAAAAAAGTGAATGAAATTGTGAGTTAACCAGTGTGTGACTGGTAAATGGAAGAATAAAACTAAGAAAATTGGCCCCATTTTAGAAATTATTAAGACAGTGGTTTTTGAAGACATAGAGGATAGGCAAGGCGATTTAGCTATTGTTACAAACCCAACTGAGACAGTTGAGACAGTTGTGAAAATATTATTTCTGTAGCAAATTTTGTCAACATTTTATTTCTATAGAAAATTTTTGGAAATTTTCATTTCTATAGAAAATTTTGTCAAAATTTTATTTCTATAGAAAATTTTGTTAAAATTTTATTTCTATAGAAAATTTTGTCAAAATTTTATTTATATAGAAAATTTTGTCAAAATTTTATTTCTATAGAAAATTTTGTCAAAACTTTATTTCTATAGCAAATTTTGTCAAAATTTTATTTCTATAGAAAATTTTGTCAAAATTTTATTTCTATAGCAAATTTTGTGAAAATTTTATTTCTATAAAAAATTTTACAAAATTTTATTTCTATAGAAATTTTTGTCAAAATGTTTTTTCTATTGAATATTTTCTCAAAATTTTATATCTATAAAAAGTTTTGTAAAATTTTTTTTTCTATTGAATATTTTCTCAAAATTTTATTTCTACAGAAAATTTTGTCCAAATTTTAGTGCTATAGAAAATTTTGTCAAAATTTTAGTTCTATAGAAAATTTTGTCAAATTTTTATTTCTATAGAAAATTTTGTCAAAATTTTATTTCTATAGAAAATTTTGTCAAAATTTTATTTCTATAGAAAATTTTGTCAAAATTTTATTTCTATAGAAAACTTTGTCAAAATTTTATTTCTATAGAAAATTTTGTCAAAATTTTATTTCTATAAAAATTTTTGTCAAAATGTTATTTCTATAGAAAATTTTATCAAAATTTTAATTCTATAGAAAATTTTCTGAAAATTTTATTTCTATAGAAAATTTTGTCAAAATTTTATATCTATAGAAAACTTTATCAAAATTTTATTTTACAGAAAATTTTCTCAAAATTTTATTTCTATAGATATTTTCGTCAAAATGTTTTTTCTATTGAATATTTTCTCAAAATTTTATATCTATAGAAAATTTTGTCAAAGATTTTTTCTATTGAAAAATTATTTCCATAGAAAATTTGGTCAAAATTTTATTTCTATTGAAAATTTTCTTAAAATTGTATTTCTATAGAAAATTTATTCAAACTTGTATTTCTATAGCAAATGTTGTCAAAGTTTTATTTCTATAGCAAAATCTTATTTCTATAGAAGATTTTGTTAAAATTTTATTTTTATAAAAAAATTTCGCAAAATTTTATTTCTTTAGATAATTTTGTCAAAATTTTATTTCTATACAAAATTTTGTCAAAATTTTATTTCTATAGAAAATGTTGTCAAAATTTTATTTCTATCGAAAATTTTATAAAAATTTTATTTCTTAGAAAATTTTGTCAAAATTGTATTTCTATAGAAACCTTTGTCAAAATGTTATTTCTATAGAATATTTTGTCAAAATTTTATTTCTATAGAAAATTTTGTCACAATTTTATTTCTATAGAAAATCTTGTCAAAATTTTATTTCTATAGAAAATTTTGTCAAAATTTTATTTCTCTAGAATATTTTCTCAAAATTTTATATCTATAGAAAACTTTCTCAAAATTTTATTTCTACAGAAAATTTTCTCAAAATTTTATTTCTATAGAAATTTTTGTCAAAATTTTATTTCTATAGAAAATTTTGTCAAAATGTTATTTCTATAGAAAATTGTATCAAAATTTTATTTCTATAAAAATTTTGCCAAAATTTTATTTCAAAAGGAAATTTTGTCAAAATTTTATTTCTATAGAAATGTTGTCATAATTTTATTTTTATAGAAAAATTTGTCGATATTTTATTTCTATAAAAAGTTTTGCCAAAATTTTATTTCTAAAGAAAATTTTCTCAAAATTTTATTTATATAGAAAAGTTTTGTCAAAGTTTTATCTATAGAAAATTTTGTCAAAAATTTATTTCTATAGAAAATTTTGTCAAAAATTTATTTCTATAGAAAATTTTGTGAAAAAATTGTGAAATTTTTTTTTCTATAGAAAATTTTGTCAAAATTTGATTTCTATAGAACATTTTGTCAAAATTTTATTTCTATAGAAAATTTTGTCAACATTTTATTTTTATAGAAAATTTTGTCAAAATGTTATTTCTTTAGAAAATATTGTCAAAATTTTATTTTTATAGAAAATTTTGCCAAAATTTTATTTCTATAGAAAATTTTGCCAAAAATTTTATTTCTATAGAAATCTACACAAAGTTTTGTCAAAATTTTATTTCTATACTAAATTTTGTCAAAATTTTGTTTCTATAGAAAATTTTCTCCAAATGTTATTTGTATAGAAAATTTTATCAACATTTTATTTCTATAGAAAATTTTGTCAACATTTTATTTTAATTAATTTGGTTGCATCGTCTTAAAAGTCTTCAAAAATTTCCATTAGCTATTAAGTTTTTAAGCCTTTAATGCAAGTCAAATAGAAAAGACTATAAAAATATTTCCCTTATAAATTTCTTACCCCAAATTTTAAAATGTTATTTGTGTATTACTAACAAAATAGTATTGTTGCAATAAACAAATTGAATTCTACACTCCCTTAGAAGCCAGTGTATCTCACACAACTGGGCATAATGGCCACACCATCTAAATACTCGCATGAGTCCAAATAACAGCAGAGAGCCACAGCAGTAGCTGTAGAAATAGCAATAAAGGCCACAGAATCAGGACAATCTTAATGTCAGGACTTCACTAAGTTTGTCGGCCGGTTCGTCTGTCCAACAATGTGAATTGTCCCTCCGTACGTACGTAGGCCTGTCAGTTAGTGGGCTTTTTTCTAATAATGTGGTAACTATAGTGGCCATAAATGGAGGAACAACATTTGCAAAAAGAAAAAAAAAACAAAACTTTAAACTAAAATACAAAGGGAAACAACGACAAGACAACTAAGTTTTAGTAAAACTTTTTTCGCTTTTCAAAAAATAAAAAATTAAACAAAAATGTAACAAAACCGCTTTTACACAAAACTAAACGGAAATATATAGAGAAAAACTGCTATTAAATACTCTGTTCAAAAATGAACTTTTTCGTTATGTCCGGTATTTCGTTTTTTTTTTTGTAAAAGCACTACAAACAACGGCCCTTTCTGCCGCCCCAGCATCCATTCATACTCCAATAACAAGAATTATGGTATGGGATTACGTTTCATTTATTTATTTTTTTTCTAAAATTTTCCATCTATAAAAAAAGGCTCTTATTGCCCCACAAAAGCTTTGAGCAGCTATTGTTAGGGTGTGTGTTTTGTGCGTTTGAATGGCAACAAGACCTATGCTTGTTGAAATATTGCAAAATTCAGTAACACACAAAGAAAAAAAAAACTAAATAAAATTTTGAGTGCAACAAAAAATAAAGAGAAATTTTTATAACAAAACAACAAAAAACGAAAAAAAAAACTTACATGAAGCATTCGCCTGGATGCCATGGAACTCCAAACTATATTTGAGATGACTGCTACCAAAGTTTGACCAGTACTTGGCTATGCACACTTCAAGTATGTTGTTTTCCTGCAAAAGCGACAAAAGGATGAAAGAATATTCGGAGATATAAGAAAAAGTTAAGGACATGACAACAACAGCTATAACAATGCAAGACAAAACAAAGAATCAAAAAAATATTTTTTTCTTTTCATATTTCTCAAGTTTATTTAAAGAACTATTATGTGCATTTGGACATTTCCCCATTATTTTAGTCATTTTCACATTTAGTTTTCGATTTGTATGCAGGACATATTCCCCAGGACATTGTCATACACATTTGATTGGCCATATATTAAGGTGGCTGAGGGATTAAGTTCAATTAAATAGTTTATAAAACTAAAACAAAATAAATTATAATTTTACTCACGCACACTCACGACGGAAAAATCTTACTCACGCGCATTCACGCACGATATTGTTTGGTAGGACTCACGCTCTTTCACACTCACGAAAAGAAAATTTGTACGAGATCGTTATTAAACTCTTAACGTCCCAGGTGTTACTAAAATTGTAAATGAATTCATCTCGCAAGCGTTTTATGTCCGGGCGAGGGATTTTTTTCGTGAGCATATTATTCCAAAATTCGTTAATCACGCACACTCACGAATAAATTATATCGTGGCTCACGCCCATGCACGACTTTTGGTTTGTTAATCACGCTCACACACCCACTCACGCCGTTGCTATCAGCGTGACTCTCGACTCACGCGTGAGTTACGAAATTTTTCGTCAAAATTTTATTTCTATAGAAAATTTTGCCAAACTGTTATTTCTATAGAAAATTTTGTAAAAATTTTATTTCTATAGAAAATTTTGTCAAAATTTTATTTCTATAGAAAATTTTGTCAAAATTTTATTTCTATAGAAAATTCTCGCAAAATTTTCTTTCTATAGAAAATTTTGTCAAAATTTTATTTCCATAGAAAATTTTGTCAAAATTTTATTTCTATAGAAAATTTTGTCAAAATTTTATTTCTATAGAAAATTTTGTCAAAATTTTATTTCTATAGAAAATTTTGTCAAAATTTTATTTCTATAGAAAACTTTGTCAAAATTTTATTTCTATAAAAAAATTTTTTCAAAATTTTATTTCTATAGAAAATGTTGTCAAAATTTTTTCAAAATTTTATTTCCATATAAATTTTATTTCTATATAAAATTTTGTCAAAATTTTATTTCTATAGAAAATTTTGTCAAAATTTTATTTCTATAGAAAATTTTGTCAAAATTTTATTTCTATAGAAAATTTTGTCAAAATTTTATTTCTATAGAAAATTCTCGCAAAATTTGTTTTGTCAAAAATTTATTTTCATAGAAAATTTTGTCAAAATTTTATTTCCACAGAAAATTTTATCAAAATTTTATTTCTATAAAAAATTTTGTCAAAATTTTATTTCTCTAGAAAATTTTGTCAAAACTTTATTTCTCTAGAAAATTTTGTCAAAATTTTATTTCTATGGAAAATTTTCGGAAAAATTATATTTCTATAGAAAATTCTGTTAAAATTTTTTTTCTATAGAAAATTTTATCAAAATTTTATTTCTATAGAAAATCTTGTCAAAATTTTTTTTCTATAGAAAATTTTGTCAAAATTTTATTTCTATAGAAAATTTTATCATAATTTTATTTCTATAGAAAATTTTGTCAAATTGTTCTTTCCATAGAAAATTTTGTCAAAATTTTATTTCTATAGAAAATTTTGTCAAAATTTTATTTTCATAGAAAATTTTGTCAAAATTTTATTTTCATAGAAAATTTTGTCAAAACTTTATTTCTCTAGAAAATTTTGTCAAAATTTTATTTTCATAGAAAATTTTGTCAAAATTTTATTTTCATAGAAAATTTTGTCAAAATTTTATTTCTATGGAAAATTTGCGCAAAAATTTCATTTCTATAGAAAATTTTGTCAAAATTTTATTTCTATAGAAAATTTTGTCTAAATTTTATTTCTATAGAAAATCTCGCAAAATTTGTTTTGTCAAAAATTTATTTTCATAGAAAATTTTGTCAAAAGTTTATTTCCACAGAAAATTTTATCAAAATTTTATTTCTATAGAAAATTTTGTCAAAATTTTATTTCTACAGAAAATTTTGTCAAAATTTTATTTCTATGGAAAATTTTCGCAAAATTTTATTTCTATAGAAAATTCTGTTAAAATTTTTTTTCTATAGAAAATTTTGTCAAAATTTTATTTCTATAGAAAATTTTGTCAAAATTTTATTTCTATAGAAAATTTTGTCAAAATTTTATTTCTATAGAAAATTCTCGCAAAATTTGTTTTCTATAGAAAATTTTGTCAAAATTTTACTTCCATAGAAAATTTTGTCAAAATTTTATTTCCATAGAAAATTTTGTCAAAATTTTACTTCCATAGAAAATTTTGTCAAAATTTTATTTCCATAGAAAATTTTGTCAAAATTTTATTTCTATAGAAAATTTTGTCAACATTTTATTTTTATAGAAAATTTTGTCAAAATTTTATTTCTATAGAAAATTTGGTCAAAATTTTATTTCTATAGAAAATTTTGTCAAAATTTTATTTCTATCGAATATTTTGTCAAAATTTTATTTCTATAGAAAATTTTGTTAAAATTTTATTTGTATAGAAAATTTTGTCAAAATTTTATTTCTATAGAAAATTCTCGCAAAATTTGTTTTCTATAGAAAATTTTGTCAAAATTTTACTTCCATAGAAAATTTTGTCATAATTTTATTTCTATAGAAAATTTTGTCAAAATTTTATTTCTATAGAAAATTTGGTCAAAATTTTATTTCTATAGAAAATTGGGTCAAAATTTTATTTCTATAGATAATTTTGTCAACAATTTTATTTCTATAGACAATTTTGTCAAAATTTTATTTCTATAGAAAATTTTATCACAATTTTATTTCTATAGAAAATTTTATCACAATTTTATTTCTATAGAAAATTTTGTCAACATTTTATTTCTATAGAAAATTTTGTCAAAATTTTATTTCTATAGAAAATTTTGTCAAAACTTTATTTTCGTAGAAAATTTTGTCAAAATTTTATCTCTATAGAAAATTTTGTCAAAATTTTATTTCTATAGAAAATTTTGTCAAAATTTTATTTCCACAGAAAATTTTATCAAAATTTTATTTCTATTTTCGTTATTTATAAATTCGTTATTTACAAATACGTAATATATGTTGAATTGTCATATGTTTTAAAATAAACCGAAAATTTTCCCTAGCAACACTGCTTTAGTAGTTGGTAGGGCCAACCTTACTCTACAAAATGCCCCAGGATCAAAAGTCCAGCGGATTGAGCTGCCGAGATTTTGATGGTCCTTGTGTGATACAAATGAAGGGAGGAATCTCCTTTTTATGTTATTCTCGGTTGACGTGTGCTCAGTGAAATAGTGCCTAGTACTGTTTGGTTAGGTTAGGTGGCAGCCCAATGTATCAGGCTCACTTAGACTATTCAGTCCATTGTGATACCACATTGGTGAACTTCTCTCTTATCACTGAGTGCTGCCCGATTCTATGTTAACCTCAATGGAAAGGGTCCTCCTGTTTATAGCCGAGTCCGAACGGCGTTCCACATTGCAGTGAAACCACTTTAAGAAGCTTTGAAGCACTCAGAAATGTCACCAGCATTACTGAGGTGGGATAGTCCACCGCTGAAAAACTTTTTGGTGTACGGTCGAAGCAGGAATCGAACTCACGACCTTGTGTATACAAGACGGGCATGCTAACCATTGCACTACGGTGGCTCCCAGTCCACAGTTGGAATGTCCATGGTCTGCCCAGGACTACATTACTGCCTTTAGGACATTTTCCCTATAATATACGGATTTTATTTTTACCCCACAATCGATGAATACGAGCAGGGAGCGACCTTCGGCCGGCCCAAACCATTACCACTGGCGGTGCTTGAGTTTTGGTGGCCAATCGAAGATGTAAATTTTCAGCTGACCTCTCTGACAAGTAAACCCGAACATTTTGTTTGTTCACAAAGTGCAAAATTTGAATTGTTTCTCATCGTAGAAAATCCAATTACGCAAATTTCGCATCCCCTTTCGAATCTTTTCTGGTGCTGCAATTGTTTTTGAAAGCGAAACTTATACATTACAAACATTCTACTTTGTCTTTGTGCCAAAATATCCATTTCGGTCGATGTCTCATAAAAATATCCAATAAAAAGCAGCTCGAAATTTTTAAATTGTAAAAAAACGTGATTTTTCGATTTTTTTAAGTCGTCGTGGGAAGTTGTGAGGTTGACTTTACTAAGTATTTTAATGAGTTCGTAAAGTTGACTTTTCCAAATTTTGAAAAGTCGAAAGGTTAAAAAGTTGAAAAGTTGAGTTTTTGATATTATTTACATAATTACATAAAAAATTACAAAAGTCGTGCTTCTAGAATTAAGCAAAAATTTTCTTCCTGGTGTGTTCACTTTTTTTTTTTCAAAGTATAACCCAAATTATTACAACTATTAATAACCACCTTAGTTTTTATATATTTATCAACCATAGGAGTGTGTGTGCATCTTGGAAATTTCCTTGTGGGTCATAATAATGTGTGTATCCATGACCTCATGAATATCCGGTGCATACCTCAAGAAGACATGCATGTTTGTCACATAATACATGTGGTCATTACAATTTAAAATAATAACAACCAGTACTCTCTCTCTCTCTCTCTCTCTCTCTCTAAACTAGAATTATACGTGCATTACAAACTAGAACACTGACCAACATTTGAATATGGATAGAAATTGCAAATCAAATCAACAAAAGTCACGCGATTGCTCATGCTAATTTGACATTTAGTGATTGTTGTTGACGTTTCTTAGGATAAGCTTCGAGGGTTGCCTTTCACTTAACGGGCTTGGGCAATCCTAGAGTGTTCAAAAGGGCAGTCACCCGGTACGAGCCTCGAAGATTTGTTGGCTTCACCAGGACAACCTTCCCTACTATCCAAATGTCTTGGATTGTAAAAATTATAAATTGGACACCTTTCTCCCCTTTATATGCAAACCTTCTGACCCAATTAGCTTTGATAATCTTCTTTGCTTATAGGGTACTCTTCGATCTGAGGGTAAGTGACCAAAAATTCGAGTGGAGCTAGTCATATAGTCTGCAATTTGATGTACGGCCATCATCCTACGATGTTCGTTCCTTTCGATTGGACTCTGTGAAGTCCCGAACTGTCGCCCACAACCGTATGAATCCCAGACCCGATTCTTGTATTTTCTTACACAACATGTCTCATATGCGCATGTGGTGACAAGCTGATTGATCTGATTTGCAAGTTTTTGGAACCTAGGAAAGGTGATGATTTTCCTTCGGACATCCATTCCTCTTATGTGTCAACTTTGCTTCAAGGGCAAGTCCAGACAAATGTAAGGGGATCTGACCAGTCGGAATGCACCTTTTCCATGCTCTTGTCTGGACATATCTGAAGATTTTTTCCTCCTGCAGAGGTTGGAGAAAGCAGTGGCGGGGCTCGTAAAATCATTCTCAGTAACCAAGGTAACCAAGGCACTGGATTAATTTTACCGACGCTCACTTTTCCTAGGATTTTATTTCGTTATATCCAAGGAACTTCGCAAGAGGGTATTATTCCAGTTGGGTGCTTCTGGATGTCGGGTATCTGGCCAGCTGGAAGCCATCTTTCCCATGCTCTTTCCTGGACACGTCTGAAGATTATTCCTCATGCAGAGGGTGGCGCTAGCAGTGGGGTGCTCGTAAAATTATTCTCCGTATCCAAGGTAAGCAGCTCTCGAGGGATGTAATTTTATTATATCCGAGGAGCTTCAGGGCATTAACCCATTCGGGCGGTCCTGGAAGTTTGTGACAGTTTTTCTCTCCGTAAAAGCTATATCTTCAACAATAACCTTTCTTGCGAACCCATTGCAGTTCCATGGGAGGACCTTAAGGCAACCCAATTGGAGTGTAGCCTGTTCACATGGAGAAGAGAATTTCAGGATCATCTAGAGAAACCAGTCCTACTGAAGGGTTAATACTCGACTCGAAAATTTCCCAATTTCCTCATTAGTGTGTCGTGTAGTGTGTCCGTATCCAAGGTAAGTAGCTCTCGAGGGATGTAATTTTATTATATCCGAGGAGCTTCAGGGCATTAGGCCGTTCAGGCGGTTCTGGAAGTCTGTGTCATTTTTGTCTCGTAAAATCTGGGTCTTCAACAATAACCTTCTTTGCGCAAACATTGCAGTTCCATGGGGGATTATAAGACAACCCAATTGGAGTATAGCCTCTCCACATGGAGAACAGAATTTCAGGATCATATAGGGAAACCAATCCTACTGAAGGGTTAATACTCGACTCGAAAATTCCCCAACTTCGTCGTTAGTGTGTCGTGTAGTGTGTCCGTATCCAAGGTAAGTAGCTCTCGAGGGATGTAATTTTGTTATATCCGAGGAGCTTCAGGGCATTAGGCCGTTCAGGCGGTTCTGGAAGTCTGTGTCATTTTTGTCTCGTAAAATCTGGGTCTTCAACAATAACCTTCCTTGCGCAAACATTGCAGTTCCATGGGGAGATCTTAAGACAACCCAATTGTTCACATGGAGAACAGAATTTCAGGATCATCTAGGGACACCAGTCCTG
Organism: Haematobia irritans; assembly: GCF_050003625.1. Lineage (NCBI taxonomy): Eukaryota > Metazoa > Arthropoda > Insecta > Diptera > Muscidae > Haematobia > Haematobia irritans. The sequence goes on along the minus strand of NC_134401.1, from coordinate 162,297,597 downwards.
CTGAAGGGTTCATACTCGACTCGAAAATTCCCCAACTTCCTCATTAGTGTGTCGTGTAGTGTGTTTTTAGTCTAAAGGAGCCACCGTGGTGCAATGGTTAGCATGCCCGCCTTGCATACACAGGGTCGTGGGTTTAATCCCAGTTTCGACCAAACACAAAATAGTTTGTGGATTATCCCAGCTCAGCAATGATGGTGACATTTCTGAATGTTTGCCGGCGAGAGTGCTGATTTTTTCGCCTGTCAGGCATGAAGTTGGATCTTGACGTGATCGACGCGTGGTCGTTCAAAACACTGTGAACCTCAATAGCGCAGACTCGAAGAATTCCTTAATTCCCACGTTTAAGTGCGTTGACATTCGAGTGTTTGAATACTAGGTTCACCGACTTATTCTCTCCGACGTAGGGGATCTGTATGAATTCTAGATTCGGCGTGGTCGTTCGAAACACGGTGAACCCCAATAGCGCAGACCGAAGAATTCCTTAATTCCCACGTTTTAGTGCGATGACATTCGAGTGTTTGAATACTAGGTTCACCGACTTATTCTCTCCGACGTAGGGGATCTGTATGAATTCTAGGTTCGGCGGAGCTTTCTCTACCGAATCTTATTTTTCTTATATACCAGCTTTGATGGCTCCAAGGGAAAATTCGCACAGATGTAAGCGATCTGGCCGGCGAGAATGCAGATTTTTCGCCTGTCAGGCCTGAAGTTGGTTCTTGATGTGATTGACGCGTGGTCGTTCGAAACACTGTGAACCTCAATAGCGCAGACTCGAGAATTCCTTAATCCCCACGTTTAAGTGCGATGACATTCGAGTGTTTGAATACTAGGTTCGCCGACTTATTCTCTCCGACCTAGGGGATCTACATGAAGTCTAGATCATGAAGTTGGTTCTTGATCTGATCGACGCGTGGTCGTTCAAAACACTGTGAACCTCAATAGCGTAGACTCGAAGAATTCCTTAATTCTCACGTTTAAGTGCGATGACATTCGAGTGTTTGAATACTAGGTTCGCCGACTTATCCTCTCCAACGTAGCGGATCTGTATGAATTCTAGATTCGGCGGAGCTTTCTCTCCTGAACCTTATTTTTCTTATATGCCAGTTTTGATGGCTCCAAGGGAAAATTCGCACAGATGTAAGCGATCTGGCTGGCGAGAATGCAGATTTTTTTTGCCAGTCAGGCCTGAAGTTGGTTCTTGATGTGATCGAAACACTGTGAACCTCATTGGCACAGACTCGAAGAATTCCTTAATTCCCACGTTTAAGTGCGTTGACATTCGACTGTTTGAATACTAGGTTCGCCGACTTATTCTCTCCGACGTAGGGGATCTGTATGAATTCTAGGTTCGGCGGAGCTTTCTCTGCGAATCTTATTTTTCTTATACGCCAGCTTTGATGGCTCCAAGGGAAAATTCGCACAGATATAAGCGATCTGGCTGGGGAGAATGCAGATCTTTTTTTGCCAGTCAGGCAAACTTGTCCTTCGTAAGCGAGGTAAATAGCTCATCATTAACGTGATCGATCAAAATAATATCTGGTGAGGCTGAAGTGAGGTCCTAGTAGAAGCTTTCCAACGCTTGGTCTGCACAATATATTCTTCTCTTTATTTGCATCCTAGCACTGAAAATTAACTACCATGTAAGGTATTGACGCAAAGATGGACGTTATCCTGTTTTTTTTTTCTTTTGTTTTGTTTTGAAGATGTTATAAGATCTCAATCATATCAGTTATCTCCTGAAGTTATACGTCTGGATTATTGGCGTGAGTCGGTATTTTACCAAGTGGCGGTCGTTAAAAACGATATTACTCCATCGGTGTTCCTTGCTATGTCCTATCTGAGAACAAACCAGCTGAACGTTCTGGAGAGACCATTCCTACTGGAGACTTCAGTCTCCCGGAGTATCTATATATCTTTTCATCACCGTGAAATCTATGGCCTCGGGAGCCACCGTGGTGCAATGGTTAGCATGCCCGCCTTGCATACACAAGGTCGTGGGTTCGATTCCTGCTTCGACCGAACATCAAAAAGTTTTTCAGCGGTGGATTATCCCACCTCAGTAATGCTGGTGACATATCTGAGGGTTTCAAAGCTTCTCTAAGTGGTTTTGAATGCAATTTGGAACGTCGTTCGGACTCGGCTATAAAAAGAAGGTCCCTTGTCATTGAGCTTAACATGGAATCGGGCAGCACTCAGTGATAAGAGAGAAGTTCACCAATGTGGTATCACAATGGACTGAATATTCTAAGTGAGCCTGATACATCGGGCTGACACCTAACCTAACCTAACCTATGACCTCTGTAATCTGTCTAAAGCAAACTCCTCGTCTCCTAGCATGGAAGGGTTACTTAATTGTATCGAACGATAGATCTTGATTAGACTTGACACCACAACTTCGCAAATTCTGAATTTCATTCAATGGCGCCGGAAAAGGTCCTAACAGGTTAGTCGGCGTTGCATGTCCAGGAAGTAAAAAATTTCAAAAATAGGATAAATGAGTTCAATTTAATTTATTCAATGCCAGTCGATCCCATACACTCCAATCTAACTCTGCTCAACGAAAAGCATCAATCAGATTGAACTCAGTTCAATCAATGCAATTGGATTAAATTAATAAACATTTTTGCCTTCATAAAATTTATATTTCCATGATTTTTTTTTGCCGGTAAAAAATATCTCGCAGATTCACGGAAAAAATCCCATATCCTTGAAATTGGATTTTGTAACATTTTCCCCTTTCCACATTCAAACATTTAGCACTGTAACCCATATCTGGATGACTTTAAGGATCCACAAAGCAACAGACAGACGACTTTAGCAATAAAATTGCTCCAAGTGCTTAGTCTTCGTCTTCTCAACAATACGTGCACAGCACAAATATTCTCAAAACGAGCAGTACATGCTAAGTAAGTAACCCTCCGAAAAATGGGGAAACAAAACCTAAGACCAGACCAGCCATCCAAAGCAATCGAGAAGAAGAAATTGCCTGAGAAATATAAATGTTGTTCCAAGATAAATGTAAACATGCCAGCTTATGAAGGATAATAAAAATGGGATGTATGGATGAACATTGGTACAAAACATCACAACGTGTGTAGTGGCCTCCACTGCCTCCTCTGCTATAGCACTCCTCTTTTTTTTCTGCTTTTTGGCTTTTCCCATAAAATTTTCATAACATTGAGTGGACGCACAGAGAGAGAGATGATACCCCATGACGAGGATAATCTTTTGCCTGAATATGACTGACAAGCTGCACTTGAACTTTTACCAGAATTTTTGCAATACTCAATTTTTCTACTTAGTTTTTTTTTTTTTTGTTTTTTGATAAACCTCAAGTCCAGAGAATACAAAAAAATGAAAGGCTTCCAATTCCAAAGGCTTAAGATTATAATACACAATGTTATTGAACTGGCAGCGAAACAGCAAGGCATAACCAACCATTCAGACAAACACTGGCCAATGATGGGTCAGACGAATGATGTCCATATAAATTGACAGGGATTTGACTTAAGTTCTTGAAGGGTGTTCCAAGGATGCTTGGTTCAGCATAGTTAAGTGCATGAAAATCTGCTTATATTACATTACAAAATGAATTCCTAATCTAGGGAGAGGTATGTTGGATTTCAGTTCTCGCTTTTGGTTGGCTATCATGGCCCAACAAAACAATTTCCAATATAGTCCATGTTTTCAGGATAATATCGAAATTTCATAGGATTTTCCATGGTCATTGTTGTGGCATGGCAGCATTTTGGTATGGGATTGCTGGTGGATGTTTGTAATGGGATTTTTTTCTTTTTGTTTTTGATGCTCTCTGTTGTTCTATGGAATTTCTTTGGTTTTCATGATTGGCTTTCTGTTTGTCTGCCTGACTGGTCGGCTATTGAATTTTATACGAGAAATGATTATCACATTCAATTCTTTTCAGCTATTCTTGATTGGAATGTAATTGGCACTTTTGTTAATTCTATCCAATGGAGAGTTAAATGCAATTTTGATTTTATATTTGCCAATCTTTGGTATCTTTTACGGTTTTTGTGGCAAATCTTCAGCAAGTCAAGTCTTTGGATTTACCACATTTGTATTTTAATATTCCTGAGAGAGAAAGATACTAGGAAACAAAGAGTCAATTAAATCCAAGCATCTTATAGGATGCTACAAATGGTAAATGAAATTTGATATCACAAAAAAGTTAAATTTGACAACAAGTAAGAAAGGCAAAAAGATCGGAGGGGGGGAAGGATATATGAATAACCTTCACCATGGAAACTGCGGAAACTTTCTATAGAAATAAAAATTTTTGACTAGAATTTCTTAGAAATAAAATTTTGACAAAATTTTCTATTGAAATAAAAATTTTACAAAATTTATTATAGACATAAAATGTTGAAAAAATTTTCTCTAGAAATAAAAATTTGACAAAATTTATTATAGAAATAAAATTATCACAAAATGTTCTATAGAAATGAAATTTTGACAAAATTCTCTATAGAAATAAAATTTTGACAGAATTTTCTATAGAAATAAAATGTTGACAAAATTTTCTATAGAAATAAAATGTTGACAAAATTTTCTAAGAAATAAAATTTTGACAAAATTTTCTATAGAAATAAAATTTTGACAAAATTTTCTATAGAAATAAAATTTTGACAAAATTTTCTATAGAAATAAAATTTTGACAAAATTTTCTATAGAAATAAAATTTTCACAAAATTTTCTATAGAAATAACATTTTGCGAAGATTGTCTATAGAAATAACATTTTGACAAAATTTTCTATAGAAATAAAATTTTGACAAAATTTTCTATAGAAATGAAATGTTGACAAAATTTTCTATTGAAATAAAAATTTTACAAAATTTATTATAGACATAAAATTTAAAAAAAAAAATCTCTAGAATAAAATTTTGACAAAATTTTTAATAGAAATAAAAATTTGACAAAATTTATTATAGAAATAAAAAGTTGACTAATTTTCTATAAAAGTGAAATGCTGACAAAATTTTGTAGAGAAATAAAATTTTGACAAAATTTTCTATAGAAATAAAATTTTGACAAAATTTTCTATAGAAAACAAATTTTTTTTACGGAAATAAAATTTTGCGAAGATTTTCTATAGAAATAAAATTTTGAAAAAAAAAAACTTTCCATACAAATAAAATTTTGAGAAAATTTTCTATAGACATAAAATGTTGACAAAATTTTCTGTAGATATAAAACTTTGACAAAAATTTTCTATAGAAATAAAATTTTGACAAAAATTTCTACAGAAAAAAATTTTGACAAAATTTTCTATAGAGATAAAATTTTGACAAAATTTTCTATAGAAAAAAGTTTTTGACAAAAATTTCTATAAACATGAAATGGAATGTTGACAAAATTTACTATAGAAATAAAAGTTTGACAAAAATTTCTATAAAAATAAAATTTTGACAAAATTTTCTATAGAAAAAAATTTTCTTTAGAAATGCATTTTTGACAAAATTTTTTATAGAAATGAAGTTTTGACAAAATTTTGCATAGAAATAAAATTTTGACAACATTTTCTACAGAAATAATATTTTGACAAAATTTTCTATAGAAAAAAATGTTAACAAAATTTTCTATAGAAATAAATGTTTGACAAAATTTTCTATAGAAATAAAATTTTGACAATATTTTCTATAGAAATGAATTTTTGACAAAATTTTCTATAGAACTAAAATTTTTCTATAAAAATAAATTTTTGTTAACCTTTTCTAAAGAAATAAAATGTTGAGAAAATTTTCTATAGAAACAAAATTTTGCGAAAATTTTCTAAAGAAATAAAATTTTGACAAAAAAATAGAACTAAAATTTTGACAAAATTTTCTATAGAAATGAATTTTTGACAAAATGTTCTATAGAAATGAAATTTTGACAAAATTTTCTATAAAAATAAAATTTTGTTAACCTTTTCTAAAGAAATAAAATGTTGAGAAAATTTTCTATAGAAATAAAATTTTGCGAAAATTTTCTAAAGAAATAAAATTTTGACAAAATTTTCCATAGAAAAAAATTTTGAAAAAATTTTCTATATGGAATTTCAATGTGGAACGCCGTTCGGACTCGGCTATAAAAAGGTCCCTTGTCTTTGAGCTTAACATGGAATCGGGCAGCACTCAGTGATAAGAGAGAAGTTCACCACTGTGGTATCACAATGGACTGAATAGTCTAAGTGAGCCTGATATCGGGCTGCCACATAACCTAACCTAACCTAACCTTCTATAAAAATAAAATTTTGGCAAAATTTTCTATAGAAATAAAATTTTGACAAAATTTTCTATAGAAATAAAATTTTGACAAAATGTTCTATAGAAATATAGAAATAAAATTTTGACAAAATTTTCTATTGAAATAAAATTTTAACAAAATTTCCTATAGAAATAAAATGTTGATAAAATTTTCTATAGAACTAAAATTTTGATAAAATTTTCTGCAGGACTAAAATTTTGACAAAAATTTTTTGACAAATTTTTGACAAAATTTTCGATAGAACTAAAATTTTGCGAAAATGTTCTATAGAAATAAAATTTTGACAACATTTTCTATAGAAATAAAATTTTGACAAAATTTTCTATAGAAATAAACTTTTGACAAAATTTTCTATAGAAATAAAATTTTGACAAAATTTTCAATAGAAATAAAATTTTGACAAAATTTTTAATAGAAATAAAATTTTGACAACATTTTCTATAGAAATAAAATTTTGACAAAATTTTCTATAGAAATAAAATTTTGACATAATTTTCTATAGAAATAAAATTTTGACAAAATTTTCTATAGAAATAAAATTTTGACAAAATTTTCTATAGAAATAAAATTTTGACAAAATTTTCTATAGAAATAAACTTTTGCCAAATTTTTCTATAGAAATAAAATGACCGCAGGGGTAAAAGTTTTAATTTTATTTTTTATTGTTTTTTTTACTTTTTTATATATTTTCTATTCTTTTTTACAATATTTAATTGTCCAAAATTGAAATTTTGACTTTAAACTGCCAATTATAGTATTTTCCAAGACTAGTTCAAAAGAACTTCATTTTTAAGACTAGTTCAAAAGAAAAAATTGATGGACGATCCTGGGATGTTCTTGAAAAGAAATGTTTATGGAACAATTTATATTTTTGCTTAAACGAGAGATCTCGTTAGCATTGAAAAAATTATTTTTATATTCTACTTAAACTGTGACAAGACCTATAATCATTTGTTTCAAAAGTTCGACGTTAAGTTAACTGATTTATTGAAAGTTTCATTCCCTTCGAGCCCTCATTCCTAAATTCCATTTTTATATTAAATTTTGTCAACAACAAAATTACAATCAATTTGTGGGTCCCTTCCATTTTCTCCAGTTTACTTTAAAATAATTCTCTTAAAAATATATTTCTGTAACCATATACAGAATTACAGATGTGTGCGTTTGTGTGTGACCCCATTTTGTGCACAGGTCTCACTTACAAAGTATCAATACAATATGTGCACGTTTAAATGTCATTTAGTTTCCCTCTTTGGCATTTGTAATTTTATTTCTTTTTCACCTTTTCCAAATGCTTCCAAAATATTTCCCCATTTAGTTGTGCATTCCCAATAAATCTCAAAAACGCTTTACCATCTTACTCTCTCTCTCTCTCGCACACAAACATACTCACAATTCTATTTGCTTCTACTTAAGCTAACACAACATTATTGAAATGTCACAATCAATAAGTGTCCCATCTAAGACCTCACACTACTCATCCTTTAAAGATGAGTGAGGTATGAACGAGTGAATGAGAAATGGGCAAAAAGATAAGAGTCATCGTTGTTTGTTATTTACTCTAATAAATCGTTTAACACTAATTCAAAGCAAATGAAGAAACTACCAAGTTAACTAATTCTGTTTATTTCTTTAGCATTTGAAAATTAAGTTTTCACAAGTTTTTTTTTTTCAAACATTCACATGAACTTTGTTATTCTCTCTTTCTCTCCCTTCACTAGAGCATCGAGGAGAATACTGGGAGCCAAAGCAGCACTTATGGGCCACACAAGCACAAACAGAAGCCATCATCATCATTAAAACCCTTCTGTATTTTATGATGAGTGCCAACTTGCACATAAGGCAAGTGCATGCTCATTCATAGGTGAATATCCATGAGTGTTTGCATGTGTGGATTACGTATGTGGGGGGTGGTGATGAATAAGTGTAGATGAGTGTATGGTGTGCATGCAGGTTAATGCATATACCTGTTTCATGAATATTCCAACACGCACATGCATACACATTAAAAATACACAGCAAGATTAAGCTAACAAAATTGTGTCAATCTGTCAAATTTTTAGTAAAATTTACAAAATTGCTTCATTAACGTAATTTGCATAAGGTCATATATAACTGTCTAAAGGTTTATTTTAAAATTAAGTTCAAGTACATATTTTTAAAATAGATTAAAATTAAAGTTTATATTTAAGTTTGATTTGATTAAATTTAATTATGATTTTATTAAATTTAAAATAATGTTATTTAAATGAAATTTTATTTAGTTTAACTAAAAACTATTTAGTTTAACTAAATTAAATTTAAACATGTAAATGCATTTATCTTAATATAAATTAGAATTTTGTTTAAATTAAATTTAAAATAAAAATAATTAATAATAAATTAGTTAAATGAAACGTCTTAAATTAAATTCAAATTATTTAAATTATAATAAAATAAAATAAAATAAAATAAAATAAATTAATATATCTTAATATGAATTAAAATTGAACTTTAAATTTAAGTTAAATTTAAAATTAAAATAATAACTAATAATAAAATAAATATGGTTTAATAAATTAAACTATCTTAATATGAATTAAAATTAAAGTTTAATTTTAAGTAAAATTTGATTTGACTAAATTTAATTTAAAATAAAATTACTTTATTTATAATTGATTATCTTCGGGCTTTATGGACAAAGAAAATTAAGGAACTTAATCAATTGAGCCATTGAAAAGAAAATACAAATACAAATCTATACACGCCTTCCTTGTTCATAAAGCTCGAAAATAATTAGTTATAAATAAAATTATTTTATTTTAGATTAAATTAAATATTAATTAATTTATTTTGGACTTAAATCGCTTGTTTCGATATCAGTCTAACACGAAAAATAAATTTATTAAAATTAAATTTTATTTTTAATTGTTAAATCTGTACGACCTTATTTTTTTTATTATGGTTACTTTTAGATCTGCTCGGGCACAATGGTCCTATTTAGTTTAACTAACAAATTTAATTTTAACTGAACATAAAATAAAGTTTTTTTAAATTTTTTTATATAAATTTAATTTATTTAATTAATAAATTAATTTTAACTGAAATTTAAAATAAGGGTTTTTCAATTTTTTATATAAATTAAATTTATTTAATTAATAATCAACTAAAAAATTAATTTATACAATTAAGTTTTGTGATTGATTTTTGTTTCAATTAAAATATTTGCTGAAGCAATGAAATTTTTAATTGAATATTTTTTTAAATTCAATTAAAATTTTAAATGGAAAACTGTTGTTGATAGTTTTTTTAATTTCAATTTAAACCTTACGGGCTTTAGATTTCGAGGGATTCGTTTTTGCTTGAGTTGGTTAACCAAACGACCAGAATTTCATTTTTTCAATACACCGTCTCACACTGCTTTCGCTCTTCGTGACAATTTCTCTAAACAAATATTCAACCAATATCGTTCACCACCGCCCGTATTAGTTAGATTTAGCTCCCTGTGATTCAAGGCTATTCCCGAAACTGAACCTACTACTCTGGGGAAGCCATTTAGAGTCGATGGAGAAGGAGCCAAAAACTAAATCGAAGCAGCCTCTGATGGAAAGAGACTAAAGGGTTTGTTTCGAGGGTTGGACAAAATGTTGGCATAAGTGTATTTTATTGCACAGGAAACATGTAACATTTTTGCCGCAAAAATATTATTTTTTCGTCAAACATAACATGCTTGTTGAAATCAGATAGATAATTTACGAGAATATAGCATGGCTGCGACAAACATGTTACATGTTCTCCGTGAAAAAGTAACATGGTGCTCTTGAAACATGATTGGGGTGATCATATAACTTCTATGCGTGATGGAGGGAATTATTTCAAAATGAGATGACACTGATTTACAAACAGGTTCATTTCATTTTTGCCCACATTAAAAAATACCCAAAACAAAGTGATATACGCCCAGTGTTGCCAGTATTAGGGATTTTGCCCCAAATCGGGGATATTTTTTCGTGAATTGGGACGAAATTTCTAAGATGGGGACTTGGGGATTTGGTAATGAATTAACATAAATTTTGGGAAATTTTGTCAACATTTTTTTCTATAGAAAACTTTGTCAAAATTTTATTTCTACAGAAAATTTTGTCAAAATTTTATTTCTATAGAAAATTTTGTCAAAATTTTATTTCTATAGAAAATTTTGTCAAAATTTTATTTCTATAGAAAATTTTGTCAAAATTTTATTTCTATAGAAAATTTTGTCAAAATTTTATTGCTATAGAAAATTTTGTCAACATTTTATATCTATAGAAAATTTTGCCAACATTTTATTTCTATAGAAAATTTTGTCAAAATTTTATTTATACAGAAAATGTTGTCAAATTTTTTTTCTCTAGAATATTTTGTCAAAATTTTATTTCTATAGAAAATTTTGTCAAAATTTTATTTCTATAGAAAACGTTGTCAAAATTTTATTTCTATAGAAAATTTTGTCAATATTTTATTTCTATATAAAATTTTGTCAAAATATTATTTCTATAGAAAATTTTGTCAAAATTTTATTTCTATAGAAAATTTTGTCACAATTTTATTTCTATAGAAAATTTTGTTAAAATTTTATTTCTATGTAGAAAATTTTGTCAAAATTTTATTTCTATAGAAAATTTTGTCAAAATTTTATTTCTATAGAAAGTTTTGTCAAAATTTTATTTCTATAGAAAGTTTTGTCAAAATTTTATTTCTATTGAAAATTTTGTCAAAATTTTATTTCTATAGAAAATTTTGTCAAAATTTTATTTCTATAGAAAATTTTGTCAAAATTTTATTTCCATAGAAAATTTTGTCAAAATTTTATTTCTATAGAAAATGTTGTCAAAATTTTATTTCTATAGAAAATTTTGTCAAAATTTTATTTCTATAGAAATTTTTGTCAAAAATTTATTTCTATAGAAAATTTTGTCAAAATTTTATTTCTATAAAAAATTTTGTCAACATTTTATTTCTATAGAAAATTTTGGCAAAATTTTATTTCTATAGAAAATTTTGTCAAAATTTTATTTCTGTATAGAAATTTTTGTCAAAATTTTATTTCTATAGAAAATTTTGTCAAAATTTTATTTCTCTAGAATATTTTGTCAAAATTTTATTTCTATAGAAAATTTGGTCAAAATTTTATTTCTATAGAAAATTTGGTCAAAATTTTATTTCTATAGAAAATTTTGTCAAAATTTTATTTCTATAGAAAAATTTGTCAAAATTTTATTTCTATAGATAATTTTGTCAAAATTTTATTTCTATAGAAAATTTTGCCAAAATTGTATTTCTATAGAAAATTTTGTCAACATTTTTTTCTATAGAAAATTTAATCAAAATTTTATTTATATAGAAAATTTGGTCAATATTTTATTTCTATAGAAATTTTTCGCAAAATTTTATTTCTATAGAAAATTTTGTCAAAATTTTATTTCTACAGAAAATGTTGTCAAAATTTTATTTCTATAGAAAATTTTGTCAAAATTTTATTTCCATAGAAAATTTTGTCAAAATTTTATTTCTATAGAAAATTTGGTCAAAATTTTATTTTTATAGAAAATTTGGTCAATTTGGTTTATTTCTATAGAAATTTTTCGCAAAATATTATTTCTATAGAAAATTTTGTCAAAATTTTATTTCTATATAAAATTTTGTCAAAATTTTATTTCTATAGAAAATTTTGTCAAAATTTTATTTCTATAGAAAATTTTGTCAAAAATTTATTTCTATAGAAAATTTTCGCAAAATTTTATTTCTATAAAAAATTTTGTCAAAATTTTATTTCTCTAGAATATTTTGTCAAAATTTTAATTCTATAGAAAATTTGGTCAAAATTTTATTTCTATAGAAAATTTTGTAAACATTTTATTTCTATAGAAAAATTTGTCAAAATTTTATTTCTATAGAAAATTTTGTCAAAATTTTATTTCTATAGAAAATTTTGCCAAAATTTTATTTCTATACAAAATTTTGTCAAAATTTTATTTCTATAGAAAATTTTGTCAAAATTTTATTTCTATAGAAAATTTTGTCAAAATTTTATTTCTATAGAAAATATTGTCAAAATTTTATTTCTATAGAACAGTTTGTCAAAATTTTATTTCTATAGAAAATTTTCTCAGAAGTTTATTTCTTTAGAAAATTTATGAAGTACATCGTTGCAAAATCTACTACAACATCAAAAATTCTACCAATCTACTAAACAATAAAAAATCTACCATTTCTAGTAGAATTCTACCAACTTTTGCAACGTGCCTACCACCCAATTTTACCACTTGTATATTTAGAAGTTAATTTTCGTTCATAAATACTAGATGAGCAAAATCTCGTTTTCATATCTCCAGCATTTAGAAGATGATCACCATTCTCTTGTGGCTCGAAATCTTGATATTATTTCAGCTTGCAGGATTTGACAAAATTTAGATTTTTAAATTATTACTGATTTTCTACAGTATAGTCTTTTTCTTTATTTATTTACTTTTTTTTTAATTACACTCTAATTAGAATTAAAATAATTACATTAACATAATTACATTAATTTTTTTTTTTTTGTCTTGTCTACCCCTCAACTTCTTGCTTGCCGATATAAAATTTAAAAAATTTTTTCACATCCGATTATTTCCACTATATTTATTTTTCATTCATAATTCCATATATAGCTTAAATCTCTGTACACATATCTGTACCACTCGCTGTATTCATTAAAATTTTTAAAACTTTTGCGTAAATGAAATATTTGAAATATTTTTAAACTTGACTTCTTGTTAAAATTTTTTACATTCTTCTTTCTTATTCAAGATTTGTTTATATATATCACATTCTCAAATAGGATAAAGTTATGTCGCACAGCATATGCATCTAATTAACCAGGATTTTTCTGAACTTTTAACTCAGTGAAAACTTTTTAATTCAACTAAAATAAAAAGTTTTTTTCTTCCTGTGTTGTACTTACATACGTATATCGCACACGCATGTATATACAGATAGATTTTGTCGCAGGTGTGCTACTTTACCTTTATGAGTTATAAAGCGAGTGTACATCTATCTCTATATGCTATCTTTTTTAGCAGTATTTAGTAAAAGTGGTATAAGTCGCAAAATAAAAAATAAAAAAATAAATACTAAAATTAAAAAAATATTATATAGGTTAAAAAAATAAGTACTAAAATTAAAAAAAAATTATACGGTTTTTATATGGTTTTCATTTCGTTTCAATCAGCATCAAACTGTGAAAAATACCAGGTATACCGGTATGAAGTGAGCGTCAAGATACAAATGTCTCGATAAGGAACATTTGTTATGAACGAGTCCTTATTGTTATACCCTCCACCATAGGATGGGGGGTATATTAACTTTGTCATTCCGTTTGTAACACATCGAAATATTGCTCTAAGACCCCATAAAGTATATATATTCTGGGTCGTGGTGAAATTCTGAGTCGATCTAACAATGTCCGTCCGTCCGTTCGTCTGTTGAAATCACGCAAACTTCCGAACGAAACAAGCTATCGACTTGAACTTTGGCACAAGTAGTTGTTATTGATGTAGGTTGGATGTTATTTCAAATGGGTCATATCGGACAACTTTTACGTATAGCCCCCATATAAAGGGACCATAATTATATATAGCCCCCATATAAACCGATCCCCAGATTTGGCTTGCGGAGTCTCTAAGAGAAGCAAAATTCATCCAATCCGGTTGTAAATTGGAACATGGTGTTAGTATATGATCTTTAACAATCGTGCCGGAATTGGTCCATATCGGTCCATAATTATATATAGCCCCCATATAAACCGTTCTCCAGATTTGACCTCCGGAGCATGTGACCTCCGGAGCAAATGTGGAACGTGGTGTTAGTATATGATCTCTAACATCCATGCAGAAATTGGTGCATATCGGTCTATAGTTATATATAGCCGATATCCAATAACACAATAATTGGTCCATATCGTGGTTGCCACTCGAGCCAAAAATAATCTACCAAATTTTATTTCTATAGCAAATTTTGTCAAAATTGTATTTCTATAGAAAATTTTGTTAAAATTTTATTTCTATAGAAAATTTTGTCAAAATTTTATTTCTATAGAAAATTTTGTCAAAATTTTATTTCTATAGAAAATGTTGTCAAAATTTTATTTCTATAGAACATTTTGTCAAAATTTTATTTCTATAGAACATTTTGTCAAAATTTTATTTCTATAGAAAATTTTGTTAAAATTTTATTTCTATAGAAAACTTTGTCAAAATTTTATTTCTATAGAAAATTTTGTTAAAATTTTATTCGGTTCATAATCATGGTTGCCACTCGAGCAAAAAATAATCTACCAAAATTATATTTCTATAGAAAATTTTGCCAAATTGTATTTTTATAGAAAATTTTGTTAACATTTTATTTCTATAGAAAATTTTGTTAAAATTTTATTTCTGTAGAAAATTTTGTCAAAATTTTATTTCTATAGAAAATGTTGTGAAAATTGTATTTCTATAGAAAATTTTGTCAAAATTGTATTTCTATAGAAAATTTTGTCAAAATTGTATTTCTATAGAAAATGTTGTCAAAATTTTATTTCTATAGAAAATTTTGTCAAAATTATATTTCTATAGAAAATTTTTTCAAATTTGTATTTCTATAGAAAATTGTGTCAAAATTTTATTTCTATAGAAATTTTATTTCTATAGAAAATGTTGTCAAAATTTTATTTCTATAGAACATTTTGTCAAAATTTTATTTCTATAGAACATTTTGTCAAAATTTTATTTCTATAGAAAATTTTATTTCTATAGAAAACTTTGTCAAAATTTTATTTCTATAGAAAATTTTGTTAAAATTTTATTCGGTTCATAATCATGGTTGCCACTCGAGCAAAAAATAATCTACCAAAATTATATTTCTATAGAAAATTTTGTCAAAATTGTATTTCTATAGAAAATTTTGTTAACATTTTATTTCTATAGAAAATTTTGTTAAAATTTTATTTCTATAGAAAATTTTGTCAAAATTTTATTTCTATAGAAAATGTTGTTAAAATTGTATTTCTATAGAAAATTTTGTCAAAATTGTATTTCTATCGAAAATTTTGTCAAATTTGTATTTCTATAGAAATTTGTGTCAAAATTTTATTTCTATAGAAAATTTTGTCAAAATTTTATTTCTATAGAAAACTTTGTCAAAATTTTATTTCTATAGAAAATTTTGTCAAAATTTTATTTCTTTGTTTAGAAGAAGTTTCTACGCAATCCACGATGGAGGGTACATAAGCTTCGGCCTGACCGAACTTACGGCCGTATATACTTGTTATTATTTAAATTTTAATGAAATTTCAAAAAATATTCAATAAAAATATTAATTGATTTAATAAACTTTCTAATCAAAACAAAAAAATCATTGAAATTAATTGGACGAATTCAATTTTTAAATGAAGCCATTTATTTTTCTAATTAAAAACAAAAATACAAAATCGTAACAATTTTTTTTTTAATTTTTTCATTTCAACCGTTATCACGATAATAGCACAGAAAAATATATCACCAATATTGTTTAATTAAAATTTTAACAAAAAATTAAAAAATTTATTGATTTAATTAATTTTGTAATCAAGCAAAAAATATTACAAATATTTTTAAATTAAAACTTTAGCCAAGTTTAGATTTAATTGGACCCATTAAATTTAATGGATTTAATGGATTATTTTTATTTTAATTGAAAACAAAAATAAAAATCGTATTTTTTTTTTAATTTCATTATCATCATACCATTAATAGTAGAATCACAATTAAAATCAATCGCCGAAATTAATTGGATCAACTAAAATTTTAAAACGATCAATTAATTTTTTAATTGCCATTGGTGACGATATTGGCGATTAAAAAATATTTGGATCAACTAACTTCGTTATTGAATTCGAAAATTTATGATAACCTTTTTTTTAGCCCAATTGACCCATATATCAATCCAAATACACATAATAGGACTTAGTCTACTTTCGAAAATCCCATCTAGTAAAAAATACATGTAACCTAGAGTATCCACACATGTACTTATCTACGATGAGGCGAATGCAAGCAAAGGTAGATAGCTGTGCTAACCCAGAAGAAGCACTTACCTGACACTTGAATGCCAATGTGGTTTCATTTTCGGAATTGACAGACAAAATCTTCATAGTTTCCAAAACACGACATGATGACTTGGGTAGCAATTGTACGGTATGAACGAAAAATTTCCCAACATCCTTGTCACGGTTTTTATCGGTTGAGCGCATTCGTAATACTTAGGTGAAGTGGTCGTCATCATCATTATCATCACCAGTATCAGCATCATCACAATCGTTGTCAAAGTGTGCCAGAGAAAATTCAATGTAAGGGCCAATCGAATCACATATGAGGAATAGCACAGGTCATAGTGAAGTAAACATCGTCATGAAAAAAAAAACATAAAATGGACGAAACAAAACAAGGTAAATTCTTAAATCTCACAAATTGTATAGCTATCAAAAGTTCTGAATGCTAAGAGAAATCCTAGAACTGAACACAAAGTTTCTTGGATCTGTGGTTGTTTGGAAATAACTCAAGCAAAATCATATTATGATTGCTGTCATATCCATCCAAATGGAATGATATGCTGTCACAAATCTTTCCTCATCGATGATAAATTGACTCGGATGACTACCCTAATAAACCTCCATTTGGGGTCAATTGTGTGAAAGCATCGCTTGAATGAATGGATAGCGTGTGAAAAGCTATCACAACCTTCACCAATAACATTAAGCGTTGTCTGCTAATGCTGGGTTCTGTGCAATGGAGCACAAAAGGAAGGTGACCGTAGAGGATCCTCGCTAGAATATAATGGTGCAACAAATTGCATTGAAATTGGCGTAAGAGCATATTTGCCGATACCATTATCACCTGCGTATTTTCAAAAGACAAATTGACAATTTGTCAGAAATGCTTTGAGTGCTGATTTCCACTCCACCTTCAACACTTGTCGCCCCTCAATTTATTTGTCGATTGGAATGTTTGTGGGCTACTTTACAATTCTGTTCGCATGCACAATGGGATGAAAATTGATATTTAATGCGAAAATGTTCTAAAGAAATAAAAATGTACACAAAATATTCTATAGAAATAACATTTTTCGCAAAATTTTCCATAGAAATACAATTCTTTGAAAACTTTCTATAAAAATAATAAAACAAATCCGAAAATATTCTATAAAAAAAAAATCCGAAAATTTTGTGAAAATTTTCTGTAGAAATAAAATTTTGCTAAAATGTTCTTTAGAAATAAAATTTTCCGAAAATTTTCTATAGAAATAACATTTTTCAATAATGTTCTATTGAAATAAAATTTTCTGTAGAAATAAAATTTTCCGAAAATTTTCAATACAAATAAAATTTTCCAAAAATTATCTTAGAAATAAAATTTTCAGAGAATTTTCTGTAGAAAAACAAATTTCGGAAAATATTCTATAGAAACAACATTTTTCGATAATATTCTGTAGAAATAAAATTTTGCAAAAATTTTCTATAGAAATAAAATTTTGCAAAAATTTTCTATAGAAATATAATTTTGCAGAAATTTTTCTATGGAAAAAAAATTTTTGGAAAATTTTCTATAGAAATACAAGTTTCGAAAAATTTTCTATAGAATAACATTTTTCGATAATGTTCTATTGAAAAAAAATTTGCAAAAATTTTCTATAAAAATAAAATTTTGCAATAAAATAAAATTTAGCAGAAATTTTTCTATGGAAATAAAATCTTTGGAAAATTTTCTATAGAAGTACAATTTTCGAAAAAAAATTCTATAGAAATAACATTTTTCGATAATGTTCTATTGAAAAAAAAAATGCAAACATTTTCTATAGAAATAAAATTTCGCAAAAATTTTCTATAGAAATAAAATTTTGCAATAAAATAAAATTTTGCAGAAAATTTTCTATGGAAATAAAATTTGGCGAAAAAAAAATTGCAAAAATTTTATATAGAAATAAAATTTTGCAAAAATTTTCTATAGAAATAAAATTTTCCAATAACATAAAATTTTGCAGAAATTTATCTATGGAAATAAAATTTTTGGAAAATTTTCTATAGAAATACAATTTTCGAAAAATTTTCTATAGAAATAACATTTTTCGATAATGTTCTGTTGAAAAAAAATCTGAAACAATTTTCTATAGAAATAAAATTTTGCAAAAATTTTCTATAGAAATAAAATTTTTCAATAAAATAAAATTTTGCAAAACATTTTCTATGGAAATAAAATTTGGCAAAAAATTTCTATGGAAATAAAATTTTGCGAAAAAAATTCTATAGAAATAAAATTTTGCGAAAAAAAATTCTATAGAAATAAAATTTTGACAAAATTTTCTATAGAAATAAAATTTTAACAAAATCTTGTATTAAAAAAAAAATTTTGACAACATTTTCTATAAAAAAAAATTACAAAATTTCTATAGAAATAAAATTTTGACAAAATTTCCTATAGAAATAATATTTTGACAAAATTTTCTATAGAAATAAAATGTTAACAAAATTTCTATAGAAATACAGTTTTGCAGAAAATTTACTATAAAATAAATTTTGCAGAAAATTTTCTATGGAAATAAAATTTTGCGAAAAATTTCTATAGAAATAAAATGTTGCGAAAAAATTCCATAGAATTAAAATTTTGCGAAAAAAATCTATAGAAATAAAATTTTGACAAAATTTTCTATAGAAATAAAATTTTGACAAAATCTCTATAGAAATAAAATTTTGCAGAAAATTTTCTATAAAATAAAATTTTGAGAAAAATTTCTATAGAAATAAAAATTTGACAAAATTTTCTGTAGAAATAAAATTTTGACAAAATCTTCTATTAAAACATTTTTTTGCAACATTTTCTATAGAAAAAATATTGACAAAATTTCTATAGAAATAAAATTTTGACAAAATCTTCTATAAAAATACAATTTTGACAAAATTTTCTATAGAAATTACATTTTGCAAACATTTTTCATAGAAATAAAATTTTGACAAAATTTTCTATAGAAATAAAATTTTGACAAAATTTTCTATAGAAAAAAAATTTTGACAAAATCTTCTATAAAAATAAAATTTTAACAAAATTTTCTATAGAAATTACATTTTGCAAAAATTTTTCATAGAAATAAAATATTAACAAAATTTTCTATAGAAATAAAATTTTAATCATTGTTGTTGTTTTTTTGATTTCAGCTTAAAACCATACATTGACTAAACTACAAGTGTAGCTTAACCAACAGAGGAAAAGAATGTTTGTCAAATTTATTTGGGCAAGGCCCTATAGACTGCAAGATGGTTGGATGGACGCACGTTTCGGAATTACCACATTCCTCATCAGCATCCTCAAAACTATCAACCAAAACTATCAACCAATTATCAGAATAAATTCAGGCAGTTC
The DNA here is from genome assembly GCF_050003625.1 of Haematobia irritans. Lineage (NCBI taxonomy): Eukaryota > Metazoa > Arthropoda > Insecta > Diptera > Muscidae > Haematobia > Haematobia irritans. The sequence goes on along the minus strand of NC_134401.1, from coordinate 162,277,901 downwards.
ATTAAACCCAACAACGAAAAATTTCTATAGAAATAAAATTTTGCGAAAAATTCCTAGAAATAAAATTTTGACAAAATTTTTTATAGAAATACAATTTTGACAAAATTTTCTATAGAAATAAAATTTTGACAAAATTTTCTATAGAAATAAGATTTTGACAAAATCTTCTATAGAAATAAAATTTTGACAAAATCTTCTATAGAAATAAAATTTTGACAAAATTTTCTATAGAAATAAAATTTTGACAACATTTTCTGTATAAATAAAATTTTGACAAAATTTTCTATAAAATAAAATTTTGAGAAAAATTTTTATAGAAATAAAATGTTTCAAAAATTTTCTATAGAAGTACAATTAGAAATAAAATTTTTACAAAATTTTCTATAGAAATAAAATTTCGACAAAATTTTCTATAGAAATAACATTTTGACAAAATTTTCTATAGAAATAAAATTTTGACAAAATTTTCTATAGAAAAAAAATTTTGATAAAATTTTCTATAGAAAATAGAAATAAAATGTTGACAAAAATTTTTATAGAAATAAAATTTTGACAAAAAATTTTATAGAAATAAAATTTTCCAAAAATTTTCTATAGAAATACAATTAGAAATAACATTTTGACAAAATTTTCTATAGAAATAAAATTTTGTAAAAATTATCTATAGATATAAAATTTTGCGAAAATTTTCCGAAAATATTTCTATAAAAAAAAATTTGCGAAATTTTTCTACAGAAATAAAATTTTGCATAAAATTTTCTATAGAAATCAAAAATTTACAAAAAAAATTCGATAAAAATAAAATTTTCGAAAAGTTTCTACAGAGGTAAAATTTTCCGCAAAATTTCTATAGAAATTAAATTTTCCAAAAATTTTCTATGGAAATAAAATTTTGTCAAAATTTTCTATAGAAAGAAAATTTTGCGAAAATTTTCTATGGAAATAAAATTTTCTTCAGAGGTAAAATTTCCCGAAAATTTTCTATAGAAATCAAATATTTAATAGAAATATCTTTTGTTTTCAATCCCATCCCATTGTGCATCATTACAACCAACAATTCGTTTGCCTGGGGGAAAACAAGAAAAGAAAATCCACTTACCTGCCCATGTAGCCCGTGGTGGCACCAGTATGAACTCTCTTTGTATGGTGTTGGGTTGAAATTCAACGCTACCATCAGCATTCTGTGAAGTGGGCTGATATAAACGACTCTCCTGGCAATCAATTGTATGGGGCTGCACAACAGTTACGGGTATTTCAAATAATGAGCCCTTTTGTACGCAGGATGTGTCGAATGCGCGTATCCTGTAAAAACAACAACACGATAAAAAGAAAGCAGAAAAGGATGATGACAACAACAACAGTAACAAGTACAGCAATATTAAAAATACATATTCCCATTTATATGAGATGATAATGATGATCACACCAAAGCTTGTGGTGATGATGGTGACGAGTGGTAGTGAAAGCAATTACCAAAGAAAATGAAAGAAAGAAATGCACTTATGTGCACAAATTTATAAATTCAAAAGGAAACTACATTTGTATGGGGTTTTTACTCTCTCTTGGTATCTTGTAATGTGTAATATGCTTTACCAGTGATATTTATATATGTATGTGTGCATATATGTGTAAATATAAAATTGTATATGTATATTACATGAGTACATTTATAAATGTGAAGGTTTATTAAAGATGCACAGTAGAGAGAATATAGGAACATAAAATATTTAGTTCATTAAAATATTATTTTTGTAATATAATTTAATTAAAGTGGTTAATTTCACATTAAGGCTTTACAGTTGCCATTTGTATATTTAATTTTTCCTACAAAAAGCATAATTAATATCAATCATACGATCTCTGGTTCGCATTTATAGCAATCATACGCCACAGGGGACCAATCCACACAACCACCATAAAAATTGACCTAAATAATTCATATGTGATATAACAATCACACAAGATAGACAAGTGAAAATAAATGAAGACACATTATTCACATTTTGTATACTTTTCAACTTAGAATCACTTCTTATTGGTATTTTGGAATGGTAGAGGTAAAACGAATCCTATTGACATTGAAGAAAATCGAAAGAAAATAGGCACAGTCGACTGCTGTTTTTTTCGGCCTCACTCACGCAAATCCACGAGTCATTGTAATAGACGTTTCTCGAAGTACCGACATCGTATTTTATGGAGCATTTTCTTCGACCAATCGACACGAGGCTTTTTTGAGCGATTGACCAATTTTATGGGATCCAACGCCAACAATTTGTTTGTGACGGTATCTAGGTAATATTTTGACCAACGAACTGATGTGGTTTAAATTTAGAATTTTTAGTCCATTCCCGCACTGAAAAAAAATTTCACGAAAATTTTTCCAATGAAAATGTTAATTGAGTTTTAAAAATTATTCAATTCCAAATTTAATAAATCGATTATTTTTTTAATTAAAACAAAAATCAATAGTATGAATTAATTTTTTAATTGGATCAGTTAATTTTTAATTGACTTTCAATTAATTTTTTAATTGATACTCTCATTTCTGCGATTAAAGACATTTCAATTAAACAATTAATTGGATCAATTAATTTCGTGATTGAATCAGAATTTTTTTTTTGCGGAATTATTGAAGATTGCCGTAGGTACGGTAGCATAAGTGTCATTTTTAATAAATTTTTGTAACATTTTATCGTATGCAATTAACGTTGGTCATTCGACTTCTGATCCTGTATTACAAATAATTAATTTAATCATGGCTTAAAATTAAAATTTTTACTCTATTCCCGGAATTATTGAAGATTGTCTTAGGTAGGATAAACGCCATTTTTAATTGTTAATAAAATTTTATAACATTGTGTCACATACACTTAATGTTAATCATTCGATCCCTGGACCTGTATTAAAAATAATTAGCGGAAATCATACGTCCTCTGGTCTTTAATTTAAGAAAAAAATAATATTTTTCATACGCTCTCTGGTCCAGTATTAAAATCAATCATATATCACATTGGAGTAAATTTTTGTGGGAAAATAAATTATTTGAAGTGAATCGTAATGGCAACTGTTTGACACAATTTTTTGTCGAATCATAATTTTATGTAGCCGGTTTTTTCAGCTTTGCACATATCTAACTCATATTTTGGTCCACAATTTTTTCATGTATCCGATTCTCCCAGTTTTACATATATAGCATATATTTTCATCTACAAACTGATGCGGTTAAAATCGAAAATTTTTAGTTAATTTTCGGAATTATAAAAGATTGGCCTACAATTAATGTTGATCATTCGATCCCTGGTCCTGTATTAAAAATAATTAGTGTTAATCATACGTCCTCTGGTAAATAACATAAAAATTAATATTTTTTATACGCTCTCCGGTCTAGTATTAAAAGCAATCATATGTCACTTGGGACTAAATTATTATGGGAAAAGATATTATTTGACGTTGAATCGTAATGGCAACTGTTTGACAAAATTTTACGTCGAATCATAATTTGATGTAGCCGGTTCTTGCAGCTTTGCACATATCTAACTCACATTTTGATCCACAAATTGATGTGGCTTAAATTTAGAAGTTTTAGTCCATTCCCGGAATTATTGAAGATTGCCTTAGGTACGCTAGGATGAGTGTCATTTTTAATTGTTAGCTTTTAATTGTTAATGTTGATCATTCGATCCCTGGTCCTGTATAAAAATAATTAGTGTTAATCATACGTCCTCGGGTCTATAACTTAAAAATTAATATTTTCATACGCTCTCCGGTCCAGTATTAAAAACAATCATACGTCACTTGGGACTAAATTATTATAGGGAAAGATATTATTTGACGTTGAATCGTAATGGCAACTGTTTGACAAAATTTTATGTCGTATCATAATTTGGTGTAGCCGGTTCTTGCAGCTTTGTACATATCTAACTCATATTTTGATCCACAAAATGATGTGGTTTAAATTTAGGAGTTTTAGTCCATTCCCGGAATTATTGAAGATTGCCTTAGGTACGTTAGGATGAATGTCATTTCTAATTGTTAACATAATTTTATAATATTTTATCACATACAATTAATGTTGAACATTCGATCCCTTGTCCTATATTAAGTTCTTAATTGTTAATGTTGATCATTCGATATTTGGTCCTGGTATTAAAAATTAATAATGTTAATCATACGTCCTCTGGTCTTTAATTTAAAAATAATATTTTTCATACGCTCTCTGGCCCAGTATTAAAATCAATCATCTATCCGGTTCTTCCAGTTCTAAATATCTAACTTACATTTTGATCTATAAACTGATGTGGCTAAAATTTAAGTGAAAATTCAAGTATTGGACAATTAAAATTCCCAAAAAAAGAATAGAAAATCAATAAAAAGCTAAAAAAATAATTTAAAAAAAAAACATAAAAAAACAAGTAAGGAAAGTCTAAAGTCGGGCGGGGCCGACTATATTATTCCCTGCACCACTTTGTAGATCTAAATTTTCGATACCATATCACATCCGTCAAATGTGTTGGGTGCAATATATAAAGGTTTGTCCCAAATACATACATTTAAATATCACTCGATCTGGACAGAATTTAATAGACTTCTTTCTACAAAATCTATAGACTCAAAATTTAAGTCGGCTAATGCACTAGGGTGGAACACAATGTTAGTAGAAAAAAATATGGGAAACATTTAAATCTGAAGCAATTTTAAGGAAACTTCGCTAAAGTTTATTTATCGCTCGATATATATGTATTAGAAGTTTAGGAAAATTAGAGTCATTTTTACAACTTTTCGACTAAGCAGTGGCGATTTTACAAGGAAAATGTTGGTATTTTGACCATTTTTGTAAAAATCAGAAAAACATATATATGGGAGCTATATTTAAATCTGAACCGATTTCAACCAAATTTGGCACGCATGGCTGTAATGCTAATTCTACTCCCTGTGTAAAATTTCAACTAAATCGGAGTTGAAAAATTGACCTCTGTGGTCATATGAGTGTAAATCGGGCGAAAGATATATATGGGAGATATATCTAAATCTGAACCGATTTGAATAAAATTTGGCACACTTGACTACACTACTAATTATACTCCTAGAGCAAAATTTCAACCAAATTTGGGTAAAACTCTGTCTTCTGGGAACGTATTAGTCCATATCGGGCGAAAGATATATATGGGAGCTATATCTAAATCTGAACCGATTTCAAACAAATTTGGCACACTTGACTATAGTACTATTTGTTCTTCTTGTGCAAAATTTTAAGCAAATTGGGGTAAAACTCTGGCTTCTTGGCCCATATAAGTCCATATCAGCCAAAATATATATATGGGAGCTATATCTAAATCTGAACCGATTTCAATCAAATTTTGCACACTCGACTATACTACCAATTGTACTCCTCGTGTAAAATTTCAAACAAATCGGGATAAAACTCTGGCTTCTGGATCCATATAAGTGCATATCGGGCGAAAGATATATATGGGAGCTATATCTAAATCTGAACCGATTTCTTCCAAAATCAATAGGGTTCTATTCTGACCCAAATTAGGAATATGTGCCAAATTTGAAGTCGATTGGACTTAAACTGCGACCTAGACTTTGATCACAAAAATGTGTTCACAGAGAGACGGACGGACGGACAGACGGACAGACGGACATGGTTATATCGACTCAGGGAACCACCCCGAGCTTTATTGCCAAAGACACCATGTGTCTATCTCGTCTCCTTCTGGGTGTTACAAACATATGCACTAACTTATAATACCCTGTTCCACAGTGTGGCGCAGGGTATAAAAATTATTTATACAAAATAAAAAATATTTTTTAGGAAAATATTTAATAAAAAAATTTCCGCTGGTGAGATTTGAACCAGCGTTCTTTATTCTTTTCATTCTTTTCATTCTTTTCATTCTTAATAATAAATAAGATCTCAGGAAGTATGTAGTTGGAATGTCATGCCATGGTGTCATATTAGTTTCATATCACAAACATTTGAAAATACATGTATCGTCTTCAATGGGTTTGTGGCTGAGTGTGCTAAGGCGTTCTGTTATGGTGCCAACAGACCCAGGTTCAACCCCCAGTGGAAGCGAAGAAGTAAAAATTTGGTAAAAAGAATATAAAAGTGTAGTTTTTTTAATTTCTTCATCCAAAAGAACTTCCAAGGCACAACTTCTAAAGCAATGCAAAGGATCCAAAAATGGAGTACTTCTGTCCTATGACAAGCCCATGTAAAATTTATTGGAGATGATACAAGTTTGCACTATGTTACTTCCGGATCACATATTGGAGATCCAAACTACTTTTTTGGAAGCTCTTTTTTTGCTGGGATTTTAAGATATGCAATTAATGTTGATCATTCGATCTCTGGTTCTGTATTCAAAATCAATATTAATGTTGTTCATACGTCCTTTAAATAAATATAAATATAATATTATTCAAACGCTCTCTGGTCCAGTATTAAAAATAATCACGAATCACATATCTCCGTTCCTGTATTATAAAGTAATTTATATTAATCATGCATCCTCTGGTTTGGTATTTAAAAAATAATAATATTTCTTATACGTTCCCTGGTCCAGTATTAAAAACAATCATACGTCACATGGGAAAAAGAAATTATTTGCTTGACCTTTTTCGTTTTTTCAATAACATTTAATCATTTTTTATCATAATTTGTACCACAGTGTATGACATTATTTCAATAATCAACATAAAATTAGATAATAAGAAAATAAAAGTGTAGTTTTTTTTTAAATTTCTTCATCCAAAAGAACTTCCAAGGCACAACTTCTAAAGCAATGCAAAGGATCCAAAAATGGAGTACTTCTGTCCTATGACAAGCCCATGTAACATAAACTTCATTGGAGATGATCCATGTTTGCACTACTTCCAGATCACAAATTGGGGATCCAAACTACTTTTTTGGAAGCTCATTTTTTTGCTGGGATTTTATGATATGTAATTAATGTTGATCATTCGATCTCTGGTTCTGTATTCAAAATAATTAATGTTGTTCATACGTCCTTTAAATAAATATAATATTATTCATACGCTCTCTGGTCCAGTATTAAAAATAATCATAAGTCACATATCTCCGTTCCTGTATTACAAAATAATTAATGTTAATCATACGTCCTCTGGTTTGGTATTTAAAAAATAATAATATTTCTTATACGTTCCCTGGGGTACAGTATTAAAAACAATCATACGTCACATGGGAAAAAGAAATTATTAGCTTGACCTTTTTCGTTTTTTCAATAACATTTGATATTTTTTTATCATAATTTGTACCACAGTGTATGATATTATTTCAATAATCAACATATTCCAACATGTGGGTGTATGTGTGGGTGTGTGTGAATATTATCTGATAGTTATATAAATATATGTATATGTGTATATATAGTTTTTTTCTTTTTGTGCATTGCAAATATGCATTAAGGAAGCCAGAAATCCTTGTTGAATGCAATGACTATACTTGAGTATGAAATATATTTTGTGAATATATTTCAATTAAAATTTGTTTATATGTATGTGGTTATGGGCAAATAAACACATACCATACATACACATATATATGAATGTCTGAAAAGTTAAGCAAATATTCATATACATATATGTATATGCATATTAATGGATACACATATATATGTGTAAATGAATTATTTATACACATACATTTGCATAATAATCATAAAGTTTATACACTGAATACACCATCCTGCCTTTGGGCTATTCTTTAAATACAAAAAGAATTTCACTTTCTTTTGGACTTATCACCTTACCACCCCCTCCCCCGCATTCACCGCCTTCAATCATCTTCTTTTAAGGTAGTTTTATCATTATGTATGAAAATGTAAGAGTCTGTTCTTGGTGGTCATATTTGAGTGTCAATATTTCAGTATATGTGCTTGTGCTTGTATAGTAAAAGTGTGCTTGTGACAAAGAAATGTTAACACTGAACTTTTAATTAATGAAGTGACATTTGTTTAAGCTTCAATCTTAAATGACATTCAATCATCATTATCGTCGCCATCATCAGTACAACAATTGTTCGTTCTCTATGTATTTATCCATTTGGTTCTCTTTCTGCCCCTCAAAGCCCCCAGGTCCATTGGGGGACGACCATTGGGATTCAATCATTGTTTGATGGTTTGCTTTTCCTCCCCCCGTACCCTACATAATAGGATGATGTGAATGTGGATATACTTACACTGCTGTGTGAACACCCGCTGGAAGACCCGTTGGATCTATTTTAACTGCTAATGAACGTGTCGAATAGCAAAGATCCAAGAATTGTCCGCATTGCACAAACGGTTGAGATGAAATCAAATTTAAGCGCACGTTGAAATTGAATTTATCCTTTGGCGCTGAAATGAAAATGAAACAAAAACAATGATGATGATGAAAAACGCTATGTTATTGGAAGCTATCGTCATAAATTGATGCTGTTGCAATCAATAGCTCTAGAAGAGACCAACCAACACATAAAACGCGTTAACGATTTCGATACAAATCATATCATGGCGTATTATACAATGGATGATATTTAAACCTTTTTTCGTGAGAGAGGAGTGTGTAAGATTGAATAACAACAATGGTAAATGTCCGTCCGTCGTTTACCGAGAACAAAACCAACAACACAACGGAGGCAATCATCACAGTATTGCTTGCTGATAGTTTGTGTGTAAATACAATTGGGTAAAACAAAATCAAATTAAAGATAATACGAAATACAAAGCCTGTAAATTTACCAAGTAATATGGGCAATTGTAACGTTTAATGAGATGATGAAATATCAAAAGCAAAGTGAGAACCTATAACTGAAGACCTTAATAAAAGAAAATTGCAATTAGGTTCTCGTTTGTTAATACAGCTTATATGCGGAAAGATTTAAATGTAAATTTACTATGGGGATATGAAATACATAAATTTTTAAGATTCTCATAAATTTTGTTCATTACATAAAATGTGATTAAAATTTTTTTCCACAACTCCATATAGTTTTGAATTTAATTGATAACAATCATTGCGGCAATGAATTTGAATTAATATTAATTATACGCTCCGAAGAATTGTAATTGTAATGTTATAAAATTTTTATAAATCATACGCTGCATGGTACTAGAATAATATTCATTATACGCTACAAGGGCCCATAGAAAAGATATTTCAAAATTTCAATAATTTTCCCCCAAAAACCAGTACCTACACTAGATCTACCAATAACTAACTAGACTCGGGCACCCCGGGAGTGATACAGGCGAAAATGAGAGCCATTCGTCGCATCCGTGGTCTCCGAGCCGATGACACACCATAATTTACCATAGCCGAAGTTACCGATGTCATCAACAGCGCGAAACCATCCAAAGCGCTGGGCCCTGACGAAATCTCTATGAGTACTTGACCAGACTCCTCAATTTGTCCTTAGAATCGCTCATTATACCCGATGTGTGGAAAATGAGTAGGGTGATTCCACTACTGAAACCAGGCAAAGACTCGAGCAAGGGTGAATCGTAAAGATCGATTTCCCTTCTCTCGCCAGTAGCCAAGACAATTGAGACACTACTCCTCCCCAGTAGGGTGATTCCACTACTGAAACCGGGCAAAGACTCCTGCAAGTGTGAATCGTACAGACCGATTTCCCTTCTCTCACCAGTAGCCAAGACAATTGAGGCACTACTCCTCCCCAGCCTTGTGGAGAATTTCTGGGAATACTGGGCGTTGAGTACTTGACCAGACTCCTCAATTTGTCCTTAGAATCGCTCATTATACCCGATGTCTGGAAAATGGGTAGGGTGATTCCACTACTGAATCCAGGCAAAGTCTCCAGCAAGGTTGAATCGTACAGACCGATTTCCCTTCTCTCGCCGGTAGCCAAGACAATTGAGGCACTACTCCTCCCCAGCCTTGTGGAGAATTTCTGGGAATACTGGGAGTTGAGTACTTGACCAGACTCCTAAATTTGTCCTTACAATGGCTCATTATACCCGATGTCTGGAAAATGAGTAGGGTGACTCCACTACTGTAACCAGGCAAAGACTCGAGCAAGGGTGAATCGTACATACCGATTTCCCTTCTCTCGCCAGTAGCCAAGACAATTGAGGCACTACTCTTCCCCTGCCTTGTGCATAATTTCTGGGAATACTGGGAGTTGAGTACTTGACCAGACTCCTCAATTTGTCCTTAGAATCGCTCATTATACCCGATGTCTGGAAAATGGGTAGGGTGATTGCACTACTGAAACCAGGCAAAGACTCGAGCAAGGGTGAATCGTACAGACCGATTTCCCTTCTCTCACCAGTAGCCAAGACAATTGAGGCACTACTCCTCCCCAGCCTTATGGAGAATTTCTGGGAATACTGGGAGTTTAGTACTTGACCAGACTCCTCAAATTGTCCTTAGAATCGCTCATTATACCCGATGTCTGGAAAATGGGTAGGGTGATTCCACTACTGAAACCAGGCAAAGACTCGAGCAAGGGTGAATCGAACAGACCGATTTCCCTTCTCTCACCAGTAGCCAAGACAATTGAGGCACTACTCTTCCCCTGCCTTGTGCATAATTTCTGGGAATACTGGGAGTTGAGTACTTGACCAGACTCCTCAATTTGTCCTTAGAATCGCTCATTATACCCGATGTCTGGAAAATGGGTAGGGTGATTGCACTACTGAAACCAGGCAAAGACTCGAGCAAGGGTGAATCGTACAGACCGATTTCCCTTCTCTCACCAGTAGCCAAGACAATCGAGGCACTACTCCTCCCCAGCCTTATGGAGAATTTCTGGGAATACTGGGAGTTTAGTACTTGACCAGACTCCTCAAATTGTCCTTAGAATCGCTCATTATACCCGATGTCTGGAAAATGGGTAGGGTGATTCCACTACTGAAACCAGGCAAAGACTCGAGCAAGGGTGAATCGAACAGACCGATTTCCCTTCTCTCACCAGTAGCCAAGACAATTGAGGCACTACTCTTCCCCTGCCTTGTGCATAATTTCTGGGAATACTGGGAGTTGAGTACTTGACCAGACTCCTCAATTTGTCCTTAGAATCGCTCATTATACCCGATGTCTGGAAAATGGGTAGGGTGATGCCACTACTGAAACCAAGCAAAGACTCGAGCAAGGGTGAATCGTACAGACCGATTTCCCTTCTCTCGCCAGTAGCCAAGACAATTGAGACACTGCTCCTCCCCAGCCTTGTGGAGAATTTTCCAGCTGCTAATCATCAACATGGATTCCGCAAAGTACACAGTACGACAACGGCTTTGCATGCCATTTCAGCATTTATAAATAGGGGACTCAATCAGCCCAAGCCGTGTCACAGGACGGTCCTCGTGGCGCTTGACCTATCGAAGGCATTCGATACGGTCAACCATGCCAGACTTATCGAGGACATCGATAATAACAGGTTGGCTGATAAGTCCCCGGTATGACACATAGATGGCGTCGCTAGTATTGATTCGTGTAAAAATTTGACGTCTGTAAGTCAATTAGTTTGTGAGATAGGGCGTCTTTTGTGAAGCAACTTTTGTTATTGTGAAAAAAATGGGAAAAAAGGAATTTCGTATTTTGATAAAATACTGTTTTCTGAAGGGAAGCAAAAACTTGGCTTGATAATGAGTTTCCGGACTCTGCTCCAGGGAAATCAACAATAATTGATTGGTATGCAAAATTCAAGCGTGGTGAAATCAGCACGGAGGACGGTGAACGCAATGGACGCCCGAAAAATGTGGTTACCGATGAAAACATCAAAAAAATCCACAAAATGATTTTGAATGACCGTAAAATGAAGTTGATCGGGATAGCAGAGGCCTTAAAGATATCAAAGGAACGTGTTGGTCATATCATTCATCAATATTTGGATATGCGGAAGCTCTGCGAGCTCACATTTGACCAAAAACAACAACGTGTTGATGATTCTGAGCGGTGTTTGCAGCTATTAACTCGTAATACACCCGAGTTTTTCCGGATGCTCGCAGGGAAAAAGTTTGGCTGCAATGAAGAGGTGATCGCCGAAACTGAGGCCTATTTTGTGGCAAAACCGAAGGAGTACTACCAAAATGCTATCAAAAAATTGAAAGGTCGTTATAATCGTTGTATCGCTCTTGAAGGGAACTATGTTGAATAATAAAAACGAATTTTGACAAAAAAATGTGTTTTCTTTGTTAGACCGGGGGCTTATCAGCCAACCTGTTACTTACATCCATATTCATAAAGCGTAAACTTTAAACCTATAATTACCATACAAATTCTTGCGATAAACTGTCAGTAAATTATTATGAATATGGGCATTCAACTAAATACTAGTTTCTAAAAAAAAACAACCAACTTAATTAACCAACTCTCCGAAATAAAACTCGAACCTATTTGAATCTTTTGGCCAATTAACATTAAACGAAACAATTTTCGAACAAAACAGATCTTCCTAGAAATGATATAACCTTAACTGTTATCCAGCATTCAATTGGTGTTACGCATTTGTCACTTGAAACAATCCAGACACTCGTAATTGTAGGTAATTGCTTTTACTCTTAACGAAACGAGATATTCTCGGTAAAATATCAATGGATATACTGATACAACATCTTTGTTCGTCGATATAAATTTGTTTTTCCAAAGAACAAATTAAAAATAATTATTATTAACTTAGTACCCAATTAATATATTTAAAAAAAAAACATTATATATAAAATTGTTTTTAAATCAAGCAAAAGAAAATAATTAATATCACTTATACAACCCAGAGAACTCAATTAATATCAGTCATACGCCAATGTGTACAAAGCTGACGTTACAAATAAATAATTAAATGTCTAGTAGCAAGGAATCTCATACTGAACATCAGGTTGATTCCGATTTCTAAAAACGGATGACAAGGGATAACTTTTCTGGAAATTTTAAGGGAATTATGTATTCCAGGCGATGGATCATTCGACTAATGGGCTTGCTGTTTTGGTTAAAAGTTTTAGCCAACATGGAATATGTGACGTAGGTATTTTATCAACTCAACTCACATTTCATTCGTATTTATGCAAATCTAGAATCTTCAGATACACTCCAATTATAATTATATTCTTTATTATCATGGACTTTTCCATTTCAGAATCTCCCCATTCAAATCAATAGAAAATATGTTTTATTCACAAATGTTTGTCTTCCTAGAAATGATATAAGCTTAACTGTTATTCAGTCAATTCAATTGGTGTTACGCATTTGTCACGTGGAACAATTCAGACATGTATCGTAAATTGCATTTACTCTTAATGAAACGAGATATTCTCGGTAACATTAATATTATAATTATCAACTGTATAACCCCCTCAGTAACCATTCAATATCAATGATAATCGAATAGGAACAAATCATTAAAAAATGCATTATGCATGAAATTATTTTCCAATCTAGCAAAAGAAAAAAAATTATTATCAATTATACAACCCAGAGTACTCAATTAATATCAGTCATACGTCAAGGGGAACAAAGCTGACATTGCAAATAAATAATTATTAAATGTCTAATAGCAATGAATCGCATATTCATCAGGTTGATTCCGACTTCTAAAAATGACAATGGATAACTTTTCTGGAAATGTACAGGGCTTATATATGCGAAGTTAGGGCGGACTAACATTCGGGCTTTCTTTTTCAATTGATATTGTTAGGCAATATGGAATGTGTGACTAATGTTATGCCATCAACTCAGATTTTTTTTGCTGATTTAGACAAATTTTAGAATCTTCTGAACAACCTCAATCAAAATTCCATTATTCTCGATGATTCAGCCAAAGTTTTACACTACAATTAATTCAGAATCTCCACACAAAGATAAGTTATAATTTAATTCATATCGAATTCAAATCAAAATATGGGACATGTTACGGTCCAAATAATTTAGAATTCTCACACAGAGATCAAACTGACAATGAATGTTCGACAATCAAAGTCCCAAACACCCACACACACAGAAAAAAATTTTACGATTTTTTTATACCCTCCACCATAGGATGGGGGTATATTAACTTTGTCATTCCGTTTGTAACACATCGAAATATTGCTCTAAGACCCCATAAAGTATATATATTCGGGGTCGTGGTGAAATTCTGAGTCGATCTGAGCATGTCCGTCCGTCCGTCCGCCCGTCTGTTGAAATCACGCAAACTTCCGAACGAAACGAGCTATTGACTGGAAACTTGGCACAAGTAGTTGTTATTGATGTAGGTCGGATGGTATTGCAAATGGGCCATATCGGTCCACTTTTACGTATAGCCCCCTTATAAACGGACCCCCAAATTTGGCTTGCCGATCCTATAAGAGAAGCAAATTTCATCCGATCCGGCTGAAATTTTGTATATGGTCTCTAACAACCATGCAAAAATTGGTCCACATCGGTCCATAATTATATATAGCCCCCATATAAACCGATCCCCCGATTTGGCTTGCCGAGCCTCTAAGAGAAGCAAATTTCATCCGATCCGGCTGAAATTTGGTACATGGTGTTGGTATATAGTATCTAACAACCGTGCAAAAATTGGTCCACATCGGTCCATAATTATATATAGCCCCCATATAAACCGATCCCCAGATTTGGCTTGGGGAGCCTCTAAGAGAAGCAAATTTCATTCGATCCGGTTGAAATTAGGTACTTGGTGTCAGTATATGATCTCTAACAACCATACATAAATTGGTCCACATCGGTCCATAATTATATATAGCCTCCATATAAACCGATCCCCCGATTTAGCTTGCGGAGCCTGTAAGAGAAGCAAATTTCATCCGATCCGGCTGAAATTTGGTACATGGTGTTAGTATATGATCTATAATAACCATGCAAAAATTGGTCCACATTGGTCCATAATTATACATAGCCCCCATATAAACCGATCCCCAGATTTGACCTACGGAGCCTCGTGGAAGAGAAAAATTCAACCGATTCGGTTGAAATTTGGCACGTGGTGTTAATATATGGTCTCAAACGCCCATGCAAAAATTGGTCGAAATCGGTCCATAATTATATATAGCTCCCATATAAACCGATCCCCAGATTTGACCTCCGGAGCCCCTTGGAAGAGCAAAATTCATCCGATTCGGTTGAAATTTGGTACGTGATGTTAGTATATGACATTTAACAACCATGCCAAAAATGGTCCATGTCAGTCCATAATCATATATAGCCCCCATATAAACCGATTCCGAGATTTGGTTTTGGAGCCACTTAGAGGAGCAGATTTCATCCGAGTCAGTTGAAATTTGGTACATTGTGCTAGTATATGGTCGTTAACAACCATACGTAACTAGGTCCAATCGGTCTATAGTTATATATAGATAAATAGATCCCCAATCACACAAAAATTGGTCTATATCAAGTTCATAATTGTACCCCCAGATTTCAATTCTGGCTCTCTACGTACCGTGCAAAAGTCCATATCGATTCGTAATTATTTGTAGTACCACGTATAGACTAACTCACAATTTAGAAAACGATATTAAGAAGTTTTAAGATACCACATCCCAATTAATTCGATTGTGGATGACAGTCTTTCGTAGAAGTTTCTACGCAATACATGGTGGAGAGTACTTGTTTCCAATTAAAGTCTTAATTGAATTTTAAAAAATATTCACTTTCAAATTTAATTGATTCAACAAATTTTTTTAATTGAAACAAACATCGATCAAAAAATTAATAGTATAAATTAATTTTTTAATTGGATCAATTAATTTTTTAATTGGATCAATTAAGTTTTTAATTGTATCAATTCATTTTTTAATTGAATTAATTGAAACAAACATCGATCAAAAAAATTTAATTGTATCAATTAATTTTTTAATTGTATTAATTAATTTTTTAATTGGATCAATTAATTTTTTAATTGATACTATCATTTCTGTGATGAAAAAAATTTATTGGATCAACTAATGTCGTGATTGAATCAGAAAAAAAAATTTTGTGTGCAGTTCCAAAACTTGTACATCCAAAATGAGGCTGCTCATACCAACTCTCATCCACCCTTCCATGGAAGACCTCCGAATTGCCATATGAAGCTCATTTAAACTGCAAATCATCTCCATGTCTTCTTACATCTGTTCCATGACTTTTTAGATCTGCAGATCAGACGCTGTTTTTAAATACATAATTTAAATGTGCCCCTCTGTATTTCTACAAGGGTTGCCTTTTATATTTCGTAACTGGGCTACCTAGTGTGGCAATCTGCCAACTGACAGTTGTATCGTAAAGCTTGACATTTTCTTGGTTATAAGTACTCAGAACGTTTTGATATACGAGTGCTATATGTGTTGTTTACAGCAACTAAAAGATTAATCACGCGCAAAAAAAGTTGACTTAAATTGTTGGTAGATTACAACACTAGCTCTCATTATTTATTCCCAAAGTTTTCATGGGATTTTTGTGGATTTAATGGAAATATTTAATTAATATCAATTATACAACTTTTAGTACCTGAATTAGTGTCAATCATACGCCAAGGGGTACACATCAACTTTAATTTGTACAATATGAATTTTAATATCAATTATACGACCCCATAGTCCCATTATTAATGTCACTCATACGCCTAGGAGTCCAAATCATTATAAACTCCTAAAGTATTTTTAGGATTTTTGACAAATTTACAAAACAATGTAAACACAAGTAAACATAAAATGCCGTATCTTCTTGAGAAATGTTTGAAGCCATTCTAACAATAAATCCCATAAATATGTGAAGCTTAGATATCTAATAAAACAATCGAACCTCAGAGAAGTGGACACCCGTAGCTATCTTAATTAGGGAGGTGCCCACTTATGCGGCATGTTAATAAGATAATATACCAAACGTCTCACAAAAATTGTCTTCTTTTGAGAGAATGTCCAAGTATGAAAGGCTTTACTGCACATAGTAAACATATATTCGGGCCCAATATGTCAAATAGACACAATGCAAAAATTTGCTCTAGCTAAGATTGAATGCGTCTCCACCTCTGCACTGTGGGACGTACAAAAGTCGCAGTCCAACTTAACTTTTCGTCTATATTTACTTGTTACCAAAAGAAAATATTTTTAGGAAAAATCAAAAATTCTCAAGATATACAAATAGAGACATAAAGCATTATATAGTCACTACAAAATTATTTTGATACTGAACCAAAAAAAAAAAAACAAGTATATACGGCCGTAAGTTCGGCCAGGCCGAAGCTTATGTACCCTCCACCATGGATTGCGTAGAAACTTCAACTGAAGACTGTCATCCATAGTCGAATAACTTGGGTTGCGGTAACTTTTGCCGATGAGAAGGTATCTTAAAACTTCCTAATACCGTAATATATACCACGTAGTCCATACGTGGTATTTATTAAACTTAAAATGGCCGAGTAAATACGTATATAATTAAGTTTTGAGAAAATTTTCTATAGAAATAAAATTTTGACAACATTTTCTATAGAAGTAAAATTTGGACAAAATTTTCTATAGAAATACGATTTTAACAAAATTTTCAATAGAAATAAAATTTTACAAAATTTTCAAAAAATTTAAAATTTTGACAACATTCTCTATAGAATTAAAATTTTGACAACATTTTCTATAGAAATAAAATTTTGACAAAATTTTCTATAGAAATAAAATTTTGACAAAATTTTCTATAGAAATAAAATTTTGACAAAATTTTCTATAGAAATAAAATTTTGCTAGATTATTTTTGCTCGAGTGGCAAGCATGATTATGAACCGATATGGACCAATTTTTGTGTGATTGGGGATCGGCTATATATAACTATAGACCGATATGGACCAATTTTGGCATGGTTATTAGCGGTCATATATTAACACCACGTTGCAAATGCACCGGATCGGATGAATTTTGCTCGTCCAAGTGGCTCCGGAGTTCGGTTTATATAGGGGCTATATATAATTATGGACTGATATGGACCAATTTTTGAATGGTTCTTAGAGACTATATACTAATACCATGTACCAAATTTCAGCCGGATCGGATGAAATTTGCTTCTCTTAGAGGATCCGCAAACCAAATCTGGGAATCGGTTTATATGGGGGCTATATATAATTATGGCCCGATATGGACCAATTTTTGCATGATTGTTAGAGACCATATACTAACACCACGTACCAAATTTCAACCGGATCGGATGAATTTTGGTCCTCTAAGAGGCTCCGGAGTTCAAATCTGGGGATCAGTTTACATGGGGGCTATATAAAATTATGGACCGATATGGACCAATTTTTGCATGGTTGTTAGAGACCATATACCAACATCATGTACCTAATTTCAGCCGGATCGGATGAAATTTGCTTCTCTTTGAGGCTCCGCAAACCAAATCTGGGGATCGGTTTATATGGGGGCTATATATAATATATATATCGGATGAAATGTGCTTCTCTTAGAGGCTCCACAAGCCAAATCTGGTGATCGGTTTATAAGGGGGCTATATATAATTAAGGACCGATGTGGACCAATTTTTGCATGGTTGTTAGAGACCATATGCTAACACCATGTACCAAATTTCAGCCTGATCGGTTGAAATTTGCTTCTTTTGGAGCAATCGAAAAACTAAAAACTTGAATTAGCACCTCAATTAATGTCTATAATACGCTATTATTAATTTAGAATATATTTATATTTTAATTTATTTCATACCGTATCTAAATTAATGTCAATTGTAAGCTAAGGAGAACCACTCATTTGTAATTACCAAAGTGTTAATGTGATTTTCGTGAATTTAAAGGAAATATTTAATTAATATCAATTATACAACCCCTAGTACCTGAATTAATGTCAATCATACGCCAAAGGGTGCATGTCAACTTTAATTTCTCTCTAATAAAACAATTAAACACCAGAGAAGTGGACACCTACTGCCACCTCAATTGTTCCACATTTGGGAAGTGTTCACGTATGAGAAATTTTAATAAAATAATATAGCAAACGACTAACAAAAATTGTCTACTTTTAAGAAGGTTCAACTTTGAAAGATTTTACTGGACATAGTAAACATTTGCTCAATGCAAATAACCGTTGTAGGAAAAACAATCTGATCATAGTTAAGTTTGAATCGCTGCGTTCGTTGCACTGCTGGGCTTACAAAAGACCCAGCCCACCTAAACTTTTCGTCTGTATTTACTTGTTAGCAAAAGAAAATATTCACACAAAAAAAAATCTGATTCAATCACGAAATTAATTGATCCAATTAATTTTTTAACAGAAATGTCTTCAATCACAGAAATAATAGTATCAATTAAAAAATTAATTGACAGTCAATTAAAAAAATTAATTGATACTATTAATTTGTGTGGTTGATTTTTGTTTCAATTAAAAAATTTGTTGAATCAATTAAATTTTTAATTGAATATTTTTTAAAACTCAATTAAGATTTTAATTGGAAAAATTTTTGTGAATTTTTTTTCTGTGTTTATAGGAAAAATCCAATATACTCAATATGTACAAATAGAGCCATAAAACAGTATATAGTCACAGAAAGACTATTTTTATATCGAACCAAAAAAAAATTATATATACACAAAAAAAAATTTTCTGATTCAATCACGAAATTAATTGATCCAATTAATTTTTAATTGAAATGTCTTCAATCACAGAAATGATAGTACCAATTAAAAAATTAATTGAAGGTCAATTAAAAAGTTAATTGATCCAATTAAAAAATTAATTGATACTATTATTTTTGTGATTGATTTTTGTTTTAATTTAAAAAAAAATGGTGGATCAATTAATTTTTTAATTGAATATTTTTTAAAACTCAATTAAAATTTTAATTGGAAAAATTTTAGTGAAATTGTTTTGTGTATACAAAATAATGGTATTAATGTCTATTATACAACCCTTAGCAACTCAATTAATGTCTACAATACGCTATTATTAATTCAGAAAATATTTATATTTTAATTTATTTCATACAGTATCTGAATTAATGTCAATTGTATGCTAAGGGGAGCCACTCATTAGTGTTCATGGGATTTTCCTGGATTTTATGGGAAATATTTAATTAATATCAATTATACAACCCTTGGTACCTGAATTAATGTCAATCATACGTCAAGGGGTACACATAAACATTAATTATTATTTGAATATCAATTATACCACCCCTAGACTCTTCATTAATGTCAATCATACGCTTGGGGGTCCAAATCATTTTAAATTCCTAAAGAATTTATAGGATTTTTACTAAATTTACAAAACAATATAAACATAAGTTAACGTAAAATGCCGTATCTTCCTAAGAAATGTGTGAAGCTATGCTAGCAATAAATCCCATAAATATGCGTAGCTTAGTTCTCTACAAAAAAAAACCCAGATTAAAAGAAAGCTAGAAGGAAAATCCCTTACAACAATGCAGCGAATAATTTTCTCATTACCACCAAAGAAAATTATTAGCAAAAGTAAGCTTCTTTTAGAATATTAGCAGTATATCTTATTACATATATAAAAATAACTTAAGTATATTTGTATCTTTTATATCAATGGGATTATTGAGAACATCAGAAATGACAAAACTTTTTTTTCTGGCTATGTTTTAATCTCTTCTTCTTTTTGAATGAGCTATTAAATACTGACCAATTTCTGTCTTTAAAGATACAATACTCGGTATGCTATATAATTTCCGAAAACAATTTTCACTGTACATAATTCACGCGCTCAAGGATATACGTGGTTCTTGTTACAAGGAATTTCATTTAAAACTGCAAATGTAATCATTGACAAAATTCACCAATGACCTGGGGATAAATGAAAGATAAATCATTGCTGTCGACATTCCTGTGGTAATTATTACAACTTTTAACCATGGAAAATTGGCATTTTTTCCATACGAATTCCAATTCAATCGATCAATATATATGTTA
The DNA here is from genome assembly GCF_050003625.1 of Haematobia irritans. Classification (NCBI taxonomy): domain Eukaryota; kingdom Metazoa; phylum Arthropoda; class Insecta; order Diptera; family Muscidae; genus Haematobia; species Haematobia irritans. The sequence continues at coordinate 162,257,038 of NC_134401.1, read as the reverse complement.
TCACCTTTGTTATGGCTCATTTCATTTACTCAGCATGTTAAAAATTGAAAATCTACTCAAATTAAAAGAATTGTCCAAGCGAATACAAAGGGATGCGAGGGGGAGGGAGATCATACAATATTTTTACAGATTATTATTTAATTGAATAATTAACGGAATTTTATTTAAAAATCCACAACAATGACATGGTTTTTCTTTCTCCTTCTTCTACCCCCGTACCGTATGACGATACCACCAGCTAACTTCAACAACCTCAGAATCAAAAGCAAACCACACCAAAGTAATGTCATTTCAATGTAGGTAAACTTTGCAAAATTGTCATTAAATGAGATATTCAACAATGCCTACAATACGACGACAATAACGATGATAATGGATAATTAATTTAAAATATTAATTAAATATAGCACAAAGTGGCTTTAACATTTTTATTTTATTGGCTTTTTCACAAGTCATTTGACTTGTACAAAGAACGGGAGAAAAAACCCCAACGTCAAAATCCTATAATGCGTATTCAGCAATATAAAGCTGTGTATTAAAATGTAATTAACTGTAATAAATGATTGAATTTTTAATGATGTATGAACGTATGTAAATTTCATTGGAGGGCATATGCATAAATATCATCGCCAATAGACGTGTATTAGGGTGGATTGGTAATACTTTGATACATACAAAAAAAATTACTCAAAACAGCTCCATAAAGAATATCAGTTAATTTTTGTTGTAAAATCAAACAATCAAAAAACTTTAACAAAAGCTGGGCTAATTTTTTTATCCTTAATATAAAAAACAAGTAGAGTGGAAAGTCGGGCGGGCCGACTATATCATACCCTAAACCACCATTACAGAATTAGTAATCATAAGCATTTGTGGGGTAATAAACCGCAGTTGCATATTTAAGAAAATTAAGGGGTACATGTCCATGGGTGCTTTGTGTCAATCTGACTAAAGCTCATAGTCAATGTTGCCTGGGAAAATGTTCGGTTTACCCTACAAGGACAAAAAAAAGTTCCCTACTTTCCCATACATTCCCAAACAATTTTCCCTACTATATTTTTCGTTAAATTTAAAAAATTTTACAAAACAAAAATGGTTCTAAGTACTTTATTATCTTAAAACATGAATATGCAACGTATATAACTTAGAATATAAATTTGTATTACCACCACGGTTGCCACAGTTGGTAGAATTCTATCCAAATTAGTAATATTTTTTGTTAAATCTCTATAAAAATAAAATTTTGGAAAAAGTTTCTATAAACAAATTTTTGTGAGAAATTTTTCTATAGAAATAAAATTTTGACAATAAATTCTATAGAAATAAAATTTTGAGAAAAAATTCCACAGAAATAAAATTTTGAGAAAATTTTTTATAGAAATAATATTTTGAAAAAAATTTCTTTAGAAATACAATTTTGACAAAATGTTCTATAGAAATAAAATGTTGACAAAATTTTCTACAGGAATAAAGTTTACCACACATTGTTAAAGATCAAGCCTTGTCGGCTTCTAATTTCCTCGTCCCTACAAGACGCTAAATATTAGAAAAACCCTACATATAGGGAATTTCCCCTACTTCTAGCAACACTGGCTGTGTTTATATTGCACCTACGGAGTTAGTATGCCACTAATATTGAGCCCATTATTAAAAAAGAGAAAATCGTTAAATTAGTGTGGGTAATAAATACAAATTTGTAAAAATCGAGTAATATTCTTATGTAAGAGCTACAAGTTCGTATAAGTACGATCGGCTAGTACATCAAAATTTGAAATTTGAGTAACATTGGTTAATAAATAAGAGTACTATGGCCAAATTTGGGAAAATCGAGCGATGCATATATATGGAAGCTATATCCAAATCTGAAGCAATTTGCATAATACTTTGCGGGTTTGATTAATACCACAAAAGGTTATCTTGTGCAAGATTTGAGTAAGATCAGTTACGAAATGAGGCCTGTATGGTCAAACATAAGGTTATTAGGGGCGAATTTTTCAAAATTGGTTGATACATATATGGGAGCTATATCTACATCTGAACCGATTTCGATGAAATTTTGCACATATAGTTAGTACTATAGAGGACTGGATCTAGCCAACTTTTAGTAAGATCGGTTAATAAATAAGGGTTCTATGGCCAAATTTGGGAAAATCGGGCGGTACATATATATGGGAGCTATAGCTAAATCTGAACCGATTTCGATGATTTTTTGCAAATATAGTTAGTGCTATAGAAGACTACATTTAGCCAAATTTGGGTAAGATCGGTTGATAAATAAGGGTTTTATTGCCAAATTTAGAAAAATCGGGCGGTACATATATATGGGAGCTATAGCTAAATCTTTTTTGCAAATATAGTTAGTGCTATAGAAGACTACATTTAGCCAAATTTGGGTAAGATCGGTTGATAAATAAGGGTTTTATTGCCAAATTTAGAAAAATCGGGCGGTACATATATATGGGAGCTATAGCTAAATCTGAACCGATTTCGATGATTTTTTGCAAATATAGTTAGTGCTATAGAAGACTACATTTAGCCAAATTTGGGTAAGATCGGTTGATAAATAAGGGTTTTATTGCCAAATTTAGAAAAATCGGGCGGTACATATATATGGGAGCTATAGCTAAATCTGAACCGATTTCGATGATTTTTTGCACATATAGTTAGTGCTATAGAAGATTATATTTAGCCAACTTTGAGTAATATCGGTTGATAAATAAAGGTTTTGTGGCCAAATTTGGGAAAATCGGGCGATGCATATATATGAGAGCTATATCTAAATCTGAACCGATTTGGATGAAATTTTGCAGACTTGAAGGGCGATGGAAAAGATTACCTTTTGGTGACGATCCGTTTGAAAAAAAGCGCAACGTGACCCCATTTGTCGAAATTGGGCGATACATATATATGGGAGCTATATCTAAATTTGATCCGATTTCTTCCAAATTCAATAGCGTTCTTCCTTGTGCCCAAAAAACTCCCTGTACCAAATTTCATCAAAATCGGTTAATAATTGCGACCGGAATCCTGTGAACAACAAATACATGGACAGACGGACGGACGGACAGACACCAAGCGCTAGATCGACTCAGGAGGTGATTCTGAGTCGATCGGTATATATTTTATGGGGTCTAAAATCAATATTTCTGGTAGGCACATTTTTTGGCCGATCAAACTTATTATACCACTGACCACTATGTGGTTTAGGGTATAAAAACTTTCTAAAACTTTGCCATTGGAAATAAAGAATTGTCATTCTCTAGATTTTTTAGTTAGGGTCCTAGTAAAATTTATAAATAAATATTTTACTTTAGCTCTATCAGTCAAATTACAATTTTGTTTACCTAAAATATTAATATTAATTATACGACCCCTAGCACCTGAATTATCAATCATACGCTTAGGAGTCCAAATCATTATCAATTTCCGAAATATTTATTTATTTTATTTCTAAACTTACAATAGAATACAAATGCAACTTAATTCCATGAGGAATATAAGTTAATTTTTGTTGTAAAAAATATAATAATTAATATTTTTACTTTTCACAGCAAAAAATACATTGTTATCACAAACAAATGGATTAAATAAATTAAACCATCCGAAAGCTTCAACAAAAGCTGGGCTAATTTGTTATCCTTAATAAAAAAAAAACTGTAAAAAACTTTGCCATTTGGAAAGAAAGAATTGCCATCCTCTAGATTTTTTAGTAAAGGTCCTAGTAAAATTTATAAAATAAATATTTTACTTGAGTTCGATCAGTCATATTACAATTGTATTTAATTAAAATATTAATATTAATTATACGACCCTTAGCACCTGAATTAATAGCAATCGTACGCTTAACATAGGAGTCCAAATCATTATAAATTAAATTAAAATATTTATTTATTTTTTTATATATATAATATATAAAATTTTATCAACATTTTATTTCTCTCGAAAATTTTGCCAAAATTGTATTTCTTTAGAAATTTGTGCCAAAATTTTATTTCTATAGAAAATTTTACAAAAATTTTATTTCTTTAGAAAGTTTTGCCAAAATTTTATTTCTATAGAAAATTTTATCATATTTTATTTCTATAGAAAATTTTGCCAACATTTTATTTCTCTCGAAAATTTTATCAAATTTTATTTCTATAGAAAATTTTGCAAAAATTTTATTTCTATAGAAACTTTTGCCAAAATTTTATTTCTATATACAATTTTATCAAATTTTATTTCTATAGAAAATTTTATCAAATTTTATTTCTATAGAAAATTTTGCCAAAATTTTATTTCTATAGAAAATTTTATCAAATTTTATTTCTATAGAAAATTTTATCAAATTTTATTTCTGTAGCAAAATTTGCCAAAATTTTATTTCTCTCGAAAATTTTATCAAATTTTATTTCTATAGAAAACTTTGCCAAAATTTTATTTCCATAGAAAATTTTATCAAATTTTATTTCTATAGAAAATTTTGTCAAAATTTAATTTCTATAGAAAATTTTGCCAAAATGTTATTTCTCTCGAAAATTTTGCCAAAATTTTACCAAAATTTTATTTCCATACACATTTTACCAAAATTTTATTTCTATAGAAAATTTTGCCAAAATTGTATATCTCTCGAAAATTTTGCCAAAACTTTATTTCTATAGAAAATTTTGCCAAAATTTTATTTCTATAGAAAATTTTTATCAAATTTTATTTCTATAGAAAATTTAATAAAATTTTATTTCTATAGAAAATTTTATCAAATTTTTTTCTATAGAAAATTTGCCAACATTTTATTTCTATAGAAAATTTTGCCAAAATTTTATTTCTATAGAAAATTTTGCCAATTTTTTTCTATAGAAAAGTTTGCCAAAATTGTATTTCTATAGAAAATTTTGCCAAAATTTTATTTCTATAGAAAAGTTTACCAAAATTTTAGTTCTCGAAAAAATTTTGACAAAATTTTGTTTATCTAGAAAATTTTGCCAAAATTTTATTTATCTAGTGATACTTTTGTCACACTAAATGGATATTTTTCACAATTTAGTGCCACTTTTTTATCATATTTAATATTTTATTTTAATATTTTTTTGGACATCTTGATTCTTTATCCCGTTAAGATTAAGACCCATTGCGGAATTAAAAAAATTAAAAAACAAGTAAGGAAAATCTAAAGTCGGGCGGGGCCGACTATATTATACCCTGCACCACTTTGTAGATCTACATTTTCGATACCATATCACATCCGTCAAATGTTTTGGGTGCTATATATAAGGGTTTGTCCCAAATACATACATTTAAATATCACTCGATTTGGACAGAATTTGATAGACTTTTACAAAATCTTCAGGGAGCCACCGTGGTGCAATAGTTAGCATGCCCGCCTTGCATACACAAGGTCGTGGGTTCGATTCCTGCTACGACCGAACACCAAAAAGTTTTTCAGCGGTGGATTATCCCACCTCAGTAATGCTGGTGACATTTCTGAGGGTTTCAAAACTTCTCTAAGTGGTTTCACTGCAAGGTGGAACGCCGTTCGGACTTGGCTATAAAAAGGATGTCCCTTGTCATTGAGCTTAACATGGAATCGGGCAGCACTCAGTGATAAGAGAGAAGTTCACCACTGTGGTATCACAATGGACTGAATAGTCTAAGTGAGCCTGATACATCGGTCTCCCACATAACCTAACCTAACCTAACCTACAAAATCTATAGACTCAAAATTTAAGTCGCCTAATGCACTAGGGTGGAACACAATGTTAGTAAAAAAATATGGGAAACATTTAAATCTGAAGCAATTTTAAGGAAACTTCGCATAAACTTTATTTATGATTTATCGCTCGATATATATGTATTAGAAGTTTAGGAAAATTAGAGTAATTTTTACAACTTTTCGACTAAGCAGTGGCGATTTTACAAGGAAAATGTTGGTATTTTGACCATTTTTGTCGAAATCGGAAAAACATATATATGGGAGCTATATCTAAATCTGAACCGATTTCAACCAAATTTGGCACGCATAGCAACAATGCTAATTCTACTCCCTGTGCAAAATTTCAACTAAATCGGAGTTAAAAATTGGCCTCTGTGGTCATATGAGTGTAAATCGGGCGAAAGCTATATATGGGAGCTATATCTAAATCTGAACCGATTTCAACGAAATTTAGCACAATACTAATTCTACTCCCTGTGCAAAATTTCAACTAAATCGGAGCAAAAAATCGGCCTCTGTGGTCATATGAGTGTAAATCGGGCGAAAGCTATATATGGGAGCTATATCTAAATCTGAACCGATTTCAACCAAATTTGGCACGCATAGCTACAATGCTAATTCTACTCCCTGTGCAAAATTTCAACCAAATTGGGGTAAAACTCTGGCTTCTGGGACCGTATTAGTCCATATCGGGCGAAATATATATATATGGGAGCTATATCTAAATCTGAACCGATTTCTTCCAAAATTAATAGGGATCTATTCTAAACCAAAACACATACTTATGCCAAATTTGAAGTCGATTGGACTAAAACTGCGACCTAGACTTTGATTACAAAAATGTGTTCACGGACAGACGGACATCGCTATATCGACTCAAGAGCCCACCCTGAGAATTTTTGCCAAAGACACCATGTGCCTATCTCGTCTCCTTCTGGGTGTTGCAAACGTATGCACTAACTTATAATACCCTGTTCCACAGTGTGGAGCAGGGTATAAAAATTTACACACACCATTTTGAACACACAAAAATATCCAAAACTTTTATGCACTGCCATCTTTTTTTTAGCAATTTCTTTCGACACTCCCCAATAGCAAATGTCCTAGAGCACATCATGCCTGGTAGGACCATGAATTTAACAACTCAATTCAATAACTTTATAAACGAGCCAACTTTCGCCTACAACTGACAGAGTACTGACGTTACTGTGGTCGTCATGATGGTGGTTAATGAATGATTTGCTGGCGAAGGAAATGAATGACTGTTGAAGCGGTTTATGCAGCCGACATAACGCTTGAAATCTCGCCTCTTTATTTATGAAACGCAACGACGACAAAGGATCCAAAGCTGGCAGTAGCAGCAATAAAACATCGCATTATTCATGTGCAACCAAACAACTAAAAGTAATGGATTACTCTTGATTTAATATGCAGGCGAAGATAAATTGCTCCAAGCAAGCCATTCAACAACTTCGTTATTCATTTCCTATTATTTTCATTACATTTTTGCTTTTACAACAAAAGAAATAATCATATTTCCTACAAGGACTCCTCCTCTCACTTAACCATCACACCATCATCCAAGTTGAAAATTTCGCAAATTAATCGCCAAAGGAAGAAACCACTCAGATAGCATTTCGAAAGAAACAAAAAAGAAGAGTCATTATAAGCAACACAAACTGATGATGATTGTTCCTTTGTGACAGCACTCAATTAAATGTGGTTTATTGAATATGAAGCTGATGATGACAATGATGTTGACCGGCAGTCTGACGTCTGATATATTAAGCAAAGGTAATTTGTGGCAACAATAAAGAACCCTTTCCACACGATTTTGTATACACTGAAAGCAAAAATAATTTCTTTTCTTTTGGGGAAAATTTTATTTCTAGAGAAAATTTTCCAAAAAATTTATTTTTATAGAATACTTTTGGAAAATTTTATTTCTGTAGAAAATCTTTCGAAAATTTTATTTCTATCGAAAATTTTCGGAAAATTTTATTTCTATAGAAAATTTTGAGTTAATTTTATTTCTATTGACAATTTTGGGAAAAACTTATTTATATTGAAAATTTTGGGAAAATTTTATTTGTATTGAAAATTTTGGGAAAAACTTATTTCTATTGAAAATTTCTTTATAGAAAAATTTGGGAAAATCTTATTTCTGTAGAAAATTTTATTGTATATAATTTTTTTTTGTTTTAAATTTTATTTCAATAGAAAAAAGATGAAATAAACTTGTTTTATTTGCATTTATATATTGACCAAAACAGCCCATTAAAATAAACAAAAATCTATGAAAATTTTTATTTTTATTGAAAATTTTATTTCTATAGAAAATATTCGAAAAATATTATTTCTATAAAAAAATTTTGAAAAATAAATTGAATCATCTCACCCATCCAGATCTTACTAGAGACTATGGAAATGTGGATTGGCCGACACTGAAACATATGTATAGTCAGGCTTGTAGGATGGGTATCTGGCATTTTCTTTTCAATAGCTTAATAATACAAATTCCTTAATCTTCATGTCAAATTAGCTCGTATTAAAATTGTAATAATATGTAACGTAATTGATTTGGACGAAAAGCCAGCCTGCGTTGATATCAGGCTAACGTAAACATTTTTGAAAAATTTTATTTTTATAGCACAATTTTTAAAATTTTATTCCAGTATTTATTCCAGTAGAAAATTTTCTGCAACATTTTATTTCTATAGAAAATTAATTTCTATAAAAACTGTTCTGCACAATTTTATATCTATAGAAAATTTTCGGGAAATTTTATTTCTATAGAAAATTTTTGAAAAATTTTATTTCGACAGAAAATTTTGGGAAAATTTTATTTCTATTGACAATTTTGGGAAAATTTTATTTCTATAGAAAATTTTGGGAAAATTTTATTTCTATAGAAAATTTTGGGAAAATTTTATTTCTATTGACAATTTTGGGAAAATCTTATTTCAAGAGAAAATTTTCGGATAATTTTATTTCTATAGAAAATTTTGGAATTTTTTTTTTCTGTAAAAAATTTTGGGAAAATCTTATTTCTATAGAAAATTTTATTCTATATAAATTTTTTGAAAATTTTTATGTCAATAGAAAATTTGTATTTTTATAGAAAATTTTATTTCTATAGAAAATTTTCGAAAAATATTATTTCTACAAAAAATTTTTGAAAAAAAAATATTTTTATAGCACAATTTTCGAAAAATATTTGAAAAATTTTATTTCAGTAGAAAATTTTCTCCAACATTTTATTTCTATAGAAAATTATTTTCTTAAAAAAAAAACTGTTCTGCAAAATTTTATTTCTATAGAAAATTTTCGGAAAATGTTATTTCTGTAGAAAATTTTTGGAAAATTTTATTTCTATAGAAAATTTTCGAAAATAAAAACTATTTTTATTTCTATAGATTTTCTTTTATTTACTTCTATAGAAAATTTTCGCAAAATTTTTTTCTATAGAAAATTTTCGGAAAAATTTATTTCTATAGAAAATCCTCGGAAAATTTTATTTCTATAGAAATTTTTCGGAAATTTTTGGTTTTATAGTAATTTTTTGAAAAATTTTATTTCTATATAAAATTTTCGAAAAATTTTATTTCTATAGAAAATTTTCGAAAAATTTTATTTCTATAGAAAATTTTCGAAAAATTTTGAAAAATTTTACTTCTACAGAAAATTTTCAAAAAGTTTTATTTCTATACAAAATTTTTGAAAATATTTATTTCTAGAGAAATTTTTTGAAAAAATTTGTTTCTATAGAAAATTTCCGCAAACTTTTATCTCTATTGATAATTTTCGGAACATTTTATTTCTATAGAAAATTTTCGAAAAATTGTATTTTTATAGAAAAGTTTTTCAAAATTTTATTTTTATAGAAAATTTTTGAAAATTTGTATTTCTATAGAAAAATTTCGAAAATTTTATTTCTATAGAAAATTTTCAGAAAATTTTGTTTCTATAGAAAAATTTATTTCTAGAAAAAAATTTCCAAAAATTTTATTGCTATAGAAATTTTTTTCTATAAAAAATGGTCTGCAAAATTTTATTTCTATAGAAAAATTTACTTCTATAGAAAATTTTCAAAAAGTTTTATTTCCATACAAAATTTTTGAAAATATTTATTTCTAGAGAAATTTTTTGAAGAAATTTGTTTCTATAGAAAATTTTCGCAAAATTTTATCTCTATTGACAATTTTCGGAACATTTTATTTCTATAGAAAATTTTCGAAAAATTGTATTTGTATAGAAAATTTTTGCAAAATTTTATTTTTATATAAAATTTTTGAAAATTTGTGTTTCTATAGTAAATTTTCGAGAAATTTTATTTCTATAGAAAATTTTCAGACAATTTTATTTCTATAGAAAATTTTATTTCTAGAGAAAAATTTCCAAAAATTATGTTGCTATAGAATTTTTTTTTTCTATAAAAAATGGTCTGCAAAATTTTATTTCTATAGAAAAATTTCGGAAAATTTTATTTCTAGAGAAAAATTTCCAAAAATGTTATTGCTATAGATTTTTTTTCTATAAAAAATGTTCTGCAAAATTGTATTTCTATAGGAAAATTTCGAAAAATTTTATTTCTATCGGAAATTTTCGAAATATTTTATATCTATAGAAAATTTTCTGCAAAATTGTATTTCTATAGAAACTTTTCTGCACAATTTTATTTCTACAGATTTTTTTTTAAATTTAATTTTTATAAACTTATCTGCAAAATGTTATTTCTATAGAAACTTTTCTGAAAAATGTTTCCGAAAATTTTATTTCTATAGAACAAATTTGAAAAGTTTAAATTCTATAACAAAATTTCGGAAAATTTTATTGCTATAAGAAAAATTATTTCTGTGGAAAACTATCAAAGACTTTTATTTTATTTATCTATATTTATTTTATATATCTATAGAAACTTATCTGCAAAATGTTATTTCTATAGAAACTTTTCTGAAAAATGTTTCCGAAAATTTTATTTCTGTACAACAAATTTGAAGAGTTTAAATTCTACAAAAAAAAAATTCGGAAAATTTTATTACTATAAGAAAAATTATTTCTGTGGAAAACTATCAAAGACTTTTAGTTTATTTATCTATATTTATTTTATATATCTATAGAAAATTCATAGCAATATTTTATTTCTATAGAAAATTTGGGGAAATATGTATTTAAAAATTTCTTGGGAAAATTTTATTTCTATAGGAAATTAGCGAAAAATTTTATTCCCATACGAAATTTTCGAAAAATTTTATTTCTATAGAAAACTTTTGAAAAATTTTATTTCTATAGAAAATATTCGAAAAATTGTATTGCTTTTGAAAATATTCAAAACATTTTATTTCTATAGAATATGTTTTGAAAAAATTTATTTCTATAATAAAACTTTGAAAGAAATTTACTTTTATAGAAAATTTTAAAAAAATATATATCTATAGTAAATATTTGAAAAGTTTAAATTCTATACAAAAATTCGAAAAGTTTTATATATTATTTTTAGAAAAATTTAATTTCTATTGCAAATTTTCGATATATTATATTTCTATAGAAAATTTTCTGCAAAAATTTTTTTCTATAGAAAAATTTCGGAAATTTCTTTAGGAAATTTGGGGAAATATGTCTTTAGAAATTTCTTACGAAAATTTTCGAAAAATTGTATTTGTATAGAAAATTTTCAAAAAATGTTATTTCTATAGAATATTTTCGAAAATTTTTATTTCTATAGAAAATTTTCAAAAAGAAAATATTTCTAGTATTTCTATACATTCGATAAAATTCTATTTCTATAAAAAAAATTGAAAAATTTTATTTCTATAGAAAATATTCGAAAACTTTTATTTCTATAGAAAATTTACTCAAAAATTTTAAATATTTGACATACTTCATTTTATTTAAAATCTATTGTTTTTCACCGTGTGGTATCTTCAAACCATAAAAATAGGTCTCAAACAAAAACCGTATATTCTTTAAATATGTTTCAAAGCTGTAATAACAAATAAACCTTCACAGGCCAATGGCAATGTAAGGACATGGCCATAATCTTTGCCATCGTAGAGGGAAAGACTAGCAATGAAAATGAAAGGATGCGAGAGGAAAATGAATCTAAGGTTAGATTCATTTTCCTCTGACGTAATCATACAAAAAAGAAAAACTTTTTCTCCTACTCAAATAAAATTTACCATTTATCCATTATTGTAATTGAAACATGAATGAGAAGAATTTTTTACCAAGGATATTCTGTTTTTTTTTTTACTTAGAAAAAAGTATTTAACTTTGAAGGATTGAAGACAAAAAAAATACCAAGAATAAAGTGAAACGTACACATTGTCTATGTTAAATTACCTTCTCTTTAGTGTAGACCAGCAGCTGATAAAGCCATCAAAAGTATTTGAGATGCTATCATAGAAGTATGTTCGCCTGAAGAAGACCTTTGAAATTTCAAAATGCTCTTTGAGGCACTTATGGTTAAATTAATTATTCCAAATTGGCTACAATTAAGTTGAATGTAAACATCAAATATCATATTCATATATGATTTTAATTTAAAAAGACAACAGATTAAATGGTAATGATAATCTATGACAACTTCAATACATTGTAATTGGATTTTGAACAATGTGGACACACTTGATATATCATTAGGTATATTCACATAAATATTTTATTCAGAAAATGTTCTATGGATGGAGTAAATGCCAACATACATACATGAAAGAAATTAAATTCGTTAAAATTTAAAAAGAAAATTAAAAAAAAAATTAAAATTAAAAGAAAAAAGAAAATTAACGAAATAATCAGGTAATCAATCGGGTAATAATAGATTGCCTGGTTATAGAATGCGTTAGCCAATGTTTTGCATCAGAACCAAAGTAGAGCGTGGAAGTTTAAAGAACACATACCAAATACCAGCAAGTATGACAAAGATGTCCCTGATAGCTGTTGGAGGAAGAGCTTGTCATACGAGAAGGCATGGTCAATAGAGTCGTATTTATAGAAAATACTGCTAAATCGACAATAGAGATAAAAGGGACGAAAATCGACTATTCGACTAAGCGACACTTTGTCAAGAAAAAGTGGAAGTAGAAAAAAAATCTTCACTAATCGATTTTTTGGTTTTTTGAAAATCGACTCAAATTGGCTATGTTCATAAAAATCGGCTTTTTATAGCAATCAAAATCGACTTTTGATAGCAACCATAATCGACTTTTTATTGTAAGCAAAATCTACTAAATGAAGTTTATCGGAAAAATTGAAATCTAATTGAGCGGAGGATTTCCAAAGTCGAGAGCAAATTAAAAAAAAAAAAAAAAAAACAAGTATATACGGCCGTAAGTTCGGTCAGGCTGAATCGTAAATACCCACCACCATGAATCAAATATTAGAGTTTCCATTGAAATTTCAGGGGGTTTGAGGACAAATCAAGCAGAGCAGTTCAACCAATACACTTCCCGGAGATAAATTTAAAGATTTTACCTATGAAGACTATATCAGATTCTGGATTTGTAAGAACCAAAATCTACTAAATGAAGTTTATCGGAAAAATTGAAATCTAATTGAGCGGAGGATTTCCAAAGTCGAGAGCAAATTAAAAAAAAAAAAAACAAGTATATACGGCCGTAAGTTCGGTCAGGCTGAATCGTAAATACCCACCACCATGAATCAAATATTAGAGTTTCCATTGAAATTTCAGGGGGGTTTGAGGACAAATCAAGCAGAGCAGTTCAACCAATACACTTCCCGGAGATAAATTTAAAGATTTTACCTATGAAGACTATATCAGATTCTGGATTTGTAAGAACCATTTTTGTTTTAGAGGAATCATTAACATCTCTTGTAAGTGTGCAAGAAAATTATGAAATAACGTCTTGATTTGAAATCTTAAATCTGTAGATTTTCACCCGAGAAGTAAAATCTGGAAATTTTACATTGAGTTTCAAGCAATTTTCATGATCGGTGCGCCTTCTATACCCTCAAGAAGTGAAATTTCAGGCAAATCGGATAAAAATTACGGTTTCTAGAAACCCAAGGAGTTAAATCGGGAAATCGTTCTTATGGGGGCTATACTAAAACACTGACCGATACTCACCATTTTCGGCGTATCTCTTTATGATCCAAAAATAATTATAGATTTCGAATTTTATACAAATTGGATAAAAACTACGGTTTTTATAATCACAAGAAATAAAATCCGGAGATCGGTCATTATTGGGGATATACCAAAACATGAACCAATACACGCCCTTTTCGGCACACCTCTTTATTGCCATAAAATACTTCTAGATTTCCAAATTCAGGCAAACTGGATAAAAACTACAGTTTCTATAAGTCCAAAAAGTAAAATCGGGAGATTGGTCTATATGGGGGATATACCAAAACATGGACCGATACTCACCATTTTCGGCACACCTCTTTATGGCCCAAAAATACCTCCAGATTTTCAATTTCAGGCAAATTGGATAAAAACTTCGGACTCTAGAAGCCCAAGAAGTAAAATCGGGAAATCGGTCTATATGGGGGCTATACCAAAACATGGACCGATACTCACTATTTTCGGCACGCCTATTTATGGATAAAAACTACGGTTTCTATAAGCCCAAGACCCCAAATCGGGAGGTCGGTTTATATGGGGACCATACCTAAACATTGACCGATGCTCACCATTTTTGGCACACCTCTTTATGGTTCTAAAATACCTCTAGATTTCCAATTTGTGTTAATTGAATAAAAACTGCGGATTCTAGAAGTCCAAGAAGTAAAATCGGGAGATCGGTCTATATGGGGGCTATACCAAAAACAACGACCGATACTCACCATTTTTGGCACACCTCTTTATGGTCATAAAATACCTCTAGATTTCAAATTTCAGGCAAATTGGATAAAAACTACGATATCTATAAGCCCAAGACCCCAAATCGGGAGGTCGGTTTATATGGGGACTATATCAAAACCTGGACCGATATAGCCCATCTTCGAACTTGACCTGCCTGCAGACAAAAGACGAGCTTGAGGAAAATTTCAGCATGATTGCTTCATTATTGAAGACTGTAGCGTGATTACAACAGACAGACAGCCAGCCAGCCAGACAGACAGACGGACATGGTTATTCGTCTTAGAATTTTTCCCTGATCAAGAATATATATACTTTATATAGTCGGAAATCGATATTTCGATGTGTTACAAACGGAATGACAAACTTATTATACCCCCGTCACCATTCTATGGTGGTGGGTATAAAAAACAAAAACAAAATCGAAAATGTACTTTTCCATCTTTAGAAAAAGTGCAGAAGTCTCGAAATTTACTTTTGCAAACGGCAAATTGTCGAAAGACGATATGTTCGAATTTTCCAGACATCGGGTATAATGAGTGATTCCAAAGACAAATTGAGGAGTCTTGTCAAGTACTCAACTCTCAGTATTCCCAGATGCTTCAGCATTAGCATAGAAATTCTGTCGGGTCCCAGCGCCTTGGATGGTTTTGCGGTGTTGATGGCATTGCTTGTTGTTGTTGTATGCATTTGGAGTTTGTATTTTCGTATTTTCGAGTTTTTCAGGAAATAAACATACTCCAAAAGGGAGTTTGCAGTCCTTGGACAGAGTTGGAACCCTGTATGCACCACGTTTGCCACTCGAGCCAAAAACAATCTACAAAAATTTGGAGTAAATTTTACCAAAAACAAGTATATACAGCAGTAAGTTCAGCCGGGCCGAATCTTAAATACCCACCACCATGAACCAAATATTAGGGTTTCCTTTGAAATTTCAGGAGGGCTTGAGGACACTTCCCGAAGATAATAATTTATACTTAACCTCCGATGTCGATTTGCAGCTGCGTGTGCTTATGGCTGGAATTGACACAATACATTCTGCTTTTCCTAAAAGAAGAGCAAAGTTTTTCAATAACAGTCGTGATGACTGGATTAAGTCTCCCCTTGTACGCTACCATCAGTCATTGGCTGATATAGCTTATAAAGCTTATCTTCGTGACAGGAATCAAGAGAATTGGTCAAATTATTGTAGGGCCAGAAATCGGGCTAAAGCCGTCAAAAGGAGGTTAAAGAGGAATTGTCATGCCGCTATGTTTGATCGCTGTGGACACCCTAAGGAATTTTGGAACATAATTAGGGATAACGGCATAATTGGTGGTGAAGTATCCCCTATTCGTACAGATAATGTTAGTAGTGTTGATGACCTGAATGATGGATTTGTAAGTAACCAGTTAAATGTCGTGGGGGATTTTGGATCGTTTTTAACATCTTCACTTGGTGAAGCGGGATTTTCATTCAACTGTGTTACTATTGACGATGTCATCTGTGCTTTTTCGTCCGTTAAGTCTAATGCTTCTGGAAACGATGGATTTCCACTCAAATTCTACAAAATAGTAATACCACATATCGCCGACCACTTCCTTCATTTGGTCAATACCATTATCATGACTTCTAAGTTCCCTCGTGAGTGGAAAACGGCAAGAGTGTGTCCGATTAAGAAAAAGTCAAGTCCGAATTGTCATGAGTATAGGCCGATAGCGCTAATGCCTGTTTTATCTAAGGTATTCGAATATATTTTGAAAAAGCAACTTAATGATTATCTAGAATTTAATAAGTTACTTTCTGATTGTCAATGTGGCTTCAGAAGTCATAGAAGCACAACAATGTTACTGCTTGGCCTAACTGATGCTATAAGGGGGAGTTTCACGCATGATAAAGTATGCGTTTTACTTTCATTAGACTTAGAAAAGGCCTTCGATCGCGTAGATCATTTCATATTGGTAAAAAAGCTTCACCAATACTTCGGCTTCGGCTTTAGTGCCTGCAAACTTATTGCTTCATACCTTACAGGTAGAAAGCAATATGTGCAGATCAATGGAGAAAGATCAAATATTTTGTCGGTAAGGAGTGGAGTCCCACAAGGCTCAATTCTTGGGCCTATGCTTTTCATACTTTTTCTTAATGATTTATTTGCGAATCTTGATATGTTTTGCTCCACTTTTTCGTACGCCGATGATGTTCAGTTGCTTTTTCGGGGGGATGTTAATAATTTAGATGTCTTACAAGCTAAGATTGATTTTGTAACTAATAGTTTATACAGTTGGATGTGTCTCAATAATCTTTCCGTCAATGGTTCTAAGACAAAAGCATTAATTTTTTCATCTCATCCTGATATTGGACTAACTCTTTCTTATAATGGGTGTGATATTGAAGTCGTCCACCATTTAAAATGTTTGGGGGTTACCATTGACGATAGACTTTCATTTGATCTACATATAGACAATGTTATTAGTCAAACGAATTTGACTCTACGCCAATTGTACAACTCTGATTTGATGCTGCCTTTTTCATTCAAAAAGAGACTTGTACATGCTTTGGCAATGCCCAATATTCTATACGGCATTGAGGTTTTTTGTGGCACAAATGCTGGTAACATAAGGAAAGTTAAACTAGCAATTCATAGAATAGTCCGTTATCTACATTCATTGTCATATTTCATTTTCTTTATATTTTTTTTTATCATATTATTAATTATAATTGTCATATTTCATTTTTTGTCATATTATTAATTAATCTATTTTATACCTTATATATGTAATTATACTTTTTATATACTCGCTTATATTTTCACATTGTCATAACTTCAATTATACTTTAGTCACGGTTAGTAGTCCATTGTAATTTACATGAATTGGCCGCTATGTGGCTTCAAATTACATAATGAAAATAAAATAAAAATAAATAAAAAAAATAAATTTAAAGATTTCACCTATGAGTACTATATCAGATTCTGGATTTATAAGAACCATTTTTGTTTGAGTTTTAGAGGAATCACTAACATCTCTTGTAAGTGTGCAAGAAAATTATAAAATAACGTCTTGATTTGAAATCTTAAATCTGTAGATTTTCACCCGAGAAGTAAAATCTGGAAATTTTACATTGAGTTTCAAGAAACTTTCATGATCAGTGCGCCTTGTATACCCTCAAGAAGTTAAGTCAGTCTATATGGAGGCATTACCAAATGGACCGATAAAAACTTAATCCGATACACGTTTTTGTGAGCCTAAAATACCAGAATATTTACAATTTCAGGCAAATCGGAGAAAAACTACGGTTTCTAGAAACCCAAGGAGTTAAATCGGGAGATCGTTCTTATGGAGGCTATACTAAAATATGGGCCGATACTCACCGTTTTCGGCACACCTCTTTATGGCCCGAAACTACCTCTAGATTTCCAATTTCAGGCAAATTGGATAAAAACTTCGGATTCTAGAAGCCCAAGAAGTAAAATCGGGATATCGGGATATCGGTCTATATGGGTGCTATACAAAAACATGTAACGATGCGGACCATTTTCGGCACAGCTTTTGATGGTCCTCAAGTACCTCTAGATTTTCAATTTCAGGCAAATTGGATAAAAACTACGGTTTCTATAAGCCCAAGACCATAAGCGTAGTATATAAAAATTTTTTTTTGAAAACCTATATAAAATGTTCCATTATATATTGTTACTGTAGTATAGATAGGGGGCTATAGCCCCCTTGGTTAAAAATGTCTAGATACGGCAATGCCCAAGACCCAAAATCGGGAGGTCGATTTATATGGGGACCATACCAAAACATAGACCGGTGCTCACCATTTTTGACACACTTCTTTACGGTTCTAAAGTACCTCTCGATTTCCAATTTCAGGTTAATTGGATAAAAACTGCGGTTTCTATAAGCCCAAGAAGTAAAATCGGGAGATCGGTCTATATGGGGGCTATACCAAAACATGGACCGACACTCACCATTTTTGGCACACCTCTTTATGGCCATAATGGGCTAAAATGTGGAGCACAGCTATCAACCTGCCGTATATACACATTGTATATCTCTGTCTCGTACGTACCAATCACTGATAAGTATGAATTGAGGCGGCTGCACTTGCCTGATCTTAGTTGGGTCAAAACTACCCTTGTCTGCCGTGGAGGTCTCTCTCCTCCGGCGCAATGGGCGGCGGTCGGACTCCGAGAACAGGATTAACCTGGTAGCTTCTCACCGATTCAGCTACAGTATCCTCATGAATCCTGTTCAGACCTGTCTGGTATGCTGCCTGATCTCGGGCTCTAGAAGGTGAAGATCAACCCTTACATTCCTGGGTGGAGGTTGTCTATCCACAAGATGGTGATTCGGATGACAACTTCGATGGCAATCCAAGAGGTACTGCTTTGACAACATGTAGTTGTGTCGACGCACTGGGATGATCTTGGTCTCCGCATAAAGGTGATCCAGGGGTGTACTGCGGAGACATCCTGTTGCGGTTCTAAGGGCAGCGTTCTGACAGGTCTGTATGTTATTCCACTGCGTATCGCTCGTTTGAGGTGTCCACACTGGCGCTGCATAGTTTACCACTGACCGGCCGATTGCCTTATATGTAGTTAACAAGGTTTTTTTGTCCGCACCCCAAGTGCTGACGGCAAGCGACTTGAGGACCTTGTTTCTACCGCGGAGCTTATCACAAATTGCAGTGACATGGGCGGACGACTTATAAAGGCTGTCAAATGTGGCCCCGAGAATCTTGGGGTAATTTGTTGTCGGAATTGTTTCGCCATCGACTCTGACATTCAACTGCCTGCAAACTTCCGCCGTCCATGTAGTGAATAGTGTGACTGGGGATTTGGTGGGAGATATCCTCAAATTTCTTGCAGTGAAATAACAGGTAAAATCAGCGAGGTAGACATTTAATCGATCGCAAATCTGCAATTATCCGTCCTCAGTAATGCTGGTGACATTTCTGAGGGTTCAAAGCTTCTCTAAGTGGTTTCACTGCAATGTGGAACGCCGTTCGGACTCCGCTATAAAAAGGAGGTCCCTTGTCATTGAGCTTAACATGGAATCGGGCAGCACTCATTGATAAGAGAGAAGTTCACCAATGTGGTATCACAATGGACTGAATAGACTAAGTGAGCCTGATACATCGGGCTGCCACCTAACCTAACCTAACCTTATGCGAAACTTACATAGCACATTGTTACCATAATAATGGTGAAAGCTACAAGTAGCATTTAGCTCTGTCTCTTGGACCTCGTCCCCAATTCATAAAATCTACAATGTCACTAATATTAACTCAAAGTGTGTGACAATTAAATTGCAAAAAATTATACACTTTCGGGAACAGTCATTGGCACATCATCCTGCCACGTAGTCAGTATGGCTATATTCCCATAGCGATGTTAGGCCGGAAAAGTTCCGGAAGTGCACCCACGCCAGGCACTAGGTACATCTCACCGAAGCCGAACGGTGGTAAATTTGGTTTCAGCAGACTGAACAGTACCATGGTCCGGTGTTTTCCCCCAATAGTACCAAAAACAAACGGATAAGGCTCCCCGAGATGCACCTCCTCCAACTCAAAAAGACGGACGATACAACACGTACACTGATGTGGCAGACGCTGACCGATGAGCTGGGTCAATCCGATGCTGCGAAACCACCGCCAGGAAATGTCAACAGCAGCACTGAGAGGGAATAAGCCACCATAGAAAACAATTGGGGTGAAAATTATAGAAACTTTAATCCCCTTGCAAACCTGGCGGGCACGCTAACGATTACAGGTGATTTATTTTACCAATACTCCGTAATACCTAACAAAGCTGGACTAGAACCATCCGAATAATTTTTCTCTCTTCATACTACAACAACATGATGAGTGCCCCCATCATCTGCAATTCAACCAAAGAAACTTCTCGCCATGAAACCACTACTCCTTTTACACCATGGAATTACAAATTTCCATTCGAGATAATTACAAAAAAAACATCACTGATGCTTAATTCCATTTCTTAGTAGTGGTAAAGGTATTTAAGAGTAATTCTGTTATTTCATTTGGTCATATCCTCTCTTTGATTTAAATCTTTGAAAAGTTTGTTTTAGTGAAATTATGTGGTCATTATTACTTACCAGCTTCTGTATCATTGAAGAATATTGGTTCAATATTGACATTAAATTCATAAGGTTTCTTTAAAACTCCCTCACGTATATGAATACCTTTGGCATTATTGGGACCACAACGTACAGAGAATCTAAAAATGTAACGAAGCAAAGAAAATAATATAAGAAAAAACAACGCAGCAATATAAATTCTAGTAACAAACTAAGTATGTGTATCCATTTAGTTATAAATGTACAAACGGACACACACACACACATCTATTCAATATATATATAAAGCTGTATATGTTAGGACTTGTTAACTGAAATGTTAAATATTTAACTAAAAGAATTGCACATACACATAAACTTACACCAGTATATGGCCAAAGGGGCACATATACACTGGGTACTACAATTTCTAAGTAAATTGCAAAGTAAACATCCATATATGGACAATATGTACATATGTATGATATTCAAAGGGTAGCTAACACGAAGTGTAATCGATTTCTTATTTGTATATTTATCAGATTAAAGCTACACTGCATTTGTTTATTAATCGATCTTTATATTATCCCGGGAAATTGGTGCAGGTTGCCCAAGACTAGTTCTAAGTAAAGATCCTATTAAACTATTAGCGTTTAATAGGATCGACTAGCATACATTTTGACCAGAACTGGGACAAATATATACACTAGGTGTCAGATCTGTATCGGTCCAGGGGTTTATCCATTTCTCGTAGGATGATTACAACAAAATATATTTTAAGCCTCATAGCGTCGAATTTTAACTTTCTATAAAAATTTTCGCAAAATCTTATTTACATAGACAATTTTGTCAAAATTTTATTTACATAGAAAATTTTGTCAAAATTTTATTTGTATGAAAAATTTTGTCAAAATTTAATTTCTATAGAAAATTTTGTCAAAATTTTATTTCTGTCGAAATTTTATTTATATAGAAAATTTTGTCAAAATTTTATTCCTATAAAAAATTTTGTCAAATTTTTTTTCTATCGAAAATTTTCGCCAAATTTTATTTCTATAAAAAATGTTGACAAAATTTTATTTCTATACAAAAATTTATTCAAAATTTTTTCTTTAGGAAATTTTCGCCCAATTTTATTTCTATAGACAATGTTGTCAAAATTTTATATCTATAGAAGGTTAGGTTAGGTTAAAGTGGCAGCCCGATAGAGTTTCAGCTATACAGTCCATTGTGATACCACATTAACTAAAAATACCTATTACATATGGGCACTTCTAGTATTAGTATTAACCGCTGAACCTTCTCGATTATTTTCTATAGAAGATTTTGTCAACATTTTGTATTTATTTCTATTCTATTCTATAGAAAATTCTATATAGAAATTTCTATAGAAAATTATGTCAATATTTTATTTCTATAGAAAATTATGTCAACATTTTATTTCTATAAAATTTTTACAAAATTTTATTTCTATAGAAATTTTTCGCAAAATTTTATTTCTATAGAAAATTTTGTCAAAATTTTATTTCTATAGAAAATCTTGTCAAAATTTTATTTCTATAGAAAATTTTGTCAAAATTTTATTTCTATAGAAAATTTTGTCAAAATTTTATTTCTATAGAAAATCTTGCCAAAAAAATTTTTTTCTGTAGGAAATTTTCGACAAATTTTTATTTCTATAGAAAATTTTGTCAAAATTTTATTTCAATAGAAGATTTTGTCAAAATTTCATTTCTATAGAAAATTTTCGCAAAATTTTATTTCTGTAGAAAAATTTCGCAAGGTTTTATTTCTATAGAAAATTTTGTCAAAATTTCATTTCTATAGAAAACTTTGTCAAAATTTTAGGTCTATAGAAAATTTTTGCAAAATTTTATTTCTTTGGGAAATTTTGTCAAATTGTGTGTCTATAGAAAATTTTGTCAAAATTTTATTTCTAAAGGAAATTTAGTCAAAATTTTATTTCTATATAAAATTTTGTCAAAATGTTATTTCTAAAGAAAATTTTTTGTAAAATGAAAATTTTCGCAACATTTTATTTCTATAGAAAATTTATAGTCAAAATTTTATTTCTATAGAAAGTTTTGTCAATATTTTATTTCTATTGAAAATTTTGTCAGAATTGAATTTCTATAGAAAATTTTGTCAAAATTTTATTTCTATAGAAAATTTTGGCAAAATTTTATTTCTATAGATTAGTTTTTGTCCAAATTTTATTTCTATAGAAAATTTTGTCAAATTGTATGTCTATACAAAATTTTGTCAAAATTTTATTTCTATAGGAGATTTAGTCAAAAATTTATTTCTATATGAAATTTAGTCAAAATTTTATTTGTTTTACCAGGCTCTATAGAATAAAATTTTGACAAAATTTTCTATAGAAATAAAATTTTGACAAAATTTTCTAAACAAAATTTTCTATAGAAATAAAATTTTATTTCTATAGAAAATTTTCGCAAAATTTTATTTCTATAGAAAATTTTGTCAAATTGTATGTCCATATAAAATTTTGTCAAATTGTATGTCTATAGAAAATTTTGTCAAAATTTTATTTCTATACAAAATCTTGCCAAAATTTTTTTCTGTAGGAAATTTTCGACAAATTTTATTTCTATAGAAAATTTTCGCCAAATTTGTTTTCTATAAAAAATGTTGTCAAAATTTTATTTGTATAGAAAATTTTGTCAAAATTGTATTTCTATAGAAAATGTTGTCAAAATTTTATATCTATAGAAAATATTCGCAAAATTTTATTTCTATAGAAAATTTTGTCAAAATTTTATTTCTATAGAAAATTTTGTCAAAATTTTATTTCTATAGAAAATTTTGTCAAAATTTTATTTCTATAGAAAATTTTGTCAAAATTTTATTTCAATAGAAAATTTTCGCTAAATTTTAGTTCTATAGAAAATTTTCGCTAAATTTTAGTTCTATAGAAAATTTTCGCTAAATTTTAGTTCTATAGAAAATTTTCGCAAAATTTTATTTCTATGGAAAATTTTGTCAACATTTTATTTCTATGGAAAATTTTGTCAACATTTTATTTCTATAGAAAATTTTCGCAAGATTTTATTTCTATAAAAAATGTTGACAAAATTTTATTTCTATAGAAAATTTTATTTCTACACAAAATTTAGTCAAAATTTTTTCTTTAGGAAATTTTTGCCCAATTTTATTCCTATAGAAAATTTTGTCAAAATTTTGTATCTATAGAAGGTTAGGTTAGGTTAAAGTGGCAGCCCGATTGAGTTTCAGTCTCACTTAAACTATTCAGTCCATTGTGATACCACATTAACTAAAAGTACCTATTACATATGGGCACTTCTAGTATTAGTTTTAACCGCTGAACCTTCTCGATTATTTTCTATAGAAGATTTTGTCAACATTTTGTATTTATTTCTATTTTATTCTATAGAAAATTCTATATAGAAATTTCTATAGAAAATTATGTCAATATTTTATTTCTATAGAAAATTGTGTCAACATTTTATTTCTATAAAATTTTTACAATATTTTATTTCTATAAAAAAATTTCGCAAAATTTTATTTCTATAGAAAATTTTGTCAAAATTTTATTTCTACAGAAAATTTTGTCAAAATTTTATTTCAATAGAAAATTTCGTTAGATTTTAGTTCTATAGAAAATTTTCGCTAAATTTTAGTTCTATAGAAAATGTTCGCTAAATTGTATTTCTATGGAAAATTTTGTCAAAATTTTATTTCTATAAAAATTGTCGCAAGTTTTTATTTCTATAGAAAATTTTCGCAAGATTTTATTTCTATAGAAAATTTTGTCAAAATTTTATTTCTATAGAAAATTTTGTCAAAATTTTAGTTCTATAGAAAATTTTTGCAAAATTTTATTTCAATAGAAAATTTTCGCTAAATTTTAGTTCTATAGAAATTTTTCGCTAAATTTTAGTTCTATAGAAAATTTTCGCTAAATTTTAGTTCTATAGAAAATTTTGTCAAAATGTTATTTCTATAGAAAATTTTGTCAAAATTTTATTTCTATAGAAAATTTTGTCAAAATTTTATTTCAATAGAAAATTTTCGCTAGATTTTCGTTCCATAGAAAATTTTCGCTAAATTTTAGTTCTATAGAAAATTTTCGCAAAATTTTATTTCTATGGAAAATTTTGTCAAAA
This sequence comes from Haematobia irritans, assembly GCF_050003625.1. Taxonomy (NCBI): domain Eukaryota; kingdom Metazoa; phylum Arthropoda; class Insecta; order Diptera; family Muscidae; genus Haematobia; species Haematobia irritans. The sequence continues at coordinate 162,232,315 of NC_134401.1, read as the reverse complement.
TTTTATTTCTATAGAAAATTTTCGCAAGATTTTATTTCTATAGAAAATTTTCGCAAGATTTTATTTCTATAGAAAATTTTGTCAAAATTTTAGTTCTATAGAAAAATTTTATTTCATTCACCAGCGGCTAGATCTATACAGTTCCTGGGGTTGCTCCATTTCTCGTAGGATGTTTACAAGTCAACAAAATATATTTTAAGCCCCATAGCATGGAATTTTGACATTCTATAGAAAATTTTCGCAAAATGTTATTTCTATAGAAAATTTTGTCAAATTGTATATCTATAGAAAATTTTGTCAAAATTTTATTTCTATAGGAAATTTAGTCAAAATTTTATTTCTATAGAAAGTTTTTTCAAAATGTTATTTCTATAGAAAATTTTGTCAAAATTTTATTTCTTTCACCAGGGGCTAGATCTATATAGTTTGTCAACATTTTATTTCTTTCACCAGGGGCTAGATCTATATAGTTCCTGGTGTTTTTCCATTTTTCGTAGGATGTTCACAAGTCAACAAAATATATTTTAAGCCCCATAGCATCAAATTTTGACTTTCTATAGAAAATTTTCTCAAAATTTATTTCTATAGAAAATTTTCTAAAAATTGTATTTCTATAGGAACATTTCTCAAAAATTTTAATACCATAGAAAATTTTCGCAAATTTTTATTTCTATAGGAAATTTTGTCAAAATTTCCTCTATATAGGATTTTTTTTTTTTCAAAATTTTATCTCTATAGAAAATTTTGTCAAAATTTCATTTCTATAGAAAATTTTGTCAAAATTTCATTTCCATAGGAAATTTTGTCAAAATTGTATTTCTATAGAAAATTTTGTCAAAATTTTATTTCTATAGAAAATTATGTCAAAATTTTATTTCTATAGAAAATTTTGTCAAAATTTTATTTCTATAGAAAATTTTGTCAAAATTTTATTTTTATAGAAAATTTTGTCAAAATTTTATTTTTATAGAAAATTTTGTCAAAATTTTATCAAAATTTCATTTTTATAGAAAATTTTGTGAAAATCTTAGGTGGCAGCCCGATGTATCAGGCTCACTTAGACTATTCCGTCCATTGTGATACCACATTGGTGAACTTCTCTCTTATCACTGAGTGCTGCCCGATCCCATGTTAAGCTCAATGACAAGTGACCTCCTTTTTATAGCCGAGTCCGAACGGCGTTCAACATTGCAGTGAAACCACTTAGAGAAGCTTTGAAAACCTCAGAAATGTCACCAGCTTGCTGAGGTGGGATAATCCACCGCTGAAAAACTTTTTGGTGTTCGGTCGAAGCAGGAATCGAACCCACGACCTTGTGTATGCAAGGCGGGCATGCTAACCATTGCACTACGGTGGCTTTGGTAAAATGTTATTTCTATACAAAATTTTGTCAAAATTTTATTTTTATAAAAATTTTTATCACAATTTTATTTCTATAAAAATTTTGTCAAATTTTTAGCTATACCAAATTTTCGCAATATTTTATTTCTATAGAAAATTTTGTCAAAAAAGCCTAGGAAACTAAGTCGATTTTTCATTATCTTCGAGACTATTTTTTTAATATCCAGTCAAATTGACTTTTGATATTGTCCACCATGGCCAAAAATCACTAACATCGAAGGTTGATTTTCTCAAATTTGGAATAAGTCGTAAATTCGAAAAGTTGAAAGTCAAAAACTCCAAAATTCGACTTTTCCAAATTTTCATAAAGTCGACTTTGAAAAAGGAAAGTTGTGTAACTTTTATGCTGGTAATTCAATCCAAACGTTATGATTCCCATTACGATCTCCCACACTTTACTATTTGGACCATTTTAGAGAGTTCTCAAAAGTGAATGAATTCTTAAATTTCATCTGTCCACACAATTTTGGTCAGTGCAATCAATAACTTTTCAAATCACAAAAGTCGAATTTTAATTTATTTTTTAGTAATTTCTAGTAAATTGATTTTTAAATTCCATCTTTCTACATCCACACAATTTTGGTCATTAGAATCAATCACAAAATATTTTCTGACAAAATCAAATATGTTTTTTTTTTGAATTCCTAACGCACTTCGTGTCAGCTACTCTGTAGATGTATGTACATACACTTGGCATGGACATTAGATGGATACTACAAATATTACATACCTCAACATATTCTCCGGAGCCTTATCATGTTCCATCAAATGTTCAAAAGCCTTTTCAACATTCAAAAGTCCACTGCCTTGAGCAAAGGGATCAACATAACCCAATTTAGTGGCAGTAGCACAAATGGCACGTTTGACGCTAAAGGGTGAATATGCAACATTACGTTGTTTCAAACCGGAGATGAGCAAGGCTAGAAACACATAAAGACAAAGTAAACAAACAAACAAAGAAAGAAAGAAATGAAGTAATTCTTGGAAATGGTATGGAAAGATGTTTTTATTCAAGTGTTGCATTAATCCCTCTTGCCGGCCATCAGCATACAATTCTTCTAATACCCTTGGTACTTACCTATTGCTCCGGCAACATGAGGTGCTGCCATGGAAGTACCATTCATAAGCACAGATTTACTCATAGTAAATTGTGGCACTGAGGTAATAGCTCCACCCGGAGCACATACCGTTACGCCTTGACCACCATCAATGCAGGGATCACGAGAAGTCCAAGTATAACAATTGCCCGGTAGTTTTTCACGTAAGGCATATTCAGCTTCCATCATTTGGGGTGAAACATAGGCACCCACACCAATGCAACTGGGTTGAGCAATATCCGGTGGTGTACCCACTGTGCATAAAGCTGGACCATGATTACCGGCCGAGGCCACCCATACAACACCATACTTATTAACCACTTCGCTCATAAGTTCACCGATGCGGCTAAACAAGAAGAATGTGGGGGGCGAAAAAAAAACAAGAAAGCAAATGGACAAATGAAAACTATTTTTTTCCTTTCGTTCTTGGAAAATGCATCAGCTTTAGCTAACCAAAGTCAAAGGAAATGTGTTTAACATTGGATAAAATACTTTTGGAAATTTCCTTTGGATTCTCTTCTGTGGTTAAGTGAAATATGGTTTGGTGTGGGTGTATGTGTGTTTGTTTTTGTGATGGTACTCTCTTAACCACAACTTGGTAGGGAGTATAAAGGACTGTCATTGAGGTTTGATTTGTGTTGGTTTATTTTCTTGCTACATGTTGGGGAGGATTAATACACAAACACAGATAAAAAAGTAACCACAAACACACGCACATACATGGAAAAGGAAAAGTGCAGTCAACGTGAAACAAACAATTACCTTAAGTAAGGTTTTCTTTTTCTACGTCGCTTTTTATCAATTGCATCAGGGTTTCTTGATTTATAATGGTTCGTTTGTTTCGAGTTTTCGTTTTTTATTTTTGTTGTTGTTTGAAATGAAATTGGAATTTTATTGTAAAAGAATTCAAAGGAAATCTCATAAAAGATAGTATTTTAATTAGGTGCTAAGCAACTGGAAATAGAAGAAATAGAATCATAATGTTGCTTATATCTTACCCACAATTGGACCAATGTGAATGTTCACCATAACTCATATTGATAACATCCACTTTACGGCCCGTACGACATAGTTCCATAATTTTCATCATTGCTCGAACCAGACCTGTACCAGTCTCCATTGAACCCAAACGTCCATCACCAATTGTTAAGGAGACTATTTTGGCATTGGGTGCTACACCATTGAGATCGCTGGAAGAATGATTGCCACTGGCAATGGAAGCCACATGGGTACCATGAGAAGCTGCAAAATTAAAGAAAAAATAAATTGTTGTGGCTTTGTGGAAAGGGATAATATAAAATTCGAATATAGAGTTTCAATACTTTGGGTGGACTTGATATGTCCATTATTTGTCCTCCGTATTTTACGGCGCTATGAATATGCGCCCCTTGAAAATTAGCCCCAAAACCTAAATGAAATAGTACCACAAATTATATGAAAAACAACAACACAAAATTTCTGACCCGTTTGCATTATGAAAATATATTCTAATATTTCCAATGAAAATAAACCCTTGAGAGTCAACCTGGTGCAATGGTTAGCATATCCGCCGTGTACAGTGTTCCCAGTATTGGAGATGTTTACCCAAATTGGGGATAGGGACGAAAATTTTAAGTTGGTGACTTGGGTATGTGGTGGGGAATTTCCATAAATTTGGGGATTTTTGTGAGGATTTCTTCGAAATCCATTCAGTATAATAAATCTGGTTGCAATAATGATTTTCAAGATGTTCTGTTTATTCTACAGGACACAGGATTTCATTTTGGGGGTCCAAGTGCTAGTTTATAATTTTACTCAGCTAGGTTAAGGCATGTTACTTAGTCATTTTATAAAGACTCGGGTAAAAATTTTGCCCTCTCATCAGTCTTCATAACTGATTTTGACAATATATTCCATAAATGTATAAATGATGAAAATGGTCCACATTTATATTTATCTACCACCCAATCTTATTACTTGACTTTTCAGAAATAAATTTTCTTCCATAAATACATGGTGACCGAACTCCCATTTTCATTTTTCGTGTTGGCTTTCGAAATCTTGATCTTATTGGAGCTCGCAAGCTAGTATTAGAATAAATTTTATATTTTTTCAATTTTTTAATTATTACCGATTTTCTACCGAGAGCCTAAATTTTTTTTTTAATTTTTTTTTTTTCATAAAAACTTGTCAAAACCGTATTGGGGATTTTTGTGAGGAATATTAATTTATGGGGGATTTTTGGGAACCAAAGCATCCAAATTTGGGGAGAAGATCCAGCAAAATACTGGCAACACTGGCCGTATATACAGAAAGTTATGGATTCAATCCTAGTTTCGACTAAACACCAAGAAAGTTTTTCAGCTCTGCATTATCCCCTCCCAGTAATGCTGGTGACATTTCTGAGTGTTGCAAAGCTTCTCTAAGAGGTTTGAACACAGTCTGGAATGCCGTTCAGGCTCGGCTAGAAAAAGGTGGTCCCTTGTCATTGAGCCAAACATACAATCGGACTGCATTCAGTGATAAGATAGGAGTTCACGAATGTGGTATCACAATGGACTGAATAGTCTAAATGAGCCAGAAATATCGGGGTGCCATTATATCTTACCTAACTCCAATTTCCTTTTCGGGATTGTGCTTCGTTTTCAAGTGGGGTCTATTTTCGAATTGTGGGATTTGCCAATAATAATGTTGTTCTGAACAGCATTGTATCGCACCATATTTGGTTTATACATGGATAGCCTTTGGCCATACACTTTGGACTCTGTCCAATGTGGGCTAATGCCATTCCCAAGATATTAGTTCTCAGTAAGTTTTTTCTTGAAACTTCAACTTTGATCTTTTGAATCAAAGCAGCAAATAAGCCCTAATTTTATTTTGAGGTCTATTTTCATTTTGTTGGGGCTCATTTTCATGTGGCTTATGTTCATTATAAAGTATGCTAGCGAATACCTTCAATGCTTTGAAAAGTGGTTAACGAATCAAATATATTCACTTAACCCTTGTGTATGTGATAACACCGGAAGCGATACCAGCGTGTTGAGGTCCCGTGTGACCTACAATAAAAAAGGATGGTAGAGAGGTTATCTCTACGATATTTTTCGATTATTTATTGTAGGTGGAGGGTTCTATGACGCACAAAATGCATATATAGATATTTGTTTGTAAATATAGAGTTTTCTTTAATTTTTAATAGAAAATAGTTTAAATTTTTGATAAGTATTCTAGAGGCCCTGATGTTTGTCACAGGCGTGGTACCTATAAGTATCCTTATACGTACCAAGCAACAATATATTGTTTTGGTAGTTGAATGTTCGGTACAAACTGGATTTTTGAAGGATAAGCAAGTATATACAGTAGTAAGTTCGGCCGGGCCGACTCTTAAATACCCACCACCATGAATCAAATATAATAGTTTCCTTTGAAAACTCTTCATCGGTGCGGGTATCTTGATAATATATGTAGGACCAGTACACTTCCCGAAGATAAATTTAAAGATTCTACCTATGAATACCAGATTAGATTCTGTATTTATAAGAACCAATTCTGTTTGAATTCTAGAGAAATCATAAACATATCGTGTAAATGATGAAAAAAGCCTTGATTTGAAATCTTAAATCCGTAGATTTTTACCGTCATTATTTAAATGATAACGAGGAGTAAAATCTGGAAGTTTTACTATTAGTTTCAAGCAATTGATATGATCCTGCTATACCCTCAAGAAGTGAAATCGGTCGATCGATAAATGTCTTACATAATGGACCGGTAGAAATAAATGGGATACAAATTTTTGAGGGTCAAAAATACCAGTATATTTATATTTTCAGGCAAAGTGGATAAAAAATACAAATTCTAGCAGCCTAAGAACTAAATCCGGGAGTTAGGTCTATATGGGGGCTATAGCAAAGCATGGACCAATACTCAAAATTTTCGGCACACCTCTTAATGTTCCTCAAATACCTCTAGAATTCAAATTTCAGACAAATTGGGTAAAAACTACGAAATCTAAAATCGGGCGATCAGTCTGCACACCTATTTGTGGTCGTAAAATACATCTAGATTTCCAATTTTAGGCAAATCGAATAAAAACTACGGTTTCTAGAAGCTAAGGACCCCAAATCGGGGGATCACTTTATATGGGAGATATATCAAAACTGGGACCGATACTACCCACTTTCGACACACCTATTTGTGATCTTAAAATACCTCTAGATTTTCAATTTCAAGCAAATCGGATAGAAAATATAGTATCTAGACGCCCAAGAAGTAAAATCGGGGGATCGGTCTATATGGGGGCTATACCAAAACATTAACCGATACTCCCCATTTTCGACACCCCTATTTATGGTCATAAAATACCTCTAGATTTCAAATTTCATGCAAATCGGATAGTAAATACAGTTTCTAGGAGCCCAAGAAATAAAATCTGGAGATCGGTCTAAATGGGGGCTATACCAAAACATGGACCGATACTCCCCAATTTTGGCACACCTCTTTGTGGTCCAAAAATACCTCTGGATTTCCAATTTCAGGCAAATTGGATAAAAACTACGGTTTCTATAAGCTCAAGACCCCAAATCGGGAGGTCGGTTTATATGGGGACTATACCAAAACCTGGACCGATATAGCCCATCTTCGAACTTGACCTGCCTTCAGACAAAAGACAAGTTTGTGCAAAATTTCAGCACGATTGCTTCATTATTGAAGACTGTAGCGTGATTACAACAGACAGACAGACTGACAGCCAGACAGACAGACGGAAATGGTTACATCGTCTTAGCATTTCTCCCTGATCAAGAATATATATACTTTATATAGTCGGAAATCGATATTTCGATGTTTTACAAACGGAATGACAAACTTATTATACCCCCGTCACCATTCTGTGGTGCTGGGTATAACAATACGATTCTTTTAGTGGCGTTCGTTTTGTTCGCAGTGTTATGTGCATAGTGGTTGCTTCAAACTTGGTTCAAATTGAGGCACATCTTGCCAAATTCCAGGAGCCGATGGGTCTGGAATATGTATAGAAATATAAAAACTTAGATCGACCACGATTTCTATGAAGCGCTACTCAAGGGTCACATGACACTTGTCACGTTTTGCTTGTCCTATTAAACCTACTCAGATCCACAGAGAATTCCAATTCTAGCCGTCTGTTCTTCCAGAACTTTAATATTACGAAGGTTGCCTTTTATATTTCGGTAGTGTTGCAATATGCCAACTGACGATACTATCCTAAACCTTAACAGTTTTGAGGTTGTATGTACTCAGAACGTTTTGGCATAAGAGCGCTATTTGTGTTGTTTACAGAAACTTTAATGATTCATCTCGCCCCAAAAATGGAATTAAATCTGAATATTTTCATGCTATTGTTTTTTACAACTTTCGACGTGGAATAACTCAACAACAGTACATCGATGAACCTAATTCATTTTTTGGCGATGCATTTCCGTCAAGGACCAGTGTTTATCCTGGGTAACGAGAATTCCACCGAGGTCGTAGATCACTACAAGGCGAATTTCGTGAAGATAGTCAAAAATCAGTTGTTGTTCCGGAAACCATTGATGTTGTGTGACAATTGATATGACCTATCGTGAGATTAAGACAATCTTAGGCATTAGTGGGACCAGCATATTGTATGAAAATTTGACCGTCAAAAAAATTTGTTCGATCAAAACAATTCCTCAAAAAAGGCTCGGTAAAAAAAACCCTCCATAAAATACGATCGAAGTGTTTCGATCGAAAGCTGTCACACGTAGAGCAGTCAATTGTTTGGGTTCTTCCAGCTAAATCCAACAAAAGTTTTTTTTATGCTCCAATCCCGGAGTATAAGAGTCACCCTCGTACAACATGCCATAATATTTGTTAATTAAATACTTACAACACATTCCAACAATTTCCAAAACATCTCCTTCATCATGGACATTGACTGAAATCGATAGATAATCATCAACATTCTTGATTTCATGGGTCTTCGTGTATTCTCCAATGTGTAGTGCATTTTCCAAGTCACCCTAGTGGCAAAAAAAACAAAAAGCAATGCAAACTTTAAACACCCTAAAAATTAAATTAAATTTAAATAAAAGTGCATAATACCTTCTCCGTTATATCAATGACACATTGCCAACCATTTTGTGTTTCATATAAAATACAATCAAATGCGGTTTTTATATCTGGATAATATTTTTCATAGGCATTGAGCATTTCTAAGGTATTGTCTAAGTCTTCTTTAATGAGTTTTTTATCCCATGATAATTTGGAAGAATCTACAAAGATATATTGAAAAACAAATAAAAATATAAGCTACTAGTATTAGCTTTTTGGTTTGTTTTATCACCTGGATTTTGTGCATCAAATTCATTTATTTTTCTAGAGATCTCAGCAATGGCAGTTTTATGTAAACCATCCCATTCTTTGAGTTTGCGAGCATTGGTCAAATTCTCGCGTACCTTGGATGGGCATAAGTCATAGAATCGTTTGAGACCCACACGGAATTCACCATTGGCGCCAGTATTGTTGGCAATCATTTCAGATGTTAACTAAAGAGATAAAAGGAGAGTAAGAATTATGTTATAACATCATTGTCTACCATGACAATAATTTTCTATATCTTCACTGAAGTTGCAGGTGTATGTATTTCATTCAAAACAAATTCATCCTTTCGTAATCTTTAAAATCGAAAATTTAATTTTCTAAAATAGAAAAAATTGATTTTGCGAAAATTTTCGATAGAAATAAAATTGAAATAAAAAATTTTCTATAGAAATAAAATTTTTAAAAAAATTTTTATAGAAATAAAATTTTTAAGAAATTTTCTATAGAAATAAAATTTTCACAAAATTTTCTTAGAAATAAAATTTTTAAGAAATTTTCCTATAGAAATAAAATGTTGACAAAATTTTCTATAGAAATTAAATTTTTATATTTCATGTTAGCCTGATACCGAAAACAGGCAATTGACGTCCAAACCTTTCCACAGCCTTTAGTATAGATCTGGCTGGGAGAGATAACTCAATTTTGGGCCCTTTATGATAATTCCTTGTGGAGAAAACATTTGGGAAACTTCCTCTTACAAAAATAATTGTATAATTAGATATAATGCATTTGGACGTCAATTGCCTGTTTTCGGTATCAGGCTAACATGAAATATAATAAGCAACGATGAGCCCGTCGTAAAACTAGGAAAAACACTACTAATGTACGCGTTAGAATTGTTGTTGTATCCTGGAAACCAGTAGAAACAATAAGCATTGTTCGACTGTTAACCACTTAGGTGAATTCTAACAAATTAACTTTCTAAAAATAAATTTCGTGTTGTCGCATTACTATGTAACAAAACGAAATAAAAATAAGACTAAGGGACTTGTAAGTTATATGAAAAGATGATGTACAGTGGGAGAAAAGATGATTCAATTTGTAAGAGCAAATTTCCCCAATGTTTTCTCCATAAGGAGTTAGCATAAAGGGCCCAATATTGAGTTATCTCTCCCAGCCAGATCTATACTAAAGACTGTGGAAAGGTTCATTCGCCCGAACCGAAACATGTACAGTCCAGGCGTGTATAGATTTGTATCTGGCGTTTTCTTTTCAATGACTCTATTAACCATGTTCCTTAATCTATATCTGTCCATAAAGCTCGACAAATAATTGTATAATTAGATAGAAATAAAATTTTATATAAAAATAAAATTTTGACAAAATTTTCTATAAAAATAAAATTTTGACATAATTTTCTTTGGAAATGAAATTTTGAAAATAAAATTCTATGGAAATAAAATTTTGGGAAAATTTTCTATAGAAATAAAATTTTGCGAAAATTTTGTTTGCGAAACAAAATTTTGAAAAAATTTTCTATAGAAATAAAATTTTGAAAAAATTTTCTATAGAAATAAAATTGGCAAAATTTTCTATAGAGATGAAATTTTGTATAGAAATAAAATTTTAAGAAAATTTTGTTTGCGAAATAAAATTTTGACAAAATTTTCTATAGAGATGAAACTTTGACAAAATTTTGTATAGAAGTAAAATGTTGACAAAATTTTCTATAGAAATAAAATTTTCACAAATTTTTCTATGGAAATAACATTTTGACAAATTTTTCGATAGAAATAATATTTTCACAAAATTTTCTATAGAATTAAAACTTTGACAAAATTTTCGATAGAAATAAAATTTTGGGAAAATTTTCTATAGAAATAAAATTTAAAAAAAAATTTTATAGAAATAAAATATTGAGAAAATTTTCTACCGTGGTGCAATGGTTAGCATGCCCGCCCAGTCAGAAATTTACGATGGTTATAAATATTGAGCGTTGTAACAGCGTTGGAAGCCAACGTTGAAACAACGCTTGCTAAACAAATTAATTGACGGTTTTTAAATAGTAAATTTTCCATAAAATTGTCGTTGAAAATGCATGTTCCATCAATGTCCAATGGTTTTTAATGAGTAATGGATGTATTATTGTTGATATGAATTGATTTATAATAGGATAATGTTCCTTTATCATATAAAGTGAATGTGTACATTAACAGTGAAACAACTAGGAACAACAATTTTGGTTAATTTTACAAATGAGGCAATTGTAGAAAGTTTTAACTAAACTAAACGCTGACATCACGCCAAAACCCAAATATAAGTACTTATTTATCGACTAATTGAAGAAATTTTGTTAGACATAATTACTTTTTTTCACAAAAATTTTGTCAAAATCCTATCTCTATAGAAAATTTTGTCCAAATTTTATTTCTATAGAAAATGTTGTCAAGATTTTATTTCTATAGACAATTTTGTCAACATTTTATTTCTATGGAAAATTTTGTGAAAATTTTATTTCTATTTATAAACTACCTCTTAGTTGGAGAGGAATATTTTGCAAAATCTACCAAAACATTGAACATCCTACAAGTCTATCAAGCAGTCAAAAATTTACCATTTTTGCTAGAATTCTACCAATTGTGGCAACCGTGTTCCAAATACACCAGTGTGAGACAGGGAGACGGACATTGCAAAATCGATTCAATCTAATTCTAGGTTAGGTTATCTTAGGTGGCAGCCCGATGTATCAGGCTCACTTAGACTATTCAGTCCATTGTGTTACCACAGTGGGGAACTTCTCTCTTATCACTGAGTGCTGCTCAATTCTATGTTAGGCTCAACGACAAGGGACCTCCTTTTTATATCCTAGTCCGAACGGCGTTACACATTGCAGTGAAACCACTTAGAGAAGTTTTGAAACACTCAGAAATGTCACCAGCATTAACGAGTTGGGATTATCCAGCGCTGAAAAAAAAAACATTTTGGTGTTTGGTCGAATCTGGTTTGGAACCCAAGACCCTGTGTATGCAAGGCGGGCAGAAATAACATTTTGACAATATTTTCTATAGAAATAACATTTTGGCAAAATTTTCTATAGAAATAAAATTTTGACAAAATCTTCTAGAAACAATTGGAAAGACGTATGAAATTTTGTTTTTCAGTGCTTTTTAATGGTTGTAAAAACCATCGATACACCGTATAACGATGTTATCATTTTGGGGTTGTCAAAGCGTTCGTTAAACCATCGGAAAAGCGTATAAAATATTGTTTTCATGACGCTTTGAAAACGTTGTTAAATACAATCGATACACCGTGGAATGATGTTATCATTTTGGGGTTGTAACAACGCCTTTTCCCACCGTGTATCAACCGTTCACAACGCTTTTACAACGCTTTTCCGATGGTTTTTTTCTGACTGGGTAGTGGTTTCACTGCATGTGGAACGCCATTCGGACTCGGCTATAAAAATGGACCCTTGTCATTGAGCTTAGCATGGAAACGGGCAGCACTCAGTGATAAGAGAGACGTTCACCACTGCGGTATCACAGTGGACTGAATAGTCTAAGTGAGCCTGATACATCGGGCTGCCACCTAACCTAACATTTTCACAAAATTTTCTATAGAAATAAAATTTTGACAGAATTTTCTATAGATATAAAAATTGATAAAATTTTCTATAGAAAAAAATTGATAAAATTTTCTACAGAAAAAAAAAAATGTTGACAAAATTTTCTATAGAGAAAAATGTTTACAAAATTTTCTATAGAAAAAAATTTTGACAAAATTTTCTATACAAAAAAATTTTAACAAATTTTTTTATAGAAATAACATTTTGATACAGAAATAAAATGTTGACAAAATTTTCTATAGAAATAAAATTTTGTAAAAAATGTCCATAAAAATAAAATTTTCTATAGAAATAAAATTTTGTAGAAAATTGTCATAAAAATAAAATTTTGTCAAAATTTTCTATAGAAATAAAATTTTGCGAAAATTTTCTATAGAAACAAAATTTTTCTTTTCCTTTGTTGTTTAAGCTACACTTGCAGTTTAGTCAATGCATGATTTTAAGCTGAAATCAAAAAACAACAACAATGCTTAAAGAACAAAACCAACAATATTAAAACAAAACGAATGAAAAAAGAAATAAAATTTTGCGAAAATTTTCTTTAGAAATAATTATTATTATTTCAGTGTATTAGATTTGGGAAACTGGTTGTGATGTGTATTTATTTAGTTGTAAGGATTTTAATTTTAAAGTTTTTTTCTGTAGCCTATGGTTATGATTTATTACTGTGTAATACACTATATTTGCCACTAGGCCTTTGTATTATATTGAATGAATAAACAAACAAACAAATAAAATTTTGCACAATTTTCTATAGAAATAAAATTTTGCACAATTTTCTATAGAAATAAAATTTTGACAAAATTTTCTATAGAAATAATATATTGACAACATTTTCTATAGAAATAAAATGTTGACAAAATTTTCTATAGAAATAAAATTTTGAAAAAAAAAATCTCTATGGAAATAAAATTTTGTTTTGAGCTTGCTTCCTCTATATTCATTCTTTTTGTTTGTTAAAATTAAATAAAATTTTGATACAGAAATAAAATGTTGACAACATTTTCTATAAAAATAAAATTTTGACAAAATTGTCTATAAAAATAACATTTTGAGAACATTTTCTATAGAAGTAACATTTTGAAAAAAAGTTCAATAGGTATAAAATTTTGAGAAAATTTTCTATAGAAATAAAATCTTGAGAAAATTTTCTATAGAAATATAATTTTGAGAAAATTTTCTATAGAAATATAATTTTTAGAAAATTTTCCATAGGAATAAAATTTTGACAAAATTTTCTATAGAAATAAACTTTTGACAAAATTTTCTATAGAAGTAAAATTTTGACAAAAACTTTTTAAATTAAATATCGTTACCATTTTTAATTTTCGTGTTAGGTTATACTATCATCCCTTCCTCCACCACTGTATCACAATGGACTGAATAGTTTAAATGAGCCTGAAATATCGGGCTGCAACCTAACCTTACCTATCCCTTGCCATATGAGGTATTGAGAGTATATATACTCTCTATATTCATATATGAATATCTATCGGAACAACCAAATATTATAAGTATTCAAATAGGTTTGCCAATTTGGTCCTTTTAACTACCAGTTGGAAATTTTCCAATTGGATGACGAAAGCAAGGATTTTATGACACTTTCGTTTGTAATCACCATAGATAGAAAACTTTATTGTTATTTTTGAATCACCCATTTATCCATATTTCGTTATAGGTACAAGTTTTTATAGTTTTTCTAGTATCGCTTTGACAATTTTTTTATTATCCACCATTTCTACTAGCGAAAAAAATATTGAAAATTGTAATTGAAAAATCTCAACATCTGGTCGCCTTATCTCATAAAACATATTACTGCATTGTAAACAATTTTTTTTAGAAAATTATGACAACAACAAATTACATATTTAAGCCAAAGTAAATAGCATGAACAAATGAAGAATACAACAACAAGAACACACATTCGCACACACACAAACACTCGCAAACAACGTACCTTCAATTGTCTCCCGGAAAGACCGGTAAGACATCCTTTGTCATCCGGCTTGACTTTCTTCATCAGTACATCACCGCATCCCGTACAATCGAAACGTTCGATGACCTTAACAGTTTTTCCATCACACAAGGTCTGCAAAAAAATGTTTTTTGTTTTAACAAAACAACACAAAAAGTCAAATATCATTGCTCAGCATTTATCTTATATGCAAGTTCATATGTATGTGACAATGGATGATGATTCTAACCTCCAGACCGCTTGCTCTTGGATCAACACCTGAATCGAGAATGGCAATCGTAACATCTCGCCCATCAAATTCAGGATATTTTTGCAGAAAATTCACAACTCCCGTTTCAGCTTTGGGCACTAAGGCTGCAGTTGGAAATGGGGTCTCCACAACTCCTACATCACTGCTAAATTTGGTCATTGTTGAATTCGGCGTTTCTTCTACTGTGAAAGCTGGAATTTGTTTTTCTTCTGGTGGTATTGTGGACCTTAGCCGTTTTGCTGAGATATTGCAAAGGCAATGTGGATTTGCTAGATATGTTAAAAAAATTTTTGTTTGAAGTATTGTAGTTATTGGTATTAGGAGTTCGATCTCTCTCCCAATTGTTTAATAACTTTTGTTCCAATGAATAAATTGTTGCAACGGTGTGCGGGGTGACGATGTCAGTTTTGACAGTGGCACCAAGTGACACATTTGACAGATGACAATGGTTTTTCAGTTATTATAACCCCTTCACATTTTGTTCTTTTGCTGAACTTTCAAAGTTCAAGGTCGGTATTAAGCTCTAATATCGAAAAAAAAAACTTTTTCTCCAGTCAGGTACGCAGCACCATCGGAATATCCTGTTGCTTGTCAATAAGACAGTTTAGTCTTATTTTTCTTATGGGAGAAATATAATCAATCGATAACATCGTCTAAAGGTAAATTTTTGTCAATGTCAAATAGTAGATAACAATGTCAAATGAAATTTTTGTTTTTAATGAATTTATTTTGGGCAGCGATATTTTAATAGAAATTTTGCCATATGTGCTTCCGCTACCCATTAGATATGCTTCGGTGCTTTTCCTTACGAAAGTTCCGCGAGACATAGTTATCGATTATTTATATTGTACTCACATAAAATATATGCCATGTGGTTTTATATAGGAGCAAAATGTAATCAATCGATAACAATATCTCACAGCGTTTTCGTAAAGTCCGGAAATTTCGATTGCGTGCAGATAACACAGTTTTGTAGTGTATGTCATGTGAAAGCAAATATGTAAACAATCGATAGTAACGCCTCAAGGACCTTTCGTAAACAAAGATATGCTTCGGTGCTTTTCCTTACGAAAGTTTCGCGAGACATAGTTATCGATTATTTATATTGTACTCACATAAAATATATGCCATGTGGTTTTATATAGGAACAAAATGTAATCAATCGATAACAACATCTCACAGCGTTTTCGTAAAGCCCGGAAATTTCGATTGCGTGCAGATAACACAGTTTTGTAGTGTATTTCATGTGAAAGCAAATATGTAAACAATCGATAATAACGCCTCAAGGACCTTTCGTAAACAAACATGTAGCAATCCCCCTGCCAACCCTGCCAACATTTTTTGAATTTGGGGGCGCTTCTGAGAATCCCCACTACGTCGAAAACAATCATATACGACATCAAAAACTCGTCGGAAAAGCGCCGTCACTATTGAGAAGTTGTACCACGCCAAGTTACTACGAAAAAGTTTCTCATCAGTGCAATTATTAGGTGCCTATTTAGATCAATTTCGAAGGACGCCAATAAGAACCCCTGCAAACTATCGGAAAAAGTGCATTTTAAGATAATTTTAGAAGAATCATTTTGGTCAAGTAAAACACGATTGTGTAGATGTTTAATGATTTGATTAAACATTTATAATTTCTTATAAATATAACATTTTTCGGTTTATCTCATCACATTTAACATAATTTTTTGCATTAATAAAAGAATGATGTTGAGTTTTAAGTAACAAGTACATATTGCAGCGTCTATCAGCCAGTTTGTTTATTTTCGATGGAGACAGCGTGCCTGGAAAAATATTTGAAAAACGATCACTTTATTCTATTTGGAAAGTCGAAAATTGTTCACCATATACCTTTCACAATTTTAAGCGTAATATCTATGTCTTCAGAACTTTATTTTCGTTTTTATTTAAATAAAATATAACAAGCTGGTTGCGCTTGGCGTTTCACAAAAAATAAAATGGCTCTTCTAACAGTAGTGATGGCAAAATACTTTCATGTACATTTTGTACTTTTTGATATGCTTCCCCCATCACAGTTCGCGATGGTTGTGGTGACATTTACGAGTCTGAGGTAGCGATGAGGATGAAATGGAACTTTGAAATGCTGGCAGGGTTTGAAATGCTGGCAGGGAACATTTTTTGAATTTGAACTGAGAAGAACTGTGTTGATTTACACGTAGCAAGTTACATATTGCAGCATCTATCAGCTGTTTGTTTATTTTCGATGGAGGCAGCATGTCTGTACAAATATCTGAAAAAACAATCAATTTATTCCATTTGGAAAGACGAAAATTGTTCACCATCTTTCACAATTTTAAGCGTAATAACTATATTGTCAGCACTTTATTTTAATTTTTATTTAAATAAATTATAATAAGCTAGTTTCGCTTGGCGTTTCACAAAATATAAAATGGCTCTTCTAACAATAGTGATGGAAAAATTCTTTCATGTACATTTTGTACTTTTTGATATGGTTCCCCATCATAGTTGACGATTGTTGTAGTGATATTTACGAGTCTGTGGTAGCGATGAGGATGAAATGGAACTTTGAAATACTAGCAGAGCCCCCATGCTCTGATATTCGGTATCGTAAGTTTCATATTACTATCCCTGCCAGCATTTTAAAGTTCCATTTCATCCTCATCGCTACCACAGACTCGTAAATGTCACCACAACCATCGCGAACTATGATGGGGGTAGCATATCAAAAAGTACAAAATGTACATGAAAGTAATTTGCCATCACTACTGTTAGAAGAGCCATTTTATTTTTTGTGAAACGCCAAGCGCAACCAGCTTGTTAAATTTTATTTAAATAAAAACGAAAATGAAGTTCTGAAAACATAGATATTACGCTTAAAATTGTGAAAGGTATATGGTGAACAATTTTCGACTTTCCAAATAGAATAAAGTGATCGTTTTTCAAATATTTTTCCAGGCACGCTGCCTCCATCGAAAATAAACAAACGGCTGATAGATGCTGCAATATGTAACTTGCTACTTAAAACTCAACATCATTCTTTTATTAATGCAAAAAATTATGTTAAATGTGATGAGATAAACCGAAAAATGTTATATTTATAAGAAATTATAAATGTTTAATCAAATCAATAAACATCTACACAATCGTGTTTTACTTTACCACAATGATTCTTCTACAATTACCTTAAAATTCACTTTTTCTGATAGTTTGCAGGGGTTCTTATGGGCGTACTTCGAAATTGATCTAAATAGGCACCTAATAATTGCACTGATGAGAAACTTTTTCGTAGTAACTTGGCGTGGTACAACTTCTCAATAGTGACGGCGCTTTTTCGACGAGTTTTTGATGTCGTATATAATTGTTTTCGACGTAATGGGGATTCTCAGAAGCGCCCCCAAATTCAAAAAATGTTGGCAGGGTATAATTTCTTGTGATATTTTAAAATTACAAATGGATTGGAGTCCGAGAGTATATCGATTGTTTCGTTTTAAGAAAAATAAATTCTTGCGATTTGCAATTCCGAATATCGGAAAAAGGAAAAATGCATTTTTTAAGGGTAACGGAAAATTCGGCTGGTGGTGCATTCCAACCTTTATCAAATAAAGCAATGCATTTCTATGAGTAGCGGAAATTTTACTATAGTTGCTTCTCTTTTTATCGACAAACTAATCTAGCCGGGCATACCGTACATTACGCTTCACTAATTTATTCATTACATCGATAATTATGTAGTCGTTTATCGACCGTAATCGATTTTCGATAAACAACCTTGTGTCACTAACAGCTGTTGGTTATATCTCACTACGGAGAAGAAGAAGAAGACTACTCCAATCTTTTCTCGTTTGTGTGGAGGCTTTCTATCGGCAATTCTTCAGTAAATAAACCCAATAAAATGTGGTTCGAAGTCTTACCTTCTGCTGCCATCATCACTGTGGCTTTGTCCATACCCACATACGCTATGTATGGTCTACATAAGCTGGTTTTGGGCAATGTAAGTTTTAGTTGACCCATCAATTCACCATCACTAACAATCTCCAGTTGTGACCAATTCTTATATAATCGAAAATATTGAATAGTTTTACATTGTCTCAACATTATTTTAGAAAATCACAGGATCTTTTGCACAAAAAAAAGTAGAAATACTTCCCGTTACGGTTATATTTCTTTAATTACACAATTTTTTGTCAAATGGCGAATGTCACTTGGATGAGCAGGCACGGTTTATATGTTTCACAAAGTGTTGCCCACAAAGATTTTTATGATCTTTGGTGTTTGCTCTTTAATGCCAATTGATTTGGTATTGGATGGAACGTTTGTATGGACTGTCCATGCTATACGGGTGTTCTATCGAGTGTAGTTAAATCAGTACAAGTCACACCATTGTTGCCATTTCTAATTTCCTCTAATCACAATAGTAAGTTATTGTGAGTTAATACCTGATTAAATTGGAGATTGTTGTATTTGAAACGGAATGGGGTTAGACCCCAACAACATGATCTTAATGATGATTTTTATCAATTATACATTTCAGGCCTACCGTCGGAACTTGGATGAAAGATTCGATCGTGTTATGTACTTGCGCGATAGAAGACTAACTGATAATCCCTATAACATGAATGTAAGTATTTTTGTTGCCAGGGAAGTACAATTAAATCTGGGAAGAATTATGAAAATAGCTAGAAGAATTTAAAAAAGCAAACCTTTTAACTTTTTTTAATTTTGAGCAAATGAACGTCACAATATATTCCTATATATCGGTAGCCTGGAGTTTATTGAGATGAACTTTATTTAAAAAAAAAACCTTTTAACTTTTTTAATTTTGTGCAAATGAACGTCACAATATATTTCTATATATCGGTAGCCTGGAGTTTATTGAGATGAATATTTTTTTACAACTGTTGATATTTTTTGCTGTAGTTTATTATAAGCTATCAAATCAGGTCTTCAATAGATTAAACATTTTTTTTTAATAAATTGATATGCAGATGCCCCCATATTTATTTATCTCTCGATCCATATTTAACTTCAGGATGCCGAAAACAATTTGTTCTGTAATTTGAGATAGATTATTTTTAGATTACAGTATAGTGCACTCGCGATAACGTGATCTAATTAAAACCAAGAGAGTTCACGATAGCGAACTGCAGCGAATTTCTGAACAAAACACCGCCATATTCGGAAGTTTCACACGTTCTAGCGTGATAGTCTTTTATTTAGTAATATGAGTAATATTAGTAATATGAAAAACTTAATTTAACTTCATGAAAAAATTAAAAAAAGAGATCGTAGAAATATCAGTGGGTATGGAATTATAAAGCAATTTAAATTAATAATTAAAATTCACGAAAAAAGCCAAACTAGATAACTAAAAAAAAATCCGTAGGTGTATTTGAAATTGTATTTGGCATTGTGAATCTGCCTTTAACGTCAAATTTAATGCTTTTCAGTGTTACGGAGTAGTTTGTGTAAGAAAAAGCATGTTCACGTTATGCGGTGGTCACGTTAGGCGGTGTTTACGTTACCGCGAGTGCACTGTATTAACAAATTTTTAACCCTATATTCATTGATTGAATGGAACTGGGGTGATTCCTGAGACTTCTAGGGTTCCACAGTGTAGATTTATTCTTAGCTGATCGTGTGTATCAACTTCGGTCAATATTATAGCTGTTTTCTACGTTCTGAATAAGCAAATCTAACGGTGTTCGTATTTATTTATTTTATTTTATTTATTTAATCAAACTGAGCCCCCATAGGCCATATGTTGATAGATATATGAAGTAGAGCAATAATGAGATTTAAAATATAAATTACATACATCAAAAATTGCTAAGGCACTAACACTAAAAATTCTAAAACTATAAAAAAAAAACTTAAAAATCTAAAAATCTAGCGAAATCCTTAATGCACATTTCTAAAAAAAAATAATGAATAAGTGTGAGACAGAGATTGTCAATGACTAAACTGCTAAGCTTCGTGAGAAAAATGGGATATTAACGTTTTTTTTTTTTTTTGAAAACATCCATTGTAATAATATACGGGGCTCGTTATTGGAAGAGGTTGATTCTTTTGTTGATCATGGCATTGTTATGGATCGTAGGCTTAATTTTAATGGTCATATTGATTCGATGGTGAGTAAGGCGTATGGGGTTCTAGAATTCATAAAGCGTTGGGCGAAGGAGTTTTCGGACCCTTATATTACAAAGAGGCTTTTTACTGCCCTTGTTAGGCCCATTCTAGAGTATGGATCTATCGTGTGGGATCCTCAGTATGAAGTTTATATTGATAGGATAGAATCGGTTCGGAGCAGTTCTTGTTGTTCGCTTTGAGACATCTTCATTGGAACAGTGACTTTGTTCTTCCTTCATACACTTCTAGATTGAGGCTGATTAATTTGCCTACTCTTAGGAGCTCCATGATGATGTATAGGTTAGTTAGTGGGGATATTCCATGCTCGGAATTGATATCTGGGTTTGGGATAAATGTTCCTTTTAGGGCATCTAGGAATTACCAGTTTCTTTACATTGATTTTCAACGTTCGAATTATGCTTCTGTGGAGCCTATTCGTAGGATGTGCATTATTTTTAATTCAATCTATCATCTAGTTGACACTAACCTTAGTATTGATATGATGAAGTCTAGAATTTTAGCATATTTGGATAACTAATACATTAGTTTTATTGAATAACCTAATATTTGATCTTGTGTTTTAATATACACGGCTGATGAGTTCTTCTCTGTAGCTGGTCAAATCCCTCTGCCTTCACCCCGCCATGGTCCGGATCATGGTGTGTACGCTGTCCCTACGTCATGGGGACGAGGCCCTCACCGTCGGAAGGGGCGGTAAAGTGGGCGATGGGACCGTTCGATTGAAAAAAAAATTCCCTTTCCTTCTATAATGGAGCTGTGGATAAACGCATATTGTCTACCTACTAAATCTGATATATTTGATCCACTTTCTAATATAGCTCCACATATATTTTTTATCTACTTCTGTATCTGATTTTCCCCTAATCTGCAAAAGTATGCAACCAAAATCACCCACATCCGTCCAAGTTTTGATATAGCCCCCATTTACATCAATTTCCCAAATCTTTCTGGAGCATTTGGGAGGCATAATTTTTACTTGATTTGTCTTCATTTTTTTATTGTCTGTTACCCAAATTATCTAAATTTTAAATGTGGTGCATGACACGGAAATTTCAATTTTCTCAAAAAAGTAAGTTGTTGTGGATTTCAGTCTCTCTAGAATCATGTATTCATCTATAAAGGAACGACCGAAAAATATAGCCGATATAAAACAACCAAATTTTTCGGTAGTTCCTATATAAAAGAATCCATGATTCTACTGGGTCTGAAACCCATAAAAATGTTCCCGTTTTGAGAAATTAGGAAATTCGGAGTGATTTTTGTTCATATTGACCTAGATTTTTAAAAGCCTAGTATTCGGAATTTTTATCAAGAAAATGCTCTAAAACATTTTCTTAGTGAAAGAAAAAAAATATTCTAGTGGGAATTAGCCACTGGCTTACCTGTCATAGGAGTGGTACCGATGCTTTATGTTATCGCAATTTTTAAATTTGAGTAATTTTGTAAGTGTAATTTTGTTTGTCTAAAATATTCCATATTCCAAAATTTTTATACTCTCCACCATAGGATGGGGGGTATATTAACTTTGTCATTCCGTTTGTAACACATCGAAATATTGATCTAGACCCCATAAAGTATATATATTCTGGGTCGTGGTGAAATTTTGAGTCGATCTGAGCATGTCCGTCGGTCCGTCCGTCGGTCCGTCCGTCTGTTGAAATCACGCTAACTTCCGAACGAAACAAGCTATCGACTTGAAACTTGGCACAAATGGGCCATATCGGTCCACTTTTACGTATAGCCCCCCATATAAACGGACCCCCAAACTTGGCTTGCGAGGCCTCTAAGAGAAGCAAATTTAATCCGATCCGGCTGAAATTTGGTACATGGTGTTAGTATATGGTCTCCGAGAACCATGCAAAAATTGGTCCATATCGGTCCATAATTATATATAGCCCCCATATAAACCGATCACCAGATTTGACCTCCGGAGCCCCTTGGAAGAGCAAAATTCGTCCGATTCGGTTGAAATTTGGTACGTGATGTTAGTATATGGTATCCAACAACCATGCAGGAATTGGTTCCTATTAGTCCATAATTATATATAGCTCCCATATAAACCGATCGCCAGATTTGACCTCCGGTGCCTTTTGGAGAAGCAAAATTCATCGGATCTGGTTGAAATTTGGTACGTGGTGGTAGTATATGATATTTAACAACCATGCCAAAAGTGGTCCATATCAGCCCATAATCATTTATAGCCCCCATATAAACCGATC
Source organism: Haematobia irritans (assembly GCF_050003625.1). Taxonomy (NCBI): domain Eukaryota; kingdom Metazoa; phylum Arthropoda; class Insecta; order Diptera; family Muscidae; genus Haematobia; species Haematobia irritans. The sequence goes on along the minus strand of NC_134401.1, from coordinate 162,209,313 downwards.
CCGAGATTTGGTTTTGGAGCCTATTGGAGGAGCAAATTTCATCCGAGTGATTTCAAATTTGTGGATGACAGTCTTTCGTAGAAGTTTCTACGCAATCCATGGTGGAGGGTACATAAGATTCGGCCTGGCCGAACTTACGGCCGTATATACTTGTCTCCTTTCATATGCTCAAAATGAAACAGGTTCTCAAGATGTCGACCGAGACTGGTTTATGAGGACCTATCTAAGGGGTGGTCTAAACTGTCCCAGGACGTGTTCTTTGGAATGAGTGCAAGCCATTTTCTAAAGTTTAAATTTATTGTGCAAATGACTGGTACCTTCCCTACACACAAAAAATTTTTCTGATTCAATCACGAAATTAATTGTTCCAATTAATGTTTTAATTGAGATGTCAGAAATGATAGTATCAATTAAGAAATTAATTGAAAGCCAATTAAAAAATTAATTGATCCAATTAAAACATTAATTGATACTATTAATTTTTGTGGTTGATTTTTGTTTCAACTAAAAAATTTGTTGCATCAATTTTTAAACTCAATTAAAATTTTAATTGGAACAATTTTCGTGAATTTTTTTTCTGTGTATGTATTTTCCTTAACTTAGAGTGGCCCAGGGACTGGGCCCATACCGACCCCATACGGACCTCAGATTTTATTTTTAACGAATGCAGGATTTTATCTGATTTGCCTGATATTAGAGTCTATGCATTTAAGGATCTAAATTATTGTTTGGCAAGTCTCCAGTTTAACATATGTTCTTTAGAGCCTTAAACTGAATTGACTGCGATTTTAATTCTTATCCGTTAAGGCGAGTATTAAGTTCGAGTTTAGCCGCTAAAATCGTAATTTTTTCACGATTACTTTTCTTTAATAATCCATTTTAAGGAATACAAACTTTGTGAAAATTTGCTTTGGGATATTCCCCATCAAGTTATAATGAAATCTGCAACAAATATGTATAATTTTATGGCTTTTTATGGCTTTTTACTGATTTAGTTTTTACTTTAGTTAAAAAATTACGATTTTAGCGGCTAAACTCGAACTTAATACTCACCTTTAGATGAATTGTTGAAGTTTATATTTTACATCAGGGCCTTCGAAAACTTCAAACCCTTTGAGAAGAGTGTATGAATTTGGACCCATCGGATATAAGTCTCATTTTTTACTTTTTTATACTATTTCTAAGACAGGGATATATTTGAATTTTAATTACAATGAACTTGATGTGCAAAATCTTCAAGTGTTGTGGAATTTTCATGTTTTTCCCTTCATTAAATTTTCTACTTCACTTTTTAATTTGAAAATTTGTTTTTTTTTGTATCATTTCAGGGTTTGGAGCAAATTCCCGATAAATAAAATAATTAAATAATCAAATTCGTAGTTTAAATTACAAATGTGATGAATGTAACATTTAAAAATGATTAAATAAATATTTCGAAAAATGAAAACAAAACATTGCAATTGTCATGTCTCTGTTATTGTTTGCAGGGAGTTTATGTGTATTACGTTTCTCTCCCCTTTTTTTGTGGAATCCTGGTGGGAAATCACAAACTGCCACTGACAGGGGATAAGAAAAAACAGCGAAATGTTGTAAAACAACCCTGTGACACATAAATCCACCCCTATCGAGGATATTGTTGACGACCGACAACTACTACTGCCACTTACTGGCTACTGACTTCACTGACTGATTGGTGCGTAACGGTGTGTGGATTTCGTGTTATACTTGTAAGAAAAACGCTCCTACAATTTTCACAATAATGTTAATTTTGCAAAAGGCGTCGTCATTAAAGCTTACGACAAAATAATACATAATTTCATAAATTTGACTACATTGGGGAAAATTTACCAAAAATGTTTCGAAATGAAACAATCATGAATTTTCAAAGTTTTGCCCAAAAGTGATAGAGATTTTTGAATGCGTTTATATGAAATCTTTGATGTGAAGCGGTTTGTCTCGGGGTCCATTGTTGGTTGGTTGGTTGTGTATTATTGTTTGTGTGAAATTTCGAGAATCAAAACAAAATGAGAGGTGGGGGTTTAAGATGGTGGTATAGAGGAAGAAATGCGACCTCTTTGCCATTTCTTCATCATGTAAGAAAAAAGAATCTATGTTTTGACCACAAATGCTCCGTAAACTCGCTGTCACCGTATATCTGTATAATGTTGGCGATTTCGCTAGGAGTTATTCATTGTACGAATGCCATTTCGGTTACAATTAGCAATACTGATGAAGATGTATTAAACACTGCCTCATCCGTCCATCATCATCATGGCCGTCCACTTAGACAACAAAGAGAAACACGAAATAAAGAAGAACGGGGTTATTGTGCTCCCTATCATGGAAAGATATGTAAGAATCTCATATCTTCGCAAGTGTGGTATAGTCGAGATGATCCAACTGGAGGTTGGAAAAATGAACAGATAACAACAGCTCTATGGGAGGAGCTCATAACGGATTTAAATGGCCTTTGTCGCAATGCGGCTGAGGTAAGTTTTTTGTGTTGGAATACTCCAATGGATGAGTATATTTTTATCTATGTTTTCCCTCGATCATTGGTTAGAAACTTTTATGTGCTTATGCCTTTCCTCGTTGTGTCATGGAAAATGGTAAATCCATTAAATTACCCTTATGCTATGAGGATTGTATGGCTACCCACTTACAATATTGTTACAATGATTGGGTCCTAATCGAGGAGAAAAAGGAACGTCATATGTATATCAAGAGTAGAGGTCATTTTCGTTTGCCAAATTGTTCGAATTTACCAAAATACAATAGCACTGCCGAAAAACCCACCTGTTCTTATGTTGGTCTCACTGAAATCGATGAAAATGAAGCCACATGTAAGTGTCTTTCTATGATTGTTTTGTTTGTTATATGCATGTAAATATTTTTCGATTTTAATTTATTAGATGATTGTCGTAATGGTAATGGCCGCTACTATGTGGGTACTGTTAATGTCACAAAATCAGGAATTCCCTGCCAAAGATGGGATACCCAACATCCTCATAAACACATACAACCACCGTTAATATTTCCACAAATTGAGGAAGGAGAGAATTATTGTCGTAATGCTGGTGGAGAGGAACCATATCCATGGTGTTATACTATAGATGAAAATGTCCGTTGGCAACATTGTGATATTCCATTATGCCGTAAGTTTTTTTTTTTTTTGATAGAAATTGGAAATTTTATTAAATTTTTATGATAAAATTAATTCGATGGATCAAATTTCCGATTTCGTATGGAAATTTTGTACATGGTACAATGGTTATGTTAAGTTATAGTCGATGACACCAAATCCGTGTCACTTAGACCATGTTGGTCCATTGTGATTCCTCATGTGATGGTACAATACAAGATTATATTTTTTTAAACAGATAGGTCAAAGTGGACTATGAGCTGTTCAGGTTCAGCCTATGCAAAATCTCCCATGTAAACCCATGGTATATTTTTATTCCAATTTGCTAAAATGTAGAAGTCACCGTGGTCCAATGGTTAGCATGCCCGCCTTGCATACAGAGGATCATGGGTTCAATCCCAGTTTCGACCAAACACTAAAAAGTTTTTCAGCGGTTGATTATCCCCCATCAGTAATACTGGTGATATTTTTTCGAAGCATCTCTAAGTGGTTTCACCACAATGTGGAATGACATCACGGTTGCCACTAGAGCCAAAAATATTCTAGCAAATTTTGGAGAAAATTTTACCAAACAAAAATTCTTATTTTGTCAAAATTTTTATTTCTATAGAAAATTTTGTCAAAATTTTATTTCTATAAAAAATTTTTTTGTTAAAATTTTTTTTCTAAGAAAATTTAGTCAAAATTTTAATTCTAAATAAAAAATTTTGTCAAAATATTATTTCTATATAAAAAATTTTGTCAAACTTTGATTTCTACACAACAAAAAACTTTTTTTCTGATTCAATTAAATTTTTAATTGAAATGTCTTCAGTCACGAAAATCATAGTATCAAATTTTGGGGAAATTTTACCAAACAAAAAAAAACCTATTTTATTTCTATAGAGAATCTTGTCAAAATGTTATTTCTATAAAAAATTTTGTCAAAATTTTAATTCTATAAAAAAAAAAATTTGTCAAAATTTGATTGAAAATAATTGATCCATTTAAATTTTTAAATTTCATTTTTTTTTTAAATTTCAATCAACCATGAAAATGATAGTATCAATAACAGTTTTAATTGAACTTTAAAAAATACTTGATTAAAAAATCAATTGATTTTATTAGCAAATTTCAATTAACTTTTTAATTGATTCAATTAAAAATTACATTGATATTGGTGGCAAAACTCAATTAATTTTTTTATTTAAAACATAACTATTAATTACTACTTGACTGACTGTGTTTTTAATTTAATTAAAAAATTGACTGTTTAGTTAAAAATTAAAAAAAAATCCCTCACTTCTTTTTAAGTGATTAAACAGTTAATTGTATCAATTAATTTTTTAATCAAAAATTGTTATATTCTCAATCATTGACTCAAGGTTTCTATCTTGATTTAAAAGTTAATTGTAGCAATTAATTTATTATTAAAATTTTTTTTAACTTCAATCAACTTTTTAATTGGAAATATTTTTTCTGTGTATAGAAAATTTTGTCAAAATTCTATTTCTATAAAAAAAATTCTCACAATTTGATTTCTATAGAACATTTTGTCAAAATTTTATTTCTATAGAAAATTATGTCAAAATTTTATTTCTATAGAAAATTTTGTCAAAATTTGATTTCTATAGAAAATTTTGTCAAAATTTGATTTCTATAGAAATTTTTTTAAAATTTGATTTCTATAGAAAATTATGTCAAAATTTGATTTCTATAGAAAATTTTGTCAAAATTTGATTTCTATAGAAAATGTTGTCAAAATTTGATTTCTATAGAAAATTTTGTCAAAATTTGATTTCTATAGAAAATTATGTCAAAATTTTATTTCTATAGAAAATTTTGTCAAAATTTGATTTCTATAGAAAATTTTGTCAACATTTTATTTCTATAGAAAATTTTGTCAAAATTTGTTTTCTATAGAAAATTTTATTTTTATAGAAAATTTTCTCAAAATTTTATTTTTATAGAAAATTTTCTCAAAATTTTATTTCTATAGAAAATTTTGCCAAATTTTGTTTCTATAGACAATTTTGTCAAAATAATGTTTCTATAGAAAATTTTGTCAAAATAATGTTTCTATAGAAAATTTTGTTTCTATAGAAAATTTTGTCAAAATTTTGTTTCTATAGAAAATATTGTCAAAATTTTGTTTCTATAGAAATTTTTTCAAAATTTGATTTCTATAGAAAATTTTGTCAAAATTTGATTTCTATAGAAAATTTTGTCAAAATTTTATTTTTATAGAAAATTTTCTCAAAATTTTATTTTTATAGAAAATTTTGTCAAAATTTTATTTTTATAGAAAATTTTGTCAAAATTTTATTTCTATAGAAAATTTTGTCAAAATTTTATTTTTATAGAAAATGTTCTCAAAATTTTATTTCTATAGAATATTTGGTCAAAATTTTATTTCTATAGAAAATTTTGTCAAAATTTTGTTTCTATAGAAAATTTTGTCAAAATTTTGTTTCTATAGAAAATTTTGTCAAAATTTTATTTCTATAGAAAAACTTTGTCAAAATTTGATTTCTATAGAAAAACTTTGTCAAAATTTGATTTCTATAGAAAATTTTGTCAAAATTTGATTTCTATAGACAATTTTGTCAAAATGCTATAATTCTATAGAAAATTTGAAGATAGGCTATAACAGTCCATGTTTTCATAAAGGCCTTAAAGAAACGATTCCTCGATTGGCCGTCTAAGTGTTAAGAAATGATATTTTAGTCCAATTTTGCCAAAATGCTGTAAACCCTTGTGATTGAGCTAAACAAGTCTAAAGTCTATGTGTGAGCCGGAAATAGTCGGAAATTTTAATACATTTTTAATAAGATGTACAACTTCAACTTTTTTACATCCTGTGCATTTACGAACTGGAGAAAAAAATTTTGCAACCTGATATATTGTTTATATCGGAACATATTTCGATATAGAAATGGTGAGATTGTGGTTTACAGCGTTTAAGTTTTCATTATATAATTATATCCCAGTCTGCCTATTGTACTTCTTGGGCACTTAAAAGTCGAATATTTTATTCGAAATATAATGAAATGATCACTTTTGAGAAGTGTCCGCTTTTCATAGTTTAAGAAGTTTCGCTGTATATGGATTTTTAATATAAATTTAATTTATAATTTGTATATTTCATTGATTTAAATCTATTTTCAGCCGATTATTTTGATCCGACCCTGAATGAAATCGAACCCATACAAATGGAAACATTTTTTACACCCTACATCATATTTGTAATAGCTGGTTTTGGCTTTGTGGCTATTGTTTGTCTGCATTTAATCATATTGCTACTCTATAAAATTCTCAAACACAAAGAATTCCAGACAAGACAAGCACAACAACAACAACAATTGGCTGCCAATCAAAATCCCTCCAATGATTGTAATCGAACAAATTTAACAAATCCTGGCGATTGTAATATATCATCGAGTCGTGAGACTTTAGGATCGAATGCCATATCTCATCATAATAAATTTGGTACAATTAAGAGTGTGGTAACTGTACATCATGGCAATATCATCGAACCACCGCCTAAACCAAAACTAAATACTAAATTGGAAAAATTGGAATATCCCCGCGCAGATGTGGTATATGTGCGATCATTGGGTCAAGGAGCTTTTGGCAGAGTATTTCAGGTAAGTTGAAATCATTTCAAAATATTAATTGTTATCATTTAATTTAGTATATGTGGCCATTGTGGAGTAATGGTTCGCCTGACCGCGATGTGTATAAAGTGTCGTGGGTTCAATCCCAGTTTGGCCTAGAAATGTTGCTGACACTTCTAAGATAATGGTATTGGAAATGGGTTATATCGCACCATATTTAGGTATAGATCTCATATACATCTATATCTCCTTCTCCACTCGAGCCTCTTGTCACCATATAAATAGATCCTCAAATATAGCTAGCGGAGCCTACTTGGGCCGCAATTGTCATCCGATACGGCTTAAATTCCGCGTGTAAAGTCAGTGTACATAACAATTATGGACCTTATTGGTTCACAATTATATAGGCCTCATATAAACCTTTAGGCAGATTCCTTAAATTTGTCTTTTTGAGCCTCCTCTCATTTCCCTCTTCTTCTTGGGTCTCTTTGGACCACCTTGGCAATTTTAATCAGAAGAAGACGTACTCTAAGTACCATGAAAAATTTGGTCAATATCTGTATGTAATTAAATAGGAGATCCACGGTTGCCACTCAAGCCAAAAAATAATCTACCAAAATCTGGAGAAAATTTCACCAAAAAACTACCAAAGTAAAAATCTTATTTTGCTTTTAGTTTTATTTCGATAGAGAATTTTGTCAAAATTTTATTTTTATAAAAAATTTTGTCAAAATGTTATTTCTATTGGAAATATTGTCAAAATTTTATTTCTGTAGAAAATTTTTGTCAAAATTTTATTACTGTAGAAAATTTTGTCAAAATTTTATTTCTATAGAAATTTTTTGTCAAAATGTTATTTCTATTGGAAATTTTGTCAAAATTTTATTTATTTTGTCAAAATTTTATTTCTATAGAAAATTTTTGTCAAAATGTTATTTCTATTGGAAATTTTGTCAAAATTTTATTTCTATAGAAAATTTTGTCAAAATTTTATTTCTATACAAAAATTTATTTCTATAGAAAATTTTGTCAAAATTTTATTTCTATACAAAAATTTATTTCTATAGAAAATTTTGTCAAAATTTGATTTATATAGAAAATTTTGTGTAAATTTTATTTTTATAGAAAATTTTGTGAAAATTTTATTTCTATTACTGTAGAAAATTTTGTCAAAATTATATTCCTATAGAAAATTTTGTCAAAATTTTATTTCTATAGAAAATTTTTGTCAAAATGTTATTTCTATTGGAAATGTTGTCAAAATTTTATTTCTGAAGAAAATTTTGTAAAAATTTTATTTATTTTGTCAAAATTTTATTTCTATAGAAAATTTTTGTCAAAATGTTATTTCTATTGGAAATTTTGTCAAAATTTAATTTCTATAGAAAATTTTGTCAAAATTTTATTTCTATACAAACATTTATTTCTATAGAAAATTTTGTCAAAATTTGATTTCTATAGAAAATTTTGTGTAAATTTTATTTTTATAGAACATTTTGTGAAAATTTTATTTCTATTACTGTAGAAAATTTTGTCAAAATTATATTTCTATAGAAAATTTTGTCAAAATTTTATTTCTATAGAAAATTTTTGTCAAAATGTTATTTCTATTGGAAATTTTGTCAAAATTTTATTTCTGCAGAAAATTTTGTCAAAATTTTATTACTGTAGAAAATTTTGTCAAAATTTTATTTATTTTGTCAAAATTTTATTTCTATAGAAAATTGTTGTCAAAATGTTATTTCTATTGGAAATTTTGTCAAAATTTTATTTCTATAGAAAATTTTGTCAAAATTTTATTTCTATACAAAAATTTATTTCTATAGAAAATTTTGTGTAAATTTTATTTTTATACAAAATTTTGTGAAAATTTTATTTCTATAGGAAATTTTGTGAAAATTTTATTTCTATAGAAAATTTTGTAAAAAATTTTATTTCTATTGAAAATTTTGTCAAAACTTAATTTCTATAGGAAATTTTCTCAAAATTTTATTTCTATAGGAAATTTAGTCAAACTTATATTTCTATAAAAAATTTTGTCAACATTTTATTTCTATAGAAAATTTCTATGAAAAACATTATCAAAATTTTATTTCTATAGGAAATTTTGTCAATATTTTGTTTCTATAGAAAATTTTATTTCTATAGGAAATTTTGTCAAAATTTTATTTATATATAAAACTTTGTCAAAGTTTTATGTCTATAGAAGATTTTGTCAAAATATTATTTCTATAAGAAATTTTGTCAAAATTTTGTTTCTATAGAAAATTTGGTCAATATTTTGTTTCTATAGAAAAATTTATTTCTTTAGGAAATTTTCTCAAAATTTTATTTCTATAGAAAATGTTGTCGAAATTTTATGTCTACAGAAAATTTTGTCAAAATTTTGTTTCTATGGAAAATTTTGTCAAAATTTTATTTCAATAGGTTATTTTGACAAAATTTTGCCAAACTTTTTTTCTATAGAAAATTTTGTCAAAATTTTATTTCCATAGGTTATTTTGGCAAAATTTTAATTCTATAGATTTTTTTTCTACAGAAAATTTTGTCAAAATTTTATTTCTCAAGGATTTTTTTTTTCAAATTTGTATTTCTATAGGAATTTTTTTCAAAATTTTATTTCTATAGGAAATTTTGTCAAAATTTTATTTCTATAGGTAATTTTGTCAAAATTTTATTTCTATATGTAATTTTGTCAAAATTTTATTTCCATAGAAATAATAACATGTTTTCCCTGATATTGTGAAAAATTTTATTTCTATAGGAAATTTTGTGAAAATTTTATTTCTATAGAAAATTTTGTCACAATTTTATTTCTATAGAAATTTTCTATGGAAAATTTTATAAAAATTTGATTTCTATAGGAAATTTTGTCAAAACTTTATTTCTATAGAAAATTTTGTCATTTTTTTTTTTGAAAATTTTGTTAACATTTTATTTATTCAAAATGTTATTTCTATAGAAAATTTTGTCAAAATTTTATTTCTATGGAAAATTATGTGTAAATTGTATTTTCATAGAAAATTTTATGAAAATTTTATTTCGATAGAAAATTTTGTCAAAATTTTATTTCTATTGAAAATTTTGTTAAAAGTTTATTTCTATAAAAATATTTTCTCAAAATTTTATTTCTATAGAAAAATTAGTCAAAATTTTATTTCTGTAGGAAATTTAGTCAAAATTATATTTTTTATTTATTATATTTTGTCAAAATTTTGTTTGTGTAAGAAATTTCTATGGAAGATTTTATTTCTATAGGAAATTTGGTCAATATTTATTTTCTATAGAAAATTTTATTTCTATAGGAAATTTTGTCAAAATTTTATTTATATATAAAACTTTGTCAAAGTTTTATTTCTATAGAAGATTTTGTCAAAATATTATTTCTATAAGAAATTTTGTCAAAATTTTGTTTCTATAGAAAATTTGGTCAATATTTTGTTTCTATAGAAAAATTTATTTCTATAGGAAATTTTCTCAAAATTTTATTTCTATAGAAAATGTTGTCGAAATTTTATGTCTACAGAAAATTTTGTCAAAATTTTGTTTCTATGGAAAATTTTGTCAAAATTTTATTTCAATAGGTTATTTTGACAAAATTTTAATTCTATAGGAAATTTTGCAAATTTTTTTCTATAGAAAATTTTGTCAAAATTTTATTTCAATAGGTTATTTTGACAAAATTTTAATTCTATAGGAAATTTTGCCAAATTTTTTGTCTATAGAAAATTTTGTCAAAATTTTATTTCCATAGGTTATTTTGGCAAAATTTTAATTCTATAGAAAAATTTTTTTCTACAGAAAATTTTGTCAAAATTTTATTTCTCAAGGATTTTTTTTTCAAATTTGTATTTCTGTAGAAAATTTTTTCAAAATTTTATTTTTATAGGAAATTTTGTCTAAATTTTATTTCTGTAGGTAATTTTGTCAAAATTTTATTTCCATAGAAGTAATAACTTGTTTTCCCTGATATTGTTTAATATTTATCACATCATTTTTTTAATTTCAGGCTAAAGCTCCTGGTTTAGTACCTGGCCAAGATGACCTTTTGGTGGCGGTAAAGATGTTAAAGGATGATGCCAGTGATCAAATGCAAATGGATTTTGAACGTGAAGCTTGCTTACTAGCCGAATTCGATCATCCGAATATAGTGAAACTATTGGGTGTATGTGCTCTGGGCAGACCCATGTGTTTATTATTTGAATTTATGTCACCAGGAGATCTCAGTGAATTCTTACGCTCTTGCTCACCATATGCCACCCATCAAATATATCATCGTGACCCCTTACACGAAGGACATCTTTTACAAATTGCATCACAAATAGCAGCCGGTATGCTTTACCTGTCCGATCGGAAATTTGTTCATCGTGATTTGGCCACACGCAATTGTTTGATCAATGAAAATATGGTTGTAAAAATAGCTGATTTTGGTCTTTCGCACAAGATTTATTTACAAGATTACTATAAAGGCGATGAAAATGATGTTATACCCATACGTTGGATGCCCCTGGAATGTATTTTGTATAATAAATTCTCCATAGAATCGGATGTCTGGGCCTATGGTGTGTGTTTGTGGGAGGTATTCTCATTTGCCCTACAACCCTATTTCGGTATGACCCATGAGGAGGTTATAAAATACATTAAAGATGGTAATGTTCTAAGTTGTCCCGACAATACACCATTATCGGTGTATGCTCTGATGAGGCGTTGCTGGAATCGTAAACCGAGTGATAGGCCCAGTTTTAGTGAGATCAATCATTGTATACAACATAGTATAGCCGAATATGAATATAAAACTACTTTGGGAATTGGAAAATAATTTTTTTGTTATATAAATACACTGAGAAAAAAAAAACAATAATGAAAACACTTGTAAACTTTTTGATATAAATATTATATATACACATATAACTTTTAAAATTTACATTTATGGTTTATATGGTCACTAAAATCACTTAAGTTCCTTTTTGTTGTTTTATATTTATCTTGCTACGAATTGAGAAAAATCTATGATTTTCTTTACACAAAACGAAAAACACGAAACGAATTTGTCTTTCCATGTCTATGAAAAAATTGTTTGTGTTTTTGGGGGAGAAACTTTTCAAAAGGTCTTCCTTTATGGAATGCATAGTCATTTAATTTTTCAACGAATATTATCTAAAATTACAAATATATATACACTCACATCTCCATTAAACCATTTTAAGCTAACCAACAGCTAAAATCATTACAAAATATCAAATTACTAACAATAGTAGACTTGAAGTAATCAAAACATAATCACTTGAAAATTGAGATATACTCGTTTCAAAAAAAATATATTCCCAGTTATTTATATATTGCCCACATTTTTAACATAAAAAACTTAAATTAAATTAAAAACAACATTAGCATAAAACTTAGAGCGCTTAGTATAAGGATAATTAGTTGGTTTATGATTGGTGTTAAAACCAACCCCCGCCCCCCCTTACCGTCATTGATGGTTTAAAAAGCAAATTAAATTTTTTGCATATTCTGTTCTTTGTTCTGTTAAGTTAACTTTTAAAATGAGTTATGATTACAAAAAAAAAAAAAAAACAAAAAATATAAATATATTTATATATAAATATAATAAGAATTTTAACCCGCTCTAATGTTGTGAAAACCAAACGAAATCATATGTATTTTTTATTATAAGAAAAAAAAAACATTTGAGGAAATTTTATAAATTCGTACGAAAGACAGATGTAACAAAAAAAACGAACTATATTTAAACGTAGAAATGTATACAGATATAAGTTTAGCAATATCGTTTTTCATAGAATTATATATATTTAGGAGACAAGTACTTTCATATGAAAATGTGTATGGTATGCAATAACAATGTCTTACAATCATATATTACAAACAAACAAACAAAAAAAAAACAAAAACAAATAAACTCTCCATTATGTGTAACACTATAAACAGTTGTGGCATATTTTATTTAATTATATAGAGAATAAATAGTAAACAAAAATACGTCCAAGTACATCGACTTAATTGGACCTGCATCGAGGAGTTAGCTCGGTTTTAGTTCAGATTTACGAACCATCCACCAAGTAGTACTCTTCTGTTGAACCAACCTGCACAAATAATAAACAAGAAAGAAAGTCTAAAGTCGGGCGGGGCCGACTATATTATACCCTGCACCACTTTGTAGAACTAAATTTTCGATACCATATCATATCCGTCAAATGTGTTGGGGGCTATATATAAAGGTTTGTCCCAAATACATACATTTAAATATTACTCGACCTGGACAGAATTTGATAGACTTCTACAAAATCTATAGACTCAAAATTTAAGTCGGCTAATGCACTAGGGTGGAACACAATGTTAGTAAAAAAAAAATATGGGAAACATTTAAATCTGAAGCAATTTTAAGGAAACTTCGCAAAAGTTTATTTATGATTTATCGCTCGATATATATGTATTAGAAGTTTAGGAAAATTTGAGTCATTTTTACAACTTTTCGACTAAGCAGTGGCGATTTTACAAGGAAAATGTTGGTATTTTGACCATTTTTGTCGAAATCAGAAAAACATGTATATGGGAGCTATATCTAAATCTGAACCGATTTCAATCAAATTTATCACACATGACTATATTACTAATTGTACTCCTAGTGCTAAATTTCAACCAAATTGGGCCAAAACTCTGGCTTCTGGGGCCATATAAGTCCATATCGGGCGAAAAATATATATGGAAGCTATATCTAAATCTGAACCGATTTCAATCAAATTTGGCACACATGACTATACTACCAATTGTACTCCTTGTGCAAAATTTCAAGCTAATCGGGATAAAACTCTGGCTTCTGGGTCTATATAAGTGCATATCGGGCGAAAGATATATATGGGAGATATATCTAAATCTGAACCGATTTCAACCAAATTTGGCACGCATAGCTTCAATGCTAATTCTACTCCCTGTGCAAAAATTGGTCCAAAACTCTGGCTTGTAGGACCATATTAGTCCATATCGGGCGAAAGATATATATGGGAGCTATGTCTAAATCTGAACCGATTTCAATCAAATTTTGCACATTTGACTATACGACTAAGTGTTATGTTTGTACAAAATTTCAAGCAAATCGGTTTAAAACTCTAGCTGCTGGATCCATATTAGTGCATATCGGGCGAAAGATATATATATATATAGGAGCTATATCTAAATCTGAACCGATTTCTTCCAAAATAGATAGGGTTCTATTCTGACCCAAATTAGGAACATGTGCCAAATTTGTTAATCTCAACGAAAACGTTATAAACAATACATACAAAAAATAATTTTTTTCTTCTTCAACCATGAAATTAATTGATCCAAAATTAAAAATTTGAGGAAAATAATCGGCTTCGGCTTCTGTTTCGGCCAAAAAAGCCCGCTTCGGTCGAGCTCTAGCCTCTAACAACCATGCAAAAAGTGGTCCTAATCGTTTAATAATTATATAGCCCCCATATAAATCGATTCCCAGACTTTACCTCTTGAGCCTCCTGGAAAAGCAGATTTCATGCGATCCGATTGAAATGTAGTACGTGGTGTTTCATATCAGTTCATAATTATATAGCCTCCATATAAACTGACCCCCAAAATTGGACTTCTGGAGCCTCCTTCATCCGTTCCGAAAATTTTGTCAAAATTTTATTTCTATAGAAAATGTTGTCAAAATATATTCCCAGTTATTTATATATTGCCCACATTTTTAACATAAAAAACTTAAATTAAATTAAAAACAACATTAGCATAAAACTTAGAGCGCTTAGTATAAGGATAATTAGTTGGTTTATGATTGGTGTTAAAACCAACCCCCGCCCCCCCTTACCGTCATTGATGGTTTAAAAAGCAAATTAAATTTTTTGCATATTCTGTTCTTTGTTCTGTTAAGTTAACTTTTAAAATGAGTTATGATTACAAAAAAAAAAAAAAAACAAAAAATATAAATATATTTATATATAAATATAATAAGAATTTTAACCCGCTCTAATGTTGTGAAAACCAAACGAAATCATATGTATTTTTTATTATAAGAAAAAAAAAACATTTGAGGAAATTTTATAAATTCGTACGAAAGACAGATGTAACAAAAAAAACGAACTATATTTAAACGTAGAAATGTATACAGATATAAGTTTAGCAATATCGTTTTTCATAGAATTATATATATTTAGGAGACAAGTACTTTCATATGAAAATGTGTATGGTATGCAATAACAATGTCTTACAATCATATATTACAAACAAACAAACAAAAAAAAAACAAAAACAAATAAACTCTCCATTATGTGTAACACTATAAACAGTTGTGGCATATTTTATTTAATTATATAGAGAATAAATAGTAAACAAAAATACGTCCAAGTACATCGACTTAATTGGACCTGCATCGAGGAGTTAGCTCGGTTTTAGTTCAGATTTACGAACCATCCACCAAGTAGTACTCTTCTGTTGAACCAACCTGCACAAATAATAAACAAGAAAGAAAGTCTAAAGTCGGGCGGGGCCGACTATATTATACCCTGCACCACTTTGTAGAACTAAATTTTCGATACCATATCATATCCGTCAAATGTGTTGGGGGCTATATATAAAGGTTTGTCCCAAATACATACATTTAAATATTACTCGACCTGGACAGAATTTGATAGACTTCTACAAAATCTATAGACTCAAAATTTAAGTCGGCTAATGCACTAGGGTGGAACACAATGTTAGTAAAAAAAAAAATATGGGAAACATTTAAATCTGAAGCAATTTTAAGGAAACTTCGCAAAAGTTTATTTATGATTTATCGCTCGATATATATGTATTAGAAGTTTAGGAAAATTTGAGTCATTTTTACAACTTTTCGACTAAGCAGTGGCGATTTTACAAGGAAAATGTTGGTATTTTGACCATTTTTGTCGAAATCAGAAAAACATGTATATGGGAGCTATATCTAAATCTGAACCGATTTCAATCAAATTTATCACACATGACTATATTACTAATTGTACTCCTAGTGCTAAATTTCAACCAAATTGGGCCAAAACTCTGGCTTCTGGGGCCATATAAGTCCATATCGGGCGAAAAATATATATGGAAGCTATATCTAAATCTGAACCGATTTCAATCAAATTTGGCACACATGACTATACTACCAATTGTACTCCTTGTGCAAAATTTCAAGCTAATCGGGATAAAACTCTGGCTTCTGGGTCTATATAAGTGCATATCGGGCGAAAGATATATATGGGAGATATATCTAAATCTGAACCGATTTCAACCAAATTTGGCACGCATAGCTTCAATGCTAATTCTACTCCCTGTGCAAAAATTGGTCCAAAACTCTGGCTTGTAGGACCATATTAGTCCATATCGGGCGAAAGATATATATGGGAGCTATGTCTAAATCTGAACCGATTTCAATCAAATTTTGCACATTTGACTATACGACTAAGTGTTATGTTTGTACAAAATTTCAAGCAAATCGGTTTAAAACTCTAGCTGCTGGATCCATATTAGTGCATATCGGGCGAAAGATATATATATATATAGGAGCTATATCTAAATCTGAACCGATTTCTTCCAAAATAGATAGGGTTCTATTCTGACCCAAATTAGGAACATGTGCCAAATTTGTTAATCTCAACGAAAACGTTATAAACAATACATACAAAAAATAATTTTTTTCTTCTTCAACCATGAAATTAATTGATCCAAAATTAAAAATTTGAGGAAAATAATCGGCTTCGGCTTCTGTTTCGGCCAAAAAAGCCCGCTTCGGTCGAGCTCTAGCCTCTAACAACCATGCAAAAAGTGGTCCTAATCGTTTAATAATTATATAGCCCCCATATAAATCGATTCCCAGACTTTACCTCTTGAGCCTCCTGGAAAAGCAGATTTCATGCGATCCGATTGAAATGTAGTACGTGGTGTTTCATATCAGTTCATAATTATATAGCCTCCATATAAACTGACCCCCAAAATTGGACTTCTGGAGCCTCCTTCATCCGTTCCGAAAATTTTGTCAAAATTTTATTTCTATAGAAAATGTTGTCAAAATTTTATTTCTATAGAAAATTTTGTCAAAATGTTATTTCTACAAAAAATTTTGTTAAAATTTTATTTCTATAGAAAATTTTGTCAAAATTTTTTTCTATAGAAAATTTTGTCAAGATTTTATTTCTATAGAAAAATTTTATCAAGATTTTATTTCTATAGAAAATTTTGTCAAAATTTTTATACCCTGCGCCACACTGTGGAACAGGGTATTATAAGTTAGTGCATATGTTTGTAACACCCAGAAGGAGACGAGATAGACACATGGTGTCTTTGGCAATAATGCTCAGGGTGGATCCCTGAGTCGATATAACCATGTCCGTCTGTCCGTCCGTCCGTCTGTCTGTGAACACATTTTTGTGATCAAAGTCTAGGTCGCAATTTAAGTCCAATCGCCTTCGAATTTGGCACATGTTCCTAATTTGGGTCAGAATAGAACCCTATTGATTTTGGAAGAAATCGGTTCAGATTTAGATATAGCTCCCATATATATCTTTCGCCCGATATGCACTAATATGGACCCAGCAGCCAGAGTTTTATACCGATTTGATTGAAATTTTGTACAAACATAACAGTTAGTCGTATAGTCAAGTGTGCAAAATTTGATTGAAATCGGTTCAGATTTAGATATAGCTTCCATATATATTTCGCCCGATATGGACTAATATGGTCCTAAAAGCCAGAGTTTTGGCCCAATTTGGTTGACATTTTGCACAGGGAGTAGATTTAGCATTGTAGCTATGCGTGCCAAATTTGGTTGAAATCGATTCAGATTTAGATATAGCTCCCATATATATCTTTCGCCCGATATGCACTTATATGGACCCAGAAGCCAGAGTTTTATCCCGATTAGCTTGAAATTTTGCACAAGGAGTACAATTGATAGTATAGTCATGTGTGCCAAATTTGATTGATATCGGTTCAGATTTATATATAGCTTCCATATATATCTTTCGCCCGATATGGACTTATATAACCCCAGAAGCCTGAATTTTGGCCCAATTTGGTTGAAATTTTGCACTAGGAGTATAATTAGTAATATAGTCATGTGTGCCAAATTTGATTGAAATCGGTTCAGATTTAGATATAGCTCCCATATATATGTTTTTCTGATTTCGACAAAAATGGTCAAAATACCAACATTTTCCTTGTTTTTACTAACATTGTGCTCCACCCTAGTGCATTAGCCGACTTAAATTTTGAGTCTATAGATTTTGTAGAAGTCTATCAAATTCTGTCCAGATCGAGTGATATTTAAATGTATGTATTTGGGACAAACCTTTATATATAACCCCCAACACTTATGTGATATGGTATCGAAAATTTAGATCTACAAAGTGGTGCAGGGTATAATATAGTCGGCCCCGCACAATTTTTGTCAAAATTTTATTCTATAGAAAATGTTGTAAAAAATTTATTTCTATAGAAAATGTTGTCAAAATTTTATTTCTATAGAAAATTTTGTTAAAATTTCATTTCTATAGAAAATTATGTCAAAATTTTATTTTTATAGAAAATTTTGTAAAATTTTATTTTTATAGAAAATTTTGTAAAAATTTATTCTATAGAAAATTTTGAAAAAAATTTATTTCTATAGAAAATTTTGTCAAAATTTTATTTCTATAGAAAATTTTGTCAAAATTTTATTTCTATAGAAAATTTTGTCAAAATTTTATTTCTATAGAAAATTTTGTCAAAATTTTATTCCTATAGAAGATTTTTGTAAAAAATGTATTTCTATAGAACATTTTGTAAAAATTTATTCTATAGAAAATTTTGTCAAAATTTTATTTCTATATAAAATTGTATCAACATTTTATTTCTATAGAAAATTATGTCAAAATTTTATTTCTATAGAAACTTTTGTAAAAATTTTATTTCTATAGAAAATTTTGTAAAAATTTTATTCCTTTAGGAAATTTTGTCAAATTTTTCAGCATGGTTTGGTTTTGTCATATTATTTTTTGCTAGCAAACTAACATTTTTCTTTTTTGAGTGTAGAGCTTAGGCGCATAATTTGATGTTCTGATAATATAACCAATTTTCAGAATATCAAATTATGAGTCAAAAGATATTCAAATCCATGCTGGAGGGTGTAAAAGCTTCTCTCAAACATTGCATCTTAAAACCAACGAAAAGAAATTAACATCAAACCTGGCTTGGCGGTTGTAGATGAGTTCGTTACAAACCTTCTACGATTTTCTCATTCAGTGTAAGCCGAACAGTCGTCTGAACAACTACATCGATTGAAACGAGTCAGCGTGTAACCGTCGCCGCAAATTAAATTCGCGCGGGGATATACGATTGCATTCTATACGTTGGTCTTTCTGTATATCTTTAACCATATATCCATTACGTCCAATTGCATATCTTTCAGATACTATCCAGCCATCGTTGTTGTCGATAATACAAGCCTCTCATTGTAAATTACATGAAATTTAATGAATAAAAACATTTTTAAATTGAATTAAAGAGGCTCCACTTTTTAGTGCGTGTTGGCGGTCTGTGTTTGTGTGTCTTTTAAGTACGCTGGTGCCCAACAATGAATTTAATTTAAAAAAAAAAGATCCATAAAAAAACCGTTGCGTATAGGGAGGCCCCAATTTACAAGTGCTCGTTTTTTTATTTTTGTTAATTTATTTTCTTTGTGCGAACCTAGCACCACTAATTGGTTGCACAAATACTTTTTGGCTCGAATACCAACATTCAATTGATGGAGTTGAAAAAAAAAAATCGAAAAAGAAATAACAGACTGCAATAAAACCAAAAAATAAAACGACAAGTGTCGACATCGTTGGCTATATTAAATAAATAAATTTTTTTGTTAACGCATAAACTTTCATAGGAAGATAACTGAGTTTTGTTTGGATATTAAAAAATCAACAACAAAACAAATATAAAAATATTGTAAAATTATTTTTAAAAAATAGGTGTAAATGAAGTGAAACTTTTTTTTGTTAATTAATTTTCCTAAAATACCATAACATCGACTTGTCGTAGACCTTTCGGCTCTCTATTTGTTGTTAATTTCGACCTAATCCATTTAACCAACCTGCATACCAACCATCCATATGCATTTCTATGCAACTTGCTTTATGGTCTTTAGCTTGAGCTGTATTGAAAATACTTCCGGGATTTTTTGTTTTTTTTTTTTTTTGCATTTAACTTTCTGTGTTGTCTGGGCGAACGTCCATGCGTGAGGAACAATTACAAAAAATCACGAAAAATATGAAAATAAATATTCATACCTATATGGTGGATATTGAACATTAAATTTAACACATATTCATAACTGGTTACGGATTTTACGTGCTTTGCATTACAAACCTCCTGAGCTAAATTATGCTCATGCGCAACATTGCTTATCATTACTGGTACTGCGATGTGCTTAGAAGTTTTCTGGGGAGACAAGTGAATGACCCCGTAATTGGGTTATATGATGAAAAGGAACATTTAATGCATCACTCATAAAAAAATCTGTAAAAACACTAGTCCGTGTCTGCTATTATATTTTTGTAATTTTTGGTCTAACCTACACCCAAAAAAAGTAAACCCACCATGAAAGAAATTGTAGAAGTATTTATTAAAATTTTAACTAAAATTGTTTTGTAATTACAACGTGTTAATACTTTTTTTTGTCAAATTGAAGAACATTTACTAAAAATAATAATTTTTGTCTCTGTTGTTTAAGAAAATTTCATTTCATGTTGAAGAAAAAAAATTGCTTTTAAAAATTGTTAAAATGTCTTCAGCGCTGTACAAATTTTGAAAAAATTTCTATAGAAATAAAATTTTGAGAAAATTTTCTATAGAAATAAAATTTTGAAAAAATTCTTTATAGAAATAAAATTTTGAGAACATTTTCTATAGAAATAACATGTTCACAAAATTTCTATAGAAATAAAATTTTGAAAAAATTTGTCATAGAAATAAAATTTTGAGAAAAATTTCTATAGAAATTAAATTTTGACAACATTTTCTATAGAAATAAAATTTTGAAAAAATTTTCTATTGACATAAAATTTTGAGAAAATTTTCTATAGAAATAAGATTTTGAGAAAATTTTTTATAGAAATAAAATTTTGAGAAAATTTTCTATAGAAATAAAATTTTGACAAAATTTTCTATATAAATAAAATTTTGAGAAAGTTTCTATATAAATAAAATTTTGACAAAATTATCTATATAAATAAAATTTTGACAAAATTTTCTATAGAAATAAAATTTTG
Organism: Haematobia irritans; assembly: GCF_050003625.1. NCBI lineage: Eukaryota > Metazoa > Arthropoda > Insecta > Diptera > Muscidae > Haematobia > Haematobia irritans. The sequence goes on along the minus strand of NC_134401.1, from coordinate 162,188,287 downwards.
ACAAAATTTTTTAGAAATAAAATTTTGACAAAATTTTCTATAGAAATAAAATGTTGACAAAATTTTCTATAGAAATAAAATGTTGACAAAATTTTCTATAGAAATAAAATTTTGACAAAATTTTCTATAGAAATAAAATCTTGAGAACAAATCCTATAGAAATGAAATTTTGAAAAAAATTTCTATAGAAATAAAGTTTTGAGAAAATTTTCTATAGAAATAAAATTTTGAGAAAATTTTCTATAGAAATAAAATTTTGACAAAGTTTTCTATAGAAAGAATTGTGACAAAATTTTCTATAGAAATAAAATGTAGACAAAATTTTCTATAGAAATAAGATTTTGAGAAAATTTTCTATAGAAATAAAATTTTGATAAAATTTCCTATAGAAATAAAATTTTGAGAAAATTTTCTGTAGAAATAAAATTTGGACAAAATTTTCAATAGAAATAAAATTTTGACAAAATTTTCTATAGAAATAAAATTTTCACAAAATTTCCTATAGAAATAAAATTTGCACAAAATTTTCTATAAAAATAAAATTTACACAAAATTTTCAATAGAAATAAAATTTTGACAAAAATTTCTATAGAAATAAAATTTTGAGAAAATTTTCTATAGAAATAAAATTTTGACAAAATTTTTTAGAAATAAAATTTTGACAAAATTTTCTATAGAAATAAATTTTTGAGAAAATTTTCTATAGAAATAAAATTTTGAAAAAAAATTTTGAGAAAATTGTCTATAGAAATAAAATTTAAAAAAAAAAACATTTCTATAAAAATAAAATTTTGAGAAAATTTTCTTTAGAAATAAAATTTTGGGAAAATTTTCTATAGAAATAAAATTTTTGGAAAAATTTTCTATAGAAATTACATTTTGAAAAAATGTTCTATAGAAATGAAATTTTGACAAAATTTTCTGTAGAAATAAAATTTTGAGAAATTTTTCTATAGAAATAAAATTTTGATAAAATTTCTATACAAATAAAATTTTGACAAAATTTCTATAGAAATAAAATTTTGACAAAATTTTCTATAGAAATAAAATTTTGAGAAAATTTTCTATAGAAATAAAATTTTTAGAAATTTTTAAGTAAAAATAAAATTTCTGAGAAAATTTTCTATCGAAATTAAATTTTTGACAATGGTTAGGTTAGGTGGCATCCCGATGTATCAGGCTCACTTAGACTACTCAGTCCATTGTGATACCACATTGGTGAACTTCCCTCTTATCACTGAGTGCTGCCCGATTCCATGTTAAGCTCAATGACAAAGGACCTCCTTTTTATAGCCGAGTCCGAACGGCGTTCCACATTGCTGTGAAACCACTTAGAGAAGCTTTGAAACCCTCAGAAATGTCACCAACATTACTGAGGTGGGATAATCCACCGCTGAATAACTTTTTGGTGTTCGATCGAAGCAGGAATCGAGCCCACGACCTTGTGTATGCACTACGGTGGCTCCGTAGTGCAATGGTTAGCATGCCCAAAATTTTCTATTGAAATAAAATTTTGACAAAAGTTGAAGACATGCCAAAATTTAGTAAAATTTACTAATTTGATTGACTTATTAACTCAATTTAAGCAAACTTCCCCTCTTTTAGGAAAATATGAAATATTTAATTTTTGTTTTATAAAATTGTGCAGTATATTTGCATAGAACTTTTTTCTTATGTTTAGTCCAAGACATTAAAGTTTGGAAAAATTATTGAAATAAGGAATATTTGCTCACATTGGTCAAAATTTAACTAAAATAAACAAATTTTTATGAACTAGAGTAAAGTTCGGTGGGCATTGACGCCCCTTTTTTTGAGTGATACCAGAAACCTCTTGGTGTCGAGGATTAGGACCGGGAAACATTTCCAGAACCTGTGAGTAGACGCCAGATATTGGGCAAAATTTAATTAAAATCAACTAATATAAAGTTCAGTTGGCATTAGCGCCCATTTTTTTGAATGTACAAAAATTCCAAAAATTGTTTATTGAAATCGAGTTTAGAAAATTGCAGACATTGATTTAGCAAAAAAAGTGACTGATTTGCCTTTTTCAGCAGACTGTGTTTTCTGCTGTATCTACTAACATATCTCTTTGGGTGTATGTACTTTCCACCAAGGATTATATATAAAATTCTTGGAACGGCAAATATACGTTTCTGTGGAATGAAATTCTCTTTCGTTATAAAGTAATTTCCTTAAGGGCAAATAAACCCAAATGTATGACAAACAAGGCAACGGTTGTTTCGAATCAATTTTATTTCCTAAATAAAATTTTGAGAAAAATTTCTATAGAAATATAATTTTTGAAAAAACAAATTTCTATAGAAATATAATTTTGACAAAATTTTTTAGAAATATAATTTTGACAAAATTATTTAGAAATAAACTTTTTGAGAAAAATTTCTATAGAAATAAAATTTTTATAAAATTTTAAGAAAATTTTCTATAGAAATATAATTTGGACAGAATTTTTTAGAAATAAAATTTTGACAAAATTTTCTGCTTTTAGTAGATTGCTTTTTCTAAGAGTGTATAAACAATTCATTTATCGCAATTTCTATTAAAAAGCTTAGAGGACTAATATTTAAAGGAAATTTCATGGGTTCATAATGGGTTAATAACAATAGTTCTTTTGTTTGCGAGACCATTAAGTACAAACATATAATAACATACATCGACTGCTGTTTGTAGCAGATATTTTTCATATAACACAATTTCTATCAAAAAGCTTAGAGGACTAATATTTAAAGGAATTTCATGGGTCCACAATGGGTTAATAATAAAAGTGCATAAATTCATACATGCATAAAATAATAACACGGTAATTGTGTTAATGCCCTAAGGAAGAGTTTAACATTTTCCAATGGGAAGTTTTTATAAAAACCCATTTGAAAATGAAAATAAAAAAAAATATGTATATGGGGGAAAATTACTTCCATAATTCCAAAGCTGAAGAAAACGTACATATGTACTTGCATACTCTATATAAAATTTGATATTTGATGAGGAAATACTTTATTAACCACTTCCAAACCGTCATATTCGGTTACACGCATAGTTTGCCAACTTTTTAGTAAAGCGAAGTTTTAAACTTTTGCACATAATAAAATACATTTTATTTATTTTTTCGAGTAAAACAAAAAAGACATCAATACTCATGGTTCCAAATGTCTATTTGATTTTTTTTCGATCGCAATTTGTCACTTGTAGAATTATAAATTAATCGAAATTTGTATTTATTTGTTGTGTCTTGTGGAAATTTCATCGTACACATCACATAACCTGCCCGAACAATTTCATTCATTCAGACAGTCAACGAGTTTGGGAATTTTACCAAAACAAAACAAAAACACCAAAAATTTGCGGGAAAAGAAACAAAAAGTGGAAAAAATAAATGAATCGAAAATATTTGCAAGAAACTACATCATAAAAAAAATAAACGAAATTAGAGCGTATTTAGCTGTTTGTTGCCTTTTTGCCATATTTGAAAAACGTGCATATTTAGTTCAGAATTATGTTCAACCATTTGACCTACCTATCATTTGGTTCAGCGTTGAGAAAAACGCTTCTCGATATTGGTGTGGTGCTGTGCTTATTTTTACTGCTAATGGATTCGGCAAATGCTGTGGGTTTCGGACGTTGTCCCAAATATCCTTCTATGCCCAAATTCAATATGAGTAGGGTAAGTAAGAAATTTAATAAAAAATTTAATTTTCCACTTATAATAAAATAAGGTTTTTAGATTAAAAAAATTAATATTTAAATAAAGCATCAATATTGATAAAATAAAATTTGAAAAAAAAAAAATGATTTTAAAAATATTTTTTTCCCGCAAAATGTGGTGATGGAGAAATAAGTCAACATTTTATTTCCAATTTTGAATAAATTAAAATTTAAAGAGGGGTTTTAGACGATGCAATTGGTTGCATGCAATTTTTTGCATTCTCTTTTAAAGTTGCTTCTTAAAAACTTCAGCATTTATACGTTGAAATTTTTCATGCAATCGCTTGAAATTTCAAGTTTCAGAAATGTCAAAAAATTGCAAGAGGAACGGAAAACATGAAATTTTTTCTACCCCCTTTGCTTCTCTACCCCGTTTGCCTACAAACAAGAATTGCGTGCAATTATTGCATGCAATTATTGCATCGTCTAAAACCCTTCAAACTCTGGTTTAGCTATACCCCTCAGATTTTATTTTTTAGAAATAAAATTTTGACAAAATTTTCTATAGAAATAAAATTTTGACAAAATTTTATTCCAAAGACAAAATTTTCCAAAGACAAAATTTTCTTTAGAAATAAAATTTTGACAATATTTTCTATAGAAATAAAATTTGTAGAAATTTTTAAATAGAAATAAAATTTTTAACAAAATTTTCTATAGAAATAAAATGTTTAGAAAATTTTCTATAGAAATAATAATAATAATAATTTTGATAAAATGTTCTATAGAAATAAAATTTCGATAAAATGTTCTATATAAATAAAATTTTAAGAATTTTTCGCGAAAAATTGTCTAAAATAAAATATTTATTAAGTTTTAAAAAATATTCAATATAAAATTTAATTGATTCAACAATTTTTTTAATTTAAGCAAAAATGAATAGTAGCATTTAATTTTTTAATTGGATCAATTAATTTTTTAATTGATACTATCATTTCTGTGATTGAAGACATTTCAATTTAAAAAAAATAATTGGATCAATTAATTTCGTGATTGAAAAAGAAAAAAAATGTGTGTATGAACTAACTTAAAATTTAGAATACAATGAAATAGAATTAGAACTTTGTACGAAATCTATGGTGTAGGGTACATAAGATTCGGCCTGGCCGAACTACTAAGCCCGATATAATTGTTAAAATTAATCATATTACAAGACCAGTACGTCTCCAAGGTTTACACAGAATGGCGATGTGGTAATTCTAGTTTTGTGTTACAAATCACAAATTTTCTGTATCATTAATATATATTTCATTGTTGTTTCTTGTATATTTTTTGCAAAATGTTTCCAGAGCAACAAAACAAAAACTGGTTTAAATATCTGTAAAGATACATGCGAGAATAAACTTTGCCCCTATTCTTGATTGTAGGCTTGTATTGACAATGACTTAGTCAGGGCAATATTAAGAGCAACTGTAAACAATCAAATCCGAAGAATTGTAAAGGAAAAATATATTTTTTAATATAGCAATGTTTATTATTATAAATTAAATTTTCCATGAAAATATTATATTAATATAAAAATTAAAATTTAATTAAAATTGGGTGATGATCAATAATATGAGATTTCAAAATTTATAGAATTTTTAATAAATGGATTTTGAAATTATTAGCACAAATCTTGATAGTAAAAAGAATATTTAATTATCGAAATTTGTTTTCAGTTTGTAAAATTTTTTATAAATTTTTTTAAATGCAATATTTTATAGCACCGACAAAAAATTTCACAAAACTTTTTTCAATTAAAATTTTAATTGAGTTTTAAAAAATATTCAATTAAAAATTTAAAAAAAAATTTTAATTGAAACAAAAATCAGTCACAAAAATTAATAGTATCAATTATTTTTTAATTGACCTTCAATAAATTTTTTTGAATTGATACTATCATTTCTGGGATAGAAGACAGATTGAATGTGCTACCATCATCCACATTGATGTGTCATCGGATTCCTATAAATTTCACTATATTTTTTGACATTGGTAATGAAATTGGAGTCTTCATTTAGTCTAATTTTTTTTAGCCAGTTGGCTTAAAAATTTTGGTTTTTGTAACCAAATTAGAATCTTAATTTATACTATAATTTTTTTCGAAATTTATAACCATAACTTTTGCTCTTTATTTAATATTTAAAATTTGATTTGATGTGGGATCTCCACTTTGTAGAGTATCTCTAAAAAGTTGGCCCATTACAAGAAGACTTTATGTCAATCTCACCTCTATCAACTTTCACATCATTAGCATTCTGAGTGCATTTTATTTTTGTGTTGTTTGTTTCATTGCTAAACAAACAAAAATCCAATTCAATAATTCCGAGAAAATGAAATGCATTTTTGTACCCATTATCCAATGACTAAGATGTGAGAAAAAAAAAATGGGGCAAACTCGAAAAGTCAACATAGAGAATAAAAAAAAACAAACACAAGCTTCTGATGTTATTGTAGATCTGATTTTAATGGGCATACATTATGGAGCGACTAAAGTTAAACAACAGCAATTGAAGAAAATTATCTCATAGTAAACCAAAACTACACCAAAAAAAATATTATCTTCTAAGAAAATTTTGTAGATCGAAGAAAATTATTTGGTTTAAAATCTAGCACCTACATTCATCCATCTATTTTAAGTCAGCTGATGATTCTGAGCAGAGTCAAGAAGTTAGAGTCTGAGGTTTTTTTTTTGTCCTCTAGCACCTACATTCATCCATCTATTTTAAGTCAGCTGATGATTCTGAGCAGAGTCAAGAAGTTAGAGTCTGAGGTTTTTTTTTTGTCCTCTAAGAGAAAACTGTTCTTTTCTTTAGTTTTTTTTTTTTTACTATGTGTAAACTATGCGTGCTGTATGTACAAGTAGTGGAACGAACTCTCACTTTGATCTTATAATTCACCTCAACCTCTTTCTCACACTCTCCCATTCATTAAGTGATATAATTTGATTTGTTGATTACTACTCTAGATCTGTTAGATGGGGAGAGAGCTCTATGTCGCTATCTCAAATGTATAATTGAGTTAACTCAGACAATTACCTATCTACTATACTCTTAACTGAGATGCTTTGTGTGGAAAATAGCATTCTCAAAATCTTTGATCTCATTTATCTTTATTAGAATTCACGTGCATACACACACGTTAGCATAAATTACTTTATACACTTTAAGTGATCATAAACAGTTTTTTATAAAAACTAAATTTAAATCAAGTTAAATTCTATATGGTAAATTTTATGACCATCACATGTTTTCGAATTAATGATGAACAATTTCTGTTGTAGCCTAGAGGCTCAAATTGACACAGTGGGATTTTATTAAACAAATACAGTGTGATGGCAATGCCTATAAGTGACGCCAAAACTAAAACAAAAATAGGCAATTTTACGCATTTTTGAAGTACAAAAATATATCGACTGTAATTTTTAGCAGATTATGAGCAAACGAAAAAATTAGAAACTTGTAAAAAGAACCATGCCGAACCATCTCCAAAATGAACAATACAACTTAGTCGTTAAAAATTTTATATTTTCCTTTTGTTGCATATACAGAGTGCTTGATATGTATTGCAACCATTTCTAAAGCGCTCTTCTGAGAGCTGAACGATGTATTACACTCTGTCATTTTTTTTTGGTTACAAGCTTACAAAACCATTTTAATCTAGTGCAGTGAGAAATAAATATTCGCAGCCAAAGAAAGTACTAAAGTGTCAATTTTATCAACCCTCATCCTCTGAGTAATACGTAACCGAAGAATAAGCCACCGGTTATAAAAAAAAAAGAAATGATATATGATAAACTGTTGTGATAACTGTTGTGTTTATCGATATCAGATTTATACTTACCGATTATTATTATACCCTCCAGCATAGTATGGGGGATATATTAACTTCCCAGCCAAAAAATTTGGAAGTTCTTCTTAAGACACAACTTTAAAAGCACTTCCAAAAATGTCATCCCAAAGATGTTCTTTATTATAACTGCACAGGAAGTTCATTTGAGTCAATTTTTTATAAGTCGCTTTTTTCAAATTTTTAATAGGAAATTTAAAATTTTATTGTTTCAAATGGGTTAAAAACAGATTAAAAATTAATAATAATTAATAATAAAAAAATTAATAATAGTGCAAATTATTTAAATTTTGTCGAAAAAAATGCTAAATGCGAATTTTTGAAAATATTTGATGTTACACGTTTCAGACAAGCGTTATAATGCATTAAAAATCATAAATTTTTTTTAAATTATTTATTCGTCACAATATCAAAAAAAAAATTCTTTATTCACATCCAAATCACTGGATTCGCATCAGACCTTAAGAAGTGATGCAAATTCAGTGCAACGGCTGTTGAAATGGTGAACATCCGTCCTATGACAAGCCCATGTTAAAATCTTCGCTTTTGCGCCAATTTTGCACCACTTCCGGATCCAAAAAGAACATTTTTACTACTTTTTTGGCGATGCTTTTTTGCTGGGTTTGTCATTCCTTTTGTAACGCATCGAAATATTGCTCCAAGTCCCCATAAAGTATATAAATTCTGGGTCGTGGTGATATTCGGAGTCAATCTAGCCACGTCCGTCCGTCTGTTGAAATCACGCTAACTTCCGAACAAAATAAGCTATCGACATGAGACATGGCAAGAGTAGTTGTTAATGATAGATCGGATGGTATTGCAAAGGGGCCATGTCAGACCACTTTTACGTGTAGCCGACCCCACAGGATTTAGTTTTCGGAGCCTCTTAGAGAAACAAAGTTCATCCGATCCGGTTGGAATGTGGTACGTTGTGTTAGTATATAGTCTCTAACAACCATGCAAAAATTGGTCCATATCGGCCCCAAATTATATATATCCCCCATATAAACCGATCCCCAGATTTGACCACCGGAGCCTCTTGGAGGAGCAAAATTCATCCGATCCGGTTGAAATTTAATAAGTGGTGGTAGTATATGGTCTCTAACAACCATGCACAAATTGGTCCATATCGGTCCATAATTATATATAGCCCCCATATAAACCGATCCCCAGTTTTGACCTCCACAGCCTATTGGAGGAGCAAAATTCATACGATCCGGTTGAATTTTGATACGTGGTGTTAGTATATGGTCGCTAACAACCATGCCAAACTTGGTCCATATCGGTCTATAGTTATATATATCATGCAAAAATTTGTCCATATCGGTCCATAATCAATATAACCATGCAAAAATTAGTCCATATCGGTCCATAATTATATATAGTCCCCATATAAACCGATCCCCAGAATTGACCTCCGGAGCCTCTTGGAGAATCAAAATTCATCCGATTCGGTTGAAATTTGGTACATTGTGCTAGTGTAGGGTATCTAACAACCATGCAAAAATTAGTCCATATCGGCTCGTAATTATATATAGCCCCCATATAAATCGATCCCCAGATTTGACCTCCGGAGCCTCTTGGAGGAGCCAAATTCATCCAATCTGGTTAAAATTTGGTACTTGGTGTTAGTATAGGGTCTATAACAAGCATGCAAAAATTAGTCCATATCGGTCCATAATCATATATAGCCCCCATATAAACCAATGCCAAAACTTGGTTTTGCAACGTCTTGGAGGAGCAAATTTCATCCGACTCAGTTGATAGTTTGTATTTGCTGTAAATATATGAACACTTGTTTTTGCATTGGATTTCCCACCACACAGAAAATATCCCATTGTGCATCAGCTGTGTTCATACGATTCTCGAATTCTTTGTGTTTGTTTCTCATAATGACTTTGAACTATATTTTTGTGCAGATTCATAGGTAAACTGGTTGAAGAGCCATTGTACCATGGTATGGCAAAAGTATTTTTTTTTTGATATGTGTTGTTGTAAGCCAATGCTAAGATGGATGATGCTATAGTTGTTGGAATAAAGCGGTTAACGCTAATAAAGATCTTCTCAATGATGATGAAGGTGATGACAACAATAAACACATACCGGCGGCATTTGTATGTTTTCAATATATTTTTCAAATGTAAACGACCTTAACGTTTGGATTTGTTTTTTATTTTTTAATAAAGACGCTCCCCCACCTCGAAGGGAGGTTAAATGATCTAAAAGAATGGAAATTATTTATTGTTAACTATAATCATATCAATAGTTACACGTAAGTGTGATCTATTGGTATTGAAATGTTTGCTGGGTTATATCGTTTTTTTTTTGGGTATTTATATATTCAAAAAAACATACTTCAATTTTTCATAGCATAGTAGCATGTAGTAATTGTTGCCTTTCTGTTTCTTTGCTTCTTTTATCTTTCAGGTTCTGGGTCAATGGTACGAAGTTGAACGTTCATTTTATTTGCCTGAAATAGCCTCGGGTTGTACCACTTTGGAATTCCAGCCATTACATCGTGAAGAACTTTCAAGATTTAATAATTTCAAATTGGAAGTGGCCATCAAGACCATTAATCGTATGTAAGTGTTTATGATATGCAGACGACAATGTGTAAATGGAAGTACGCTGTGGTTGATATTTTTGTTTTTCCTTTCATTTTCTAGAACTGGCAATCCATCGGTGAATTTGGGCTATGCTACACCGGAAAATCGAAAGTCATCCATTATGGATTTTAAGGTAAGAGGGGAAGGTTTCAATCTAATATGGGTAAAGAAATTAAGATAGCATGAGTTTCAAACATGGAAGAACAAATGTTGGTAGCGCAAATTAACAATGAGGGAATGTCTTAAATCGAAGTATTGGCCATCACTAGCCACTATTTTTACCTATCATTCTGGCAAAATACGGATACCGCGATAATCCATCGCTGAAAATACTTATTGGTCGAAACTTGGATTGGAACTATGATTCTTTGTATAGAAGGCGGACATACTAACACGGTTGTCACTCGAGCCATAAATAATTACAAAAATTCTACTACCAAACAAAACAATCTTCTGTAGAAAATTTTATTTCTATAGAAAATTTTGTCAAAATTTTATTTCTATAAAAAATGTTGTCAAAATTTTATTTCTATATAAAATTTTGTCAAAATTTTATTTCTATAGAAAATTTTGTCAAAATATTATTTCTATGGAAAATTTTGTCAAACTGTTATTTCTGTAAAATATTTTGTCAAAATTGAATTTCTATAAAAAATTTTGTCAAAATTTAATTTCTATAGAAAATTTTGTCAAAATTTTATTTCTGTAAAATATTTTGTCAAAATTTAATTTCTATAGAAAATTTTGTCAAAATTTTATTTCTATAAAATATTTTGTCAAAATTTAATTCCTATAGAAAATTTTGTCAAAATTTAATTTCTATAGAAAATTTTGTCAAAATTTTATTTCTATAGAAAATGTTGTCAAAATTTTATTTCTATATAAAATTTTGTCAAAATTTTATTTCTATAGAAAATTTTGTCAAAATATTATTTCTATGGAAAATTTTGTCAAACTGTTATTTCTGTAAAATATTTTGTCAAAATTGAATTTCTATAAAAAATTTTGTCAAAATTTAATTTCTATAGAAAATTTTGTCAAAATTTTATTTCTGTAAAATATTTTGTCAAAATTTAATTTCTATAGAAAATTTTGTCAAAATTTTATTTCTATAAAATATTTTGTCAAAATTTAATTCCTATAGAAAATTTTGTCAAAATTTAATTTCTATAGAAAATTTTGTCAAAATTTTATTTCTATAGAAAATTTTGTCAAAATTTTATTTCTAAAGTAAATTTTCTCAAATTTTTATTTGTATAGAAAATTTTGTCAAAATTTTATTTCTGTAACATATTTTGTCAAAATTTTAGTTCTATAGAAAATGTTGTCAAAATTTTATTTCTATAGAAAATTTTGTCAAAATTTTATTTCTAAAGTAAATTTTCACAAATTTTTATTTGTATAGAAAATTTTGTCAAAATTTTATTTCTAAAGTAAATTTTCTCAAAATTTTATTATTATATAAAATTTTGTCAAAATTTTATTTCTGTAACATCCCAGCAAAAAAATCGTCGCCAAAAAAGTAATGAAAATGTTCTTTTTGGATCCGGAAGTGGTGCAAAATTGACGCAGAAGCGATGAATTTAACATGGGCTTGTCATAGGACGGAAGTACTCCATCAATGTTTCGGATGTGAATTAAGAAATTTTATGATATTTCACAAATAAATAATTTTTAAATTTTTTTATGAGTTTTAATATTTTCAAAAATTCGCAATTTTTTCAGAATGGATTTAGCATTTTTTCCGATAAAAGTTAAATGATTTGTACCATTTTATGAATTCTTAATCTGTTTTTAACCTATTTGAAACAAAAAAAAGCTAAAATTACCCATTAAAAGTATGAAAAAACCAAGTTATAAAAAATTGAATTAAAAGAACTTCCTTGGTAGTTAAAATAAAGAACATCATAGGGAGTGCATCTTCTGGAAGTGCTTTTAAAGTTGTGCCTTTGGAAGAACTTCCAAATTTTTTTGCTGGGATATTTTGTCAAAATTTAATTTCTATAGAAAAATTTGTCAAATTTTATTTCTATAGAAAATTTTATTTCTAAAGTAAATTTTCTCAAATTTTTATTTCCATAGAAAATTTTATCAAAATTTTATTTCTATACAAAATTTTGTCAAAATTTTATTTCTATAGAAAATTTTGTCAAAATATTATTTTTATAAACAATGTTTTGTCCAAATTTTATTTTTATAAAAAATTTTGGCAAAATTTTATTCTATAGAAAATTTTGTCAAAATTTTATTTCTATAGAAAATTTTGTCAAAATTTTATTTCTAAAGTAAATTTTCTCAAATTTTTATTTGTATAGAACATTTTGTCAAAATTTTATTTCTAGAGAATTTTGTCAAAATTTTATTTCTAAAGTAAATTTTGTCAAAATTTTATTTCTATAGAACATTTTGTCAAAATTTTATTTCTAGAGAATTTTCTCAAAATTTTATTTCTATAGACATAAAATTTTGACAAAATTTTCTATAGCAATAAAATTTTAACAAAATTTTGGAAAATTTTTTTATAAAAATAAAATTTTGACAAAATTTTCTATAAAAATACAATTTTGAAAAAAATTTGTATAGAAATAAAATTTTGACAAAATGCCCTATATAAATAAAATTTTGACAAAATTTTCTATAGAAACAAAATTTTGGAAAAAATAAAATTTTGTCAAAATTTTATTGCTATACAAAATTTTTTCAAAATTTTATTTCTATAGAAAATTTTGTCAAAATTTTATGTTTATAAAAATTTTTTCCAAAATTTTGTTTCTATAGAAAATTTTGTCAAAATTTTATTTATATAGGGCATTTTGTCAAAATTTTATTTCTATACAAAATTTTTTCAAAATTGTATTTCTATAGAAAATTTTGTCAAAATTTTATTTTTATAAAAAAATTTTCCAAAATTTTGTTAAAATTTTATTGCTATAGAAAATTTTGTCAGAATTTTATTTCTATAGGAAATTTTGTCAAAATTTTAGTTCTATAGAAATTTGGTCAAATTTTATTTCTGTAGAAAATTTTGTCAAAATTTTATTTCTATAGAAAATTTTGACTTTTATTAAAATTTTATTTCTATAGAAACTTTTGTCAAAGTTTTGTTTCTATATAAAATTTTGTCAAAATTTTATTTCTATAGGAAATTTTGTCAACATTTTAGTTCTACAGAAAGTTTCGTCAACATTTTAGTTCTACAGAGAGTTTTGTCAAAATTTTATTTCTATAGAAAATTTTGTCAAAATTTTATTTCTATAGAAAATTTTGTCAAAATTTTATTTCTATAGAAAATTTTGTCAAAATTTTATTTCTATAGAAAATTTTGTCAAAATTTTATTTCTATAGGATATTTTGTCAAAATTCTTTTTCTATACAAAATTTTGTCAAAATTTTATTTCTATAGAAAATTTTGTCAAAATATTATTTTTATAAAAATGTTTTGTCCAAATTTAATTTTTATAAATAATTTTGGCAAAATTTTATTCTATAGAAAATTTTGTCAAAATTTTATTTCTATAGAAAATTTTGTCAAAATTTTATTTCTGTAACATATTTTGTCAAAATTTAATTTCTATAGAAAATTTTGTCAAAATTTTATTTTTATACAAAATTTTATTTCTTAAGTAAATTTTCTCAAATTTTTATTTCCATAGAAAATTTTGTCAAAATTTTATTTATAGAGAATTTTGTCAAAATTTTATTTCTATAGGATATTTTGTCAAAATTTTATTTCTATACAAAATTTTGTCAAAATATTATTTTTATAAAAAAAATTTTGGCAAAATTTTATTCTATAGAAAATTTTGTCAAAATTTTATTTCTATAGAAAATTTTGTCAAAATTTTATTTCTATGGAAAATATTGTCAAAATTTTATTTCTAGAGAACTTTGTCAAAATTTTATTTCTATAGGAAATTTTGTCAAATTTTTAGTTCTATAGAAAGTTTGGTCAAATTTTATTTCCATAGGAAATTTTGTCAAAGTTTTAGTTCTATAGAAAGTCTTGTCACAATTTTAGTTCTATAGAAAATGTCAAAATATTATTTCTATAGAAAATGTTTTCAAAATTTTATTTTTATAAAACATTTTGTTAAAATTTTTGTTCTGTAGAAAATTTTGTCAAAATTTTATTTCTATAGAAATTTTTTTCGAAATATTATTTCTATAGAAAATTTTGTCAACATTTTATTTCCACAGGAAATGTTGTCAAAATTTTATTTCTAGAGAATGTTGTCAAAATTTTATTTCTATAGGATATTTTGTCAACATTTTATTTCTATAGAAAGTTTTGTCAAAACTTTATTTCTATAGAAAATTTTGTCAAAATTTTATTTTTATAAAAAATTTTGTCAAAATTTTATTTCAATAGATAATTTTGTCAAAATTTTATTTTTATAGAAAATTTTGGCAATTTCTATAGAAAATTTTGTCAAAATTTTATTTCCATAGAATATTTTGTCAGAATTTTATTTCTAAAGAAAATTTTATCAAAATTTTATTTTTATAGAAAATTTTGTCACAATTTTATTTCTGTAGAACATTTTTCAAAATTTTATTTCTAAAGAAAATTTTATCAAAATTTTATTACTATAGAAATTTTTTTCACAATTTTATTTCTATAGAAAGTTTTGTCAAAATTTTAGTTCTATAGAAATTTTTGTCAAAATTTTATTTCTATAGACATTTTTTTTGAAATTTTATTTCTATAGACAATTTTGTCAAAATTTTATTTCTATAGAAAATTTTGTCAAAATTTTAATTCAATAGATTTTTTTTTTTCAAAATGTAAATAAGTATAGAAAATTTTGTCCAAATTTTATTTCTATAGAAAATTTTGTCAAAATTTTATTTCTATAGAATTTTTTTTTTAATTTTATTTCTATAGAAAAGTTTGTCAAAATGTTATTTCTATAGACATTTTGTCCAAATTTTATTTCTATAGAAAATTTTGTCAAAATTTTTTTTCAAAAAATTTTTTTGAAAGGAATACATTGCAAAATCTTCAAAAATCTGTAAAAACCCTACGATTTTTAGTAGAATTCTACCAACTGTACATACTAACAATTACAACACGGTGGCTGACCACTTCTGAGAGGTTTCACTGTAGTTTCAGTATTGTTTGATGCGTGTATCCCGAATTACGCCATCTGTTCTCAATCCCGCATTAGTAATTTGCACATCCAATAATTAAAAAACTATTGTGATATTTTTTTGGATTTGATATACAATATTTCTTCAATGTAATGTAATTTTAAAATTTCCATTTAATTTTCTTTCTTAGTTTAATACACGCTTCCCCGATGTCATAGCTCGTCTCCTGCCAGGTTCCGGTAAATATCAAGTGCTTTATTCGGACTACGATAATTTTGCCATATTATGGTCCTGTGGAAGCATTGGCTCTCTGGGCTATTCCGATCAAATTTGGGTATTTGGTCGTACACGTGACTTTCCCGTTGAGACGCGAGCAAAAATATATGATGCTTTGAAAAAATTAGGTTTGGAACCAGACCGTTTGGTATTGAGCAAAAATAAGAACTGCCCGAAAACACTATAAGATACGCAAACACAAACCAATACCATAGAAATGTAGTAATATAATTAAGAATTCCCTGATTTATTTATAAGATTTATACAACATGCTGTTGAAAATATTTACACATATGTAAACTATCAATGCTTATGTATGGCATAGCAATTATTTTTATTTTATTTGCATATATACTATTTAGAATAGGTTACTGTGATATCACTACCTGGATCATAATAAAATAAACATTTGCCAAAATTAATGAGATTTGTTTATGTTTTTATCTTAGATACAGGAATTTCTAATACTCAATAGAAAATAATTATCCAAGCTTGAGATGAATAATTATTTTCTATTGAATAAAAGAAAGATCGAATAAAGTCAAAATTTGGAATTTCTAATAGATAAACTTCAATTCAAATATATTAAATTATAAATATTTCCAATTTAATCGGAAGCTACATATCTCAATTTTAATGCACTGTGATTTTTTTTTTGTTTGGTAAACACTGAGAGTGGAATTTACTTGTCTGGGAGGAAAGTGCATTTCATTGCACTAATAGTGTCATCTGGCGGCATAGTTGTATAATAACAGAGTAGTATCTAGTGTCTGAGTAATCTTTACTCCCATTTAATTAAAACAATATGGCAATTCTGAACGAGAAGAAAAACCTTGTTTTCTATGCGATGCTAGATGGCGCTGTCCAGCAATACAGATTTGTTTTTAGTACAGACAACAACCAATCCATACGTCAATCACAAAACCAGCGTTGTTTATTCATAGTACGAAATGTCACATGATGTTGCCGCACTAAGTGAAATCGTGAGCGCTTTATAACTAACTTTAAATCATAAAAAAATCACGAGGGTGAAAATCAAAATAAGAGAAATCAAAAGGCTTTTTTAAATGCTCTATTTTTTTTAATTAAATATAGCATTTTTTAATAAAACTCGTTTAATATAAATATTTTTCTTGTGAGTACCTTTTGTAAGTGGAAATACGTCCGTCACGCACATAATTCAAATTTCACCAGAATTTATGCTAGTGAATTACCGCCATCGTAGAAAAATGATTCACATTCACCTGGTAGTGGATATGAGCAAGGAAGGAGAATCAAAGCAAAAATAATAGGTGTACGAAAATAAAGGGTGATTTTGTAGCTATTATAGTTTTGGTGTGGTTTATGGGCTGATGGCATCATTGGAGCGTACCTCTTTAAAGATGATGCGTATCGTAACGTAACTGTGAATGGTGAGCTCCCCGTGAGATAATAACCAACTTGTTTTTGTCCAAAATTACAAGAGTTTGACTTCCATAACATGTGGTTTTAATAAGACGGTGTCATATACCACACGGTACGCCTAATAATGGAGTTATTCAGATGCGATATTGGTGAAGAGATCTTGCGATTTAACGTGTTTAGACTATGTTTTGTGGGGTTATGTTAAAGTTCATGTCTTTTCTGACAAGCCCGTTTCAATTGATGCATTGGAAGACGACATTGAAGCATTTATTCGTGAGACACCGGCCGAAATGTTGCAAAGAGTAAAGAAAAAGAAATTTTGCTGCTCGTGCCAAAAATAATCTACCAAAATTAAAAAAAAAATACCAAAAATCTACCAAATTTAAAAAATGAAATTTTTGATTTATTTTTTGTCAAAATTGTATTTCTATAGAAAAATGTTGTCAAAATTTTCTATAGAAATACAATTTTGACAAAATTATACTATAGATTTTATTTCTATATGAAATTTTGCCAAAATTTTATTTCTATAGAAATTTTTTCCCCAAAATTTTATGTCTATAGAAAATTTTTTCAAAATTTTATTTCTATAGAAAATGTTGTCAAAATTTTATTTCTATATAAAATTTTGTCAAAATTTTATTTCTATTGAAAATGTTTTAAAAACTTTATTTCTATAGAAAACTTTGTGAAAATTTTATTTCTATAGAAAATTTTATAAAAATTGTATTTCTATAGAGAAATTTGTCAAAATTTTAATTCTATAAAAAATTTGTCAAAATTTTATTTCTATCGAAAATTTTGTCAAAATTTTATTTCTATAGAAAAATTTTCTCAAAATTTTATTTCTTTAGAAAATTTTGTCAAAATTTTATTTCTATAGAAAATTTTGACAAAATGTTATTTCAATGGAAAATTTTGTCAAAATTTTATTTCAATAAAAAATGTTGTCAAAATTTTATTTCTACAAAAAATTTAGTTAAAATTTTATTTCTATAAACAATTTTGTCAAAATTTTATTTCTATAAACTATTTTGTCAAAATTTTTTATAGAAATACAATTTTGACAAAATTATTTTATTTTTATAGGAAATTTTGCCAAAATTTTATTTCTATAGATTTTTTTTTTCCAAAATTGTATTTCTATAGAAAATTTTGTCAAATTTTATTTCTATCGAAAATTTTGTCAAAATTTTATTTCTATAGAAAAATTTTGTCAAAATTTTATTTCTATAGAAAAATTTTGTCAAAATTTTATTTCTTAAAGTTCATGTCTTTTCTGACAAGCCCGTTTCAATTGATGCATTGGAAGACGACATTGAAGCATTTATTCGTGAGACACCGGCCGAAATGTTGCAAAGAGTAAAGAAAAAGAAATTTTGCTGCTCGTGCCAAAAATAATCTACCAAAATTAAAAAAAAAAAATACCAAAAATCTACCAAATTTAAAAAATGAAATTTTTGATTTATTTTTTGTCAAAATTGTATTTCTATAGAAAAATGTTGTCAAAATTTTCTATAGAAATACAATTTTGACAAAATCATACTATAGATTTTATTTCTATAGAAAATTTTGCCAAAATTTTATTTCTATAGAATTTTTTTCCCCAAAATTTTATGTCTATAGAAAATTTTTTCAAAATTTTATTTCTATAGAAAATGTTGTCAAAATTTTATTTCTATATAAAATTTTGTCAAAATTTTATTTCTATTGAATATGTTTTAAAAACTTTATTTCTATAGAAAACTTTGTGAAAATTTTATTTCTATAGAAAATTTTATAAAAATTGTATTTCTATAGAGAAATTTGTCAAAATTTTAGTTCTATAGAAAATTTGTCAAAATTTTATTTCTATCGAAAATTTTGTCAAAATTTTATTTCTATAGAAAAATTTTCTCAAAATTTTATTTCTTTAGAAAATTTTGTCAAAATTTTATTTCTATAGAAAATTTTGACAAAATGTTATTTCAATGGAAAATTTTGTCAAAATTTTATTTCAATAAAAAATGTTGTCAAAATTTTATTTCTACAAAAAATTTAGTTAAAATTTTATTTCTATAAACAATTTTGTCAAAATTTTACTTCTATAAACTATTTTGTCAAAATTTTCTATAGAAATACAATTTTGACAAAATTATACTATATATTTTATTTCTATAGGAAATTTTGCCAAAATTTTATTTCTATAGATTTTTTTTTCCCAAAATTTTATTTCTATAGAAAATTTTGTCAAAATTTTATTTCTATCGAAAATTTTGTCAAAATTTTATTTCTATAGAAAAATTTTGTCAAAATTTTATTTCTATACAAAAATTTTTGTCAAAATTTTATTTCTATAAAAAATTTTGCCAAAATGTTATTTCAATGGAAAATTTTGACAAAACTTTTTCTACAAAAAATTTAGTTAAAATTTTATTTCTATAAACAATTTTGTCAAAATTTTATTTCTATAAAAAACTTTGTGAAAATTTTATTTCTATAGACAATTTTATAAAAATTTTATTTCTATAGAGAAATTTGTCAAAATTTTATTTCTATAGAAAATTTTATAAAAATTTTATTTCTATAGAATATTTGTCAAAATTTTATTTCTATCGAAAATTTGGTCAAAATTTTATTTCTATAGAAAAATTTTGTCAAAATTTTATTTCTTTAGAAAATTTTGTCAAAATTTTATTTCTATAGAAAATTTTGCCAAAATGTTATTTTAATGAAAAATTTTGTCAAAATTTTATTTCAATAAAAAATGTTGTCAAAATTTTATTTCTATAAACAATTTTGTCAAAATTTTATTTCTATAAACAATTTTGTCAAAATTTTATTTCTATAAACAATTTTGTCAAAATTTTATTTCTATAAACAATTTTGTCAAAATTTTATTTCTATAAACAATTTTGTCAAAATTTTATTTCTATAGAAAACTTTGTGAAAATTTTATTTCTATAGAAAATTTTATAAAAATTTTATTTCTATAGAGAAATTTGTCAAAATTTTATTTCTATAGAAAATTTTGTCAAAATTTTATTTCTATCGAAAATTTTGTCAAAATTTTATTTCTATAGAAAAATTTTGTCAAAATTTTATTTTTATAGAAAATTTTGTCAAAATTTTATTTCTATAGAAAAATTTTGTCAAAATTTTATTTCTATAGAAAATTTTATAAAAAATTTATTTCTATAGAATATTTGTCAAAATTTTATTTCTATAGAAAATTTTGTCAATATTTTATTTCTATCGAAAATTTTGTCAAAATTTTATTTCTATAGAAAAATTTTGTCAACATTTTTTTCTGTAGAAAATTTTGTCAAAATTTTATTTCTATAGAAAATTTTACCAAAATGTTATTTCAATGGAAAATTTTGTCAAAATTTTATTTCAATAACAAATTTTGTCAAAATTTTATTTCTACAAAAAATTTAGTTAAAATTTTATTTCTATAAACAATTTTGTCAAAATTTTATTTCTATAGAAAACTTTGTGAAAATTTTATTTCTATAGAACATTTTATAAAAATTTTATTTCTGTAGAGAAATTTGTCGAAATTTTATTTCTATAGAAAATTTTATAAAAATTTTATTTCTATAGAATATTTCTATAGAAAATTTTGTCAAAATTTTATTTCTATCGAAAATTTTGTCAAAATTTTATTTCTGTAAACAATTTTGTCAAAATTTTATTTCTATGGAAAAATTTTGTCAAAATTTTATTTCTATAAAAAATGTTGTCAAAATTGTATTTCTTTAGAAAATTTTGTCAAAATTTTATTTCTTTAGAAAATTTTGTCAAAATTTTATTTCTTTAGAAAGTTTTTCCAAAATTTTATTTCTATAGAAAATCTTTTCGAAATTCTATTTCTATAGAAAACTTTGTCGAAATTGTACTGCTATTAAAAATTTGTGAAATGCCTCTTGGTTGGAGAGGAATATTTTGCAAAACCTACCAAAACATCGAGAATTTCACCAATCTACCAAATAGTAAAAAATCTACCATTTTTTGGTAGAATTCTACCAACTGTGGCACCCGTGCATTTGAGGCGCTGTTGTAATCAACATATGCATAAAATAATCTTCAAACATTAAATTATATGGACTGTACTATCGATTTTTTGATTCTTTTTTTAATTTCTATAGCTCTTAAAAAATCACCCATTATAATTCCAATACCCGGCGATATACATTTATTTCCATTTATTATTAATAGTAAAAAAAACATGATTTTTATTTATTATAATTTTTTTTAAATAAATAACTATTTTGTTTTATTAATAATTGTATATAATCGTATGCGAAATGGATTACTTTCGAATGTTTTCCAATTTTCGTTAAATATCTTAGCAAATATATATGCGTTTTTTGTAATGTATATATTGTTGGTTCTGTGTATATTGCTGTTGTTGTCTGTGTATGATATATGAAAACATTTAAAATAACAAAAAAAAAAAATGTGTTGGCCTAAATCCGCATAAGCAAATATGCTAAAATCGGTCGCTAACACAGTTAATAAATAACTTCCATCAAATCAAATAGGGAAATTTTCATTTCCCAGCCGATAAGCAAGTCTTCCATGAAGTTTCCAATGAATTCAAATGTAAACAAACGAATAAAATGCAGTCGATAACAACTCTTATGGAATTTTTTACACATTAAAACAAATTTTATGAGTTAGAAACATTTGGCTAGAGGGACATATCGCGTTTTTTCGAAATTTTCGATGCCAGGTGCACAGTAAAAAAATTAAAAAAAAAAATACATTAACTGGATATTTGCGGGTGTTAGTCGGTATGTGCAGTTGATAGCGACACTTACGGAATTTCCACAATTTGGATAATGAAAAAAAGTAATAAGTAATGTACATTTCGCAGGAGGGGCTTATTGCGTTTTTTCGAAATTTGCGCTACACAAGTGCAAAGTCGAAAAACTTCAATTTTTTTATTAGCATTAAAAGTATATTCCGCTAGACTCACATATAGAGCGTCAGCAATGTTTTCTTGAGAAATATGTTTCCGATGGTTTACAACTCCTTCTAGTACGTTGCTCTACCAAAATATTTGCTACTCCTATGAATTGCACATAGACTGGGGAGTTAAGATAAAACTGTATTATCGGCATTCAAATGTTCTTATTTAAGGCCGGAATGCACCTCTAACGAAATTCCCGCTACCCATAAGAAATGCATTGTAAAATTTGTTAACGAAAATCCCGCGAGACATTGTTATCGATTATTAACATTTTACTTCTATAAGAGATACATGGAAGAACTGCGTTATCGGCATGCAAACAGAATTTTCGCTGGAGGAAACTGGACATAGTGGACTTTAAACCCCATTATGCTGTTCTATCGAAATTTCTGATACCCACAAAGATGATATAGACACATTTGCTACCAAAATTTTTTGTGATGACAATGTTATCGATTGTTTATATTTTCTCCTATAAGAAATACATGGTAAATCGGTCTTAATGGCACACAACAGGAATTTTACGCTATAGACCGGTATGCAGCTCCAGGAAAAATTTCGTATGCGTACCAATAGCACAGTTTTTCTATGTGCGTGTTATCGTAGAAAATCGATAACAACACGTCAGGGAATTTTCGTTAGCAAATATAGCAATGCATTTCTTATGGTTAGCAGAAATTCCGCTAGAGGTGCATACCCAATATATAGCTTATGTCCAATATGAAGCCAAAAAAACAGGCTTACCATGTATTTCTTATGGGAGAAAATAATACCGATAAAAACGTCATACTGAAAATTTCATTAACTAAAGTAACTAAAGGTATTTTCCGAGCCCTTGGAAATTCATATGGGATTTTGTTAGGCCAAACGACATTGAAACATTTATTCGTGAGACACCGGCCGAAATGTTGCAAAGAATATGTCAAAAATGGACTAAGCCCATGGGCCATTTGAGCATGATTGCCACTCGTGCCAAAAATAAGCTACCAAAATTTAAAAAGAAAATACCAAAAATCTACCAAATTTAAAAAATTCAGTTTTTGATCTAATATTTGTCAAAATTTTATTTCTATAGAAATTTTTTTAAAAATTTAATTTTTATAGAAAATTTTGTCAAAATTTTATTTCTATAGAAATTTTTTAAAAATTTTAATTTTTATAGAAAATTTTGTCAAAATTTTATTTCTATAGAAAAATTTGTAAAAATTCTATTTCTATAGAAAATTTTGTGGAAATTCTATTTTTTAGAAAATTTTGTCGAAATTGTATTTCTATAGAAAATTTTGTCAAAATTTTATTTCTATAGAAATGTTTGTCAAAATTTTATGTCTATAGAAAATTTTGTCAAAATTTCATTTCTATCGAAAATTTTGTCGAAATTTTATGTCTATAGAAAATTTTGTCAAAATTTTATTACTATTACAATTTTGTGAAATGCATCTTGGTTGGAGAGGAAATTTTGCAAAATCTAGCAAAACATCGAGAATTCTACCAATCTACCAAACAGTGAAAAATATACCATTTTTGGTAAAATTCTACCAACTGTGGCAACCGTGCATTTGAGGTGCGGTAATCTTCAAACATTAAATTATATGGACTGTACTACCGATTTAAGTTAAGGTTTCATGCATTTTTCTGAATTATGTTTTTTTCATTTTCTAAAGCTCTTAAAAAAAACTATATAGATTATTATGGGAGAAAATATAAACAGTCGATAACATCGTCAAAAGGAAAATTTCGTTAGCAAAAGTAGCTAAAGGTGTTTTCCGCGCCCTTGGAAATGCCTATGGGATTTTATTAGGCCAAGCGATATAAAATAACAAAAATATCCAACTATTTTAGTATATCTATTGACAATTTTCATGATACATTAAAATATCATAGCTCATATAAAAAATAGGGTAAAAATTTGGATTTATAATTACAATAAATGGTCCTTCGACTTCGTTAGATATGGAAACCTTTTTTCAGTATTGGGGAATTAGAAAAATATCTGCAGTTTTTGAAAATATTCTAAAAATTGTTTTAAGGAACCTAAATAGTTAAATTTTTGAAAATATTCTAACGATTTCAAAAAGGATATGAAAATGTAGAAAATAATTAAAAATAACATAAAACATTGATGAGAGTTATAAACAATTATCCATTTAGATATGGAAATTACATTTACGTATATTGCTACATACATATTCGACTAATGAATTGGAAAAAGTTTAGGAGTTTTATTGTAATGATAATATGGTTCTTTAATTTTACTTTATAGGTTATGAGTTATGGAAAATTTATTTTAATTTTTTTTTTGTAAATGTATGTATGTAGAATTATTCTATGTATGATTGATGATCATGATTTGATTTGATTTGATGATGTATTTGATTTTGGCATTGGATTTCATGAATATTTTCTTCATTTCTTTTTCATGGATATGATAATTTAAGAATTGATTTTTGTTTATTTTTTATATTTTGTGTTTTTTTTATTAGCATAATAATTTAAACAGGGTTTTATTTTAAAGACAATACTACAATAAGTTTGTTTGTTTTTTAATACATACAAAAAATATCTAAAAATGTTAAAACATATTTACTCTCTTTTAGGGAGGAGTGTTGATTTGCTGTAAGATGGTAGTATCCTCATAGAATAGTTTCTTTTTTTGGTAAGGATTTTATTTGGGAGCGGGAGGAAGGAGTCGTTTGTTTTTGTAGGGTGGGTGGTATGGTTGGTCTTCGTGTCTTTCTTCTTCTCTTTGTGCTGCTAACGAATTTAAATTCGCTCAGTTACATAAACTTTGGCAGTGGCTGGAGCATTGGAACGTCTAACGGCTACGGAGACAATAATGCCTATCGCCACCAATACAATGCCCATGGAGTTCATGATGTAATGTTCGATTTCTGAACTACGAGTGCTGTAAAGGAGAGAGATATTTTTTGAAATGTGTAAATTTATAAATAAATCTGTTGTAGAATTTGTTATATATTAAATATACACAGTATTATCGACATGTCCCTTTATGCGTCTTACAGACAATAAGTTTTTCTGGACGGAATGTCTGTGTTTGTAAAGAATCTTACAGTGTGTCCAATCGATACGACAATTCGTTGATGACTAAATAATCAGTAAATGTGTTATCGATCGCATAAACATGCAGCAGTATCGATTATGACTTTGAACTTAACTTGATGTGGCCAATATATGGGATATGTTCGACACGACCACGGTCGTCCGGATAAACTTATAGTCTGCAAGGCGCATTATAGATATTTAAAACCGTACTTTTCTATGAAAAGGGGAGAATTTTTTCAACACATTTTTACATGCTATTATGCGCTTTGCAGACTATCAGTTATTCCGGACGGAATGTCGGTGTTTGTAAAGAATCTTCCAGTGTGTCGAATCGATACGACTCGACGTCGGCGATGACTAAATAATCGGTAAATGTGTTATCGATCCCATAAACATGCAGCAGTATCGATTATGCCTTCGATTATGTGGCCAATATATGGGATAGGTTAGGTTAGGTTAAAGTGACGGCCCGATTAAGATTCAGGCTCACTTAGACTATTCAGTCCATTGTGATACCACAATAACTAAAAGTACCTATTACATATGGCCACTTCTAGTTTTAACCGCTGAACCTTCTCGATTATTGCCTTCTGTTGAACCAACCTGATTGTTCCAAAAACATTAGCAGACTGCTTAAGTTAACGTTTTCCAGGTCCGCCAGTAATCTAAAGCTATATGCCCCTAAAATTTGCTTACGCCTTACACAGAATGCTTAAATGGGGCCATATTTGCTTGGTGTCGTTACAGCCCTTGCAATTCTCCCATCGAACATTTGCCATCATAACAGCCTTCTCACGCAGTATGAGCTTGCAGGTAGCCAGGGGCATACCAACAGATTCTAGTTCCCCTGGAATATGTAAGGTATTCCCTAGCTTCGCCAACTCATCCGCTTCGCAGTTCCCCGGTATGTTCCTATGGTCAGCCACCCATATTCGGTATGTTCCTATGGCCAAACACCCATATATGGGATATGTTCGACACGAGCACTGTCGTCCGGAATAACTGATAGTCTGTAAGGCGCATTACGCGCACTTGCCGATAATAACGTGACATATTTTTCGATAGCAACGAATATTTTATGGTTGGTGGAAATTTCCACTTAAGACACATACCCGTCGTTAAGGCCGGTATGCATCTCTATCCGAATTTTTCGCTATCCGTAACAAATGCATTGCTATATGTTTCCAAACGAAAATCCAGTGGGGACTTTTTATCGACTATACATTTTTACATTTTTGACACACAAACCAAATTTCCACTAGAGGTGCGTACCTGGGGAGCAAATTATAAGTGCCGATAATATCGTTCTAACGAAAAATCGCTTGCTAAGATACCTATGTACATCTTATGGATCGAGGCGCATACCGCACTTAAATTCGATTAGCTCAGATCAGATGTAAACTATCGATAATAACGTCACACGGAATTTAGCAACTTCTGTTATATCTTATGGGAGTTTGGAATCTCCACTAGTGATGCAATCGACATTGCAAAACTGTGTTATTGACACACA
This sequence comes from Haematobia irritans, assembly GCF_050003625.1. Lineage (NCBI taxonomy): Eukaryota > Metazoa > Arthropoda > Insecta > Diptera > Muscidae > Haematobia > Haematobia irritans. The sequence goes on along the minus strand of NC_134401.1, from coordinate 162,161,826 downwards.
AACGAAATTTCCACTATAGGTACATACCTGGGAAGAAAATCATAACTGTCGATAATATCGTTCAAACAAAAAATTCTCTAGCTATGCACCACTTTCGAAAATTCTTGTTGCATGCCAAAGCAGTTTTGCTATGTATTTCTTATGGGAGCAAAATGTTAACAATCGATAACAACGCCTCACGAAATTTAGCAACTTATATCTTATGGGAGGTTGGAATATCCACTAGTGATGCAATCGACATTGTAAAACTGTGTTATTGACACACAAACGAAATTTACACTATAGGTACATACAGAGAATGAAGCCGCCGAGTCACGCCGCCGTCGACTAGTTGTTACCAGTCGAAGCCGTCGCCGAATTTGTCGACTCATCTCGACTCAAAGTTAGCCGCCAATTAATCAAAAATATTGATTTGAATCAGAAAAAATTATTAATAATGGTTGCATTTTTTTGTCAAAATGTTTAACTTTCCACCCAAAATCAGTATCATGTTGCTATAAAAATTTGGCTCAGAACATTTGAATTAGGTATAAATGTGATTTTAAGATAAGTTGTACAACTAATCTCATTACCATTCGGATAACATCAAATTGATTTTATTATGGATAATTGTCCGCCGTCGATAAGACAAATTTATATCGGCTTAGCCGTCAAGCCGCCGCTGCCGGAGGCAAAAAATTAGTATTAGCCTCCGCCGACAAAAATGGGTCGGCTTCATTCTCTGGGTACATACCTGGGAAGAAAATCATAACTGTCGATAGCATCAAACAAAAAATTCTCTAGCTATGCAGATCACGCAACCATGACAAAATGTAAACAATCAATAACAACTCCTCACGGAATTTAGCAACTTATTTCTTATGGGAGGTTGGAATTTCCACTAGAGATACAATCGACATTTAGGGTCGGTATGCACCTCAAACGAAATTGTTAAGACATGCATTAGTATTTTTGCTACCGGAAATTTCGTGAAGCGTTGTTATCGATTGTTTACATTTTGCTCCCATAAGAAATACATAGCAAAACTGTTTTGGCATGCAACAGGAATTTTCGAAAGAGGTGTGTACAGACCTTTCTCTTCCCGAAATTTCGCTGGCAATATGAATTTCGTATGTAAACGATCGATAGTAGCGTCTTCCGAAATTTTTGATAACAACGCCTTTCTTAGGGGTGGTAGAAATTTCCACTAGAGATGCGTACCGGCCTTCAAGAGAGAAAAAAATTAAACAATCGATAATATTGTCCTAACGGAAATTTCTTTAACAAAAATGCAAGTCACGAAAATTTGACTTTCGATTTTTAAAATAAAATTTGAGATTTTAGTAAGATTTGTAAAGTTTACATTTTCCAAAGTACAATTTCCGGCCTAACACTTAGGAATCATTGAAAAGTTGTGTCAAAAGCCAAATGGTCGATTTTGAAGGTCATAGTCCCGAGGAGAGTTCCAGTGATTCAAGGATTTATATACCCTCCTTCAACTCAAAATATTCTGTCCCAGTTATAGCTGATGACCACAAAGCTTTTTAGCTGCAATTTATCCTCAAGTGGTTTCACTCATAGTTTGACCAACCGGTTGGACTCATCTAGAAGAGGTCCCTTTTAGTTAAGCTAAACATAGAATGAGGCAGCTCTCTTTGATAATAGAGTCCGTGTTTGTAAGACTATATAGCGACCACACTTAAGCTAATCTTAATCTGGAGGATTCAATTTTAATTTTATTAATTTGAAGTTTATGTTTTACTTACCTTACGGCTGTATCCCCAGTATCAATGGCGGCTATCATTTGACGCTCTTTCTCAACTAGACCTGTGACGCAGGTGGCAATGGCCAACATGAAATTGGCCAAACCAAAACTGGCATGAATTGGAACCATGGTGGCACGGCAATTGTAAGTGCGATTCTCACAGCATAATAATATCAAAAAACTATAATTAAACAACAACAACAAAGAGAAACAAAAAAATTATAATAATAAAAAATATGATCCAAATATCATTGAGAGAGTCACATCATACCTGAAGAAACCCACAACAAATTGCATTACGAACATCCCCATTGTGACAAAGCCCAGCCATGTGTGCAGGCTGTAGAAGTTTTGCTTTGGGGGTTCGGCCAGATTGTGTGAATCGAATACGGACAAGAATCCCAGGGCGATACATGGAATGGCACATGCATGGAAGAGCATGTGAACAAGTTTCACATAAATATGTTTTAGGCAGCGGCAAAGGCGATACAAAAGAATTGCTAAAAATGAAAATTGTAAAAAAATACAGCAGCTTTAATTCCGTAGACGAATACTTACAAAATCCTGAGAATGTTATAAAACCAGCTACCATTAGAACGGGATGTAAATTAAATTGCAATTCTGGATTTTCCGACCAGGCAAAACCGCCACGATAGAATATAACCCAGAATAGAGTGAGCACCAAAACACCCACCAATAGAATGGTGGATAATATGACAATCAGTAAATATTCGAACCATGAGCCACAGTTCCAGGCATTTTCGGGATCCTCCTCATAGCGTCTGTAATGAAATGAAAAATAAAATTTTCAATTTTATCTTCTTGAAAGTTAATACAAAAATACTACATGGAATCTCTATTTCTTGGTCCCATGCTTATCACATTATTTAATTCTTTAACAAAATTCTCATTAATTGTCATTCTGCGGCGATAACGACGATATCTTGTAAGAAATTCTGGTTTACACTTTCGTAGAAAGCCCATTTGTCTTTTTTCAGTTGGAATGTGTCAACATTTTTTAAAAATAAACGAAATATTCAAAGCCTATTTCAATTTAAAGCCAACCAAGTATATTGAACTGGCAATCCCATGGTATATATACAGAGTGGCTGATATGTAAGTAAAGCTCTACATTTTTTAAATTTTCATTTTGTTTTTTTATTTTTTTGTTCAAAATCAAAAAAGTCGATAATAACATCACCTTATTGAGTGAATATAGATTAGGTTATGTGCTTTACAGACTACCAGTTATTCCGGACGGAATGTCGGTGTTTGTAAAGAATCTTACAGTGTGTCGGATCGATACGACTTGTCGGCGATGACTAAATAATCGGTAAATGTGTTATCGATCCCATAAACATGCGGCAGTATCGATTATGCCTTCGGACTTAACTGATAATGTGCACAATATATGGGATATGTTCGACACGAGCACTGTCGTTCGGAATAACTGATAGTCTGTAAAGCGCATTAGATACAGAGGCAGCCCGATATTTCAGCTTCACTTACACTATTCAGTCCATTGTGATACCTAGGGATGCCAGACGTGCTCTTTTAAAGAGCACATGTGCTCTTTTTTTCAAAATGTGCTCTTAAAACAAGATAGGCCAAAAGAGCACGCAAAAGTGCTCTATTTTTAGTTAAGTACACTTTTTGTGCTCTTCGTATGCATCACAACAAATATTACTTCAACGCGATTAAATAAATGGTAAAAGTAAACTGAACATACGTAAGTGTCACACTACGAGATTTTCCTATGCCGTTATTTTCTAATTAAATAGTGTTTTACTTTATAAATAAGAGTTGAAGAAGAGCACGCCGATGTTGCTTCTTCACTTTGTACTCTGTTCTGAATGCAAACAAACTTCTTTCAATAACATTTTTCACAAAAACACCAAACAAATGACTTACAAAGTATTGTAAGAAAATTAGCTTGAGTTGAAATGTGTATTTTATGTGTATGTTATGAACATTAAATGTTTTTATTTTATTTGAAAAAGTGTGCTCTATTTTTTTCGTATGTGCTCTTTTTATAAACTGAATGTGCTCTTTTTGCCTCTTGAAAATCTGGCATCCCTAGTGATACCATAGTTGTGAGCTTCTTTTTTTATCACTGGGTGCTGCCCGATTCTATTTTTGGCACAATGACAAGGGACCTCCTTTATAGCTGAGTCCCAACGGCGTTCCACATTGCAGTAAAATCCCTTAGAGAAGTTTTGAAACACTTTGAAATGTGTCTTCAATCACAGAAATGATAGTATCAATTAAAAAATTAATTGAAAGTAAATTAAAAAAATAATTGATCCAATTAGAAATTTAATTAATATGATTAATTTTTGTTTCAAATAAAAAATTTGTTTAATCAATTAAATTTTTAATTAACTATTTTTTAAAACTCAATTAAGACTTTAATGGGAAAAATTTTCGTGTAATTTTTTTCTGTGTCCTCAGCATGTCTGAGTAGGGACATTTCTGAGGGTTTCAAAGCTTCTCTAAGTGGTTTCACAGAAATGTGGAACGCCGTTCGGACTCGGCTATAAAAAGGAGGTCCCTTGTCATTGAGCTTAACATGGAATCGGGCAGCACTCAGTGATAAGAGAGAAGTTCACCAATGTGGTATCACAATGGACTGAATAGTCTAAGTGAGCCTGATACATCGGGCTGCCACCTAACCTAACCGCTGAAAACTTATTGGTATTTGGCCAAAACCTTCGCAACATGTGGCAGGAATTATGGCCTCCAAGCGGCTACTAAAGGCTTTTATTTTGGTCCTTTCCCGGTGAAGCCCCGTATTGAGATGATCGACATTTTGGCATTTTTTCGTACCTACCTAATGTGTGTGTTTCTCGGTTTTTTAAATCTTCTCCATATGATTTCACCATAATGTGCAACGCCATTCGGACGCGGCTATAGGAAGGAGATCCCTTACCATTGAGCAACATTCATTATTAAGAGAGAAGTTCACCACCTGTGGACTGAATAAAAGTGAACCTCAAATAAGAGAACCACTTGTCACTCATTCACTCTTGTTTCATGCCAATAATACAGTTTTCTCACCATCTGCAGAGTGAATAGTGTAAGCGAACCTAAAATAAGAGAGCCACATGGCAATCATACATTCTTTTTGAATGCCAATAATACAGTTATCCCATATATTTTTTATGGGAGCAAAATGTTATCAATCGATAACATCTCACGAATGCATTCCTTAAGCCCGGTATGCGTGCACCTCTAGCGAAAATTTCCTACTTTTCTTTCTTTCCTTCATGAAGCGTTATTATCGATTGTTAACATTTCCACTAGAACTGAATACCGAGCTTTATTGGCCATGGAAATTTCATTAGAGTTGCTTAGCGGACTTTAAAGGCAAAAATTTACTAACAATTGAAAATGATTTTGTGTTTGTTATTACATTTTATTTAAATTTATTACTATCGTCATATACCGCAAAGAAAATCAAATCAAAGCCAAAGTTCCATTTCTGTAGTCATCAATTGAATGATATAATGGAAACCGCTTACATTACAGTATTTACGGTGACAGAGATCTGTGACGATTTTCTATCTCTTTTGATTGATGCTCTATCGTTTGAACTCAAAAATGAAATGCCTCAAAGTTCAAAGTTATTAATTCAATTACTAGCAATCATGGGGTTGATAATACAAAGAAACATGTAGGAGTATTGTGTCTATGTATATGACGATGTTATTGTCTTATAAAACTATGCTAGATTATCTCTTTACTTCTCTCTGTCACTCCTCTCTCTCTCTCTGTTAAACTTTGCTAATGCTAATGAAGTAATTATGACTCCTATGTAATTACGCCCGTTTTATGTTGAGAGCGCTAATTTATTGAATTTCTTTTGATAAATTATGCAAACTTCAGTGCAAAAGTGAAATCTTCTATAATTGCAAAAGACAATCATTGCCTATATGCGATTCTAAGCTAAGCTATGTGATATAAAAAAATCAACACAATTAAAATTATTCAATTATTGCTAATCAACAGTTTGTTGGAAATTTTTTTCTTTGGAGCATAAAATAAGTTTACTGATCGGGGGCTATACAGCAGCATCTTTAAGATGACAATAAAAATCACTGTTTCCCTTACACTTCTTAAAGGGAAACTGAATATTAAAAACAAACATTTAAATTTCTTATGAATCAGCTACAAAAAATTAACTATGGAATTTATAAAAAAAAATTGGATGGAACGTGCCTTTGTAATTTTTCACATTGGCTTTCAAAAGTCAGGGAATGTAATACACATACACACAAAAAAATTTCACGAAAATTTTTCCAATTAAAATTTTAATTGAGTTTTAAAAAATATTCAATTAAAAATTTAATTGATTCAACAAATTTTTTAATTGAAACAAAAATCAATCACAAAAATAATAGTATCAATTAATTTTTTAATTGGATCAATTAACTTTTTAATTGACCTTCAATTCATTTTTTAATTGATACTATCATTTCTGTGATTGAAGACATTTCAATTAAAAATTAATTGGATCAATTAATTTCGTGATTGAATCAGAAAAAAAATTTTTTGTGTGTAGGTTTTTGTATATGGGGTAATTATTGGATTTAAGAGTAAATATCCATTAGTGACTTTAAACTTAAAAAAGTAGTTTAATGAATTCAATAATTAAAATCAGGTGAATGGGTCACATTTAAGCCCGGCCCTAAACCAAAGTTTTGAACGAATCCACACTAAGAATCGGTAAACTTATTTTTGTTAATAGGCCGCAAACCTACTTCACCACCGTGGTGGTTACCATGCCCGCCTTGCATACACAAGGTCGTGGGTTCGATTCCTGCTTCGACCGATCACCAAAAACTTTTTCAGTGGTGGATTAACCCACCTCAGTAATGCTGGTCGCATTTCTGAGTGTTTCAAAGCATCTCTAAATGGTTTCACTGCAATGTGGAACGACGTTCGGACTCGGCTATAAAAAGAAGGTCCCTTGTCATTGAATCGTGTAGCACTCAGTGATAAGAGAGAAGTTCATAACTGTGGTATCACAATGGACTGAATAGTCTAAGTGAGTCTAAAATATCGGGCTGCCACTATACCTAAAAAACCTACTTCATCTTTCTTGGTAGACTCCGTGGAAGGATTTTCGCCAACACCTGTTTTTCTAAAAAAGACAACTCTAGTCACAAAGAACGTCCTGCCTTTGGTTTTGGTCAGGGTGGTCTGGGAGACCTGGTTCATGCCCATCACAAGAAGGGAGCCGTACCTCTGTGAAGAGTCCAAATCCCTCGGGGTGTGAAACCAATACCTCCAGAATGCGTTCCCTCGTCAATTTGCTACCCATCCTCATACGTAGTTGTGGCATATTTCCTTTTTTCTCAAAAGTTTCAGAGTGACTCCTCCACTATGCTAGACGATTTCACCACTATTTGGCTCAAAGTCTTCGCACAAGCTTCAACAGGAGGAAGTCTGCTCTGATCGGGACTGTTGGCCAGTCTTCCTATTATATGGACTGTTCACCGATCTGTTAACCGATCTTTATTTGCTGACAAGATCTTCGATGTCCGCTTGCTGATCTTAGGGTATTTGGCCAATTGCGCTATTTCGGTGGATAACTGCGTAACACAGTTTCTCCCGGCAGCATCTCTCTGTTCTCTGTTCTCGTAGAAACATGACAACCTACCCCTTTCAACATCCCCCTTCCTCTACTGCAAACATGGTTCGTTCATAATTATTTTTTCCTTCTTGGCGGTTGACTGACTAGATGCAATTACCTTAATCGAATTCGTTCGAACCTTTCCGCCTTCCATTTGAATCTGCTTGCTTGAGATACCATTGGGGGCAGTATTTGGTCTTTCCATTGGTCTAGAAAAGGGATTGTTTTTTTCCGGTGTTTAAGATCTTATCGTCTTTCCCATTTGAGGAGGAGTTTTATGTTTCCTTCTCGGATCAATTTGCTTTTCGTTCATCATCTGGTTCAGTCTTTTAAACTTTCGCCGCTCTGCCCCAGATAATCTCTTTCTCGTGGTCAGTCTTGTGACGTCATCGTTAAACCTTGCGACCTTATTATTGACCCGACGTCAGTTGGGTTCGCCAAGATAGTGATATTGACGCCTTCATTTATCAGATTCTCTCTCTAACTCCTTTGGAGGGCGGAAAGGTCCTAACCTCCACTGAGCCTCTTCATCTTTCTTATAGCATAATCTTCGATTGCAGGCGCCAAGTTGCCCACAGCTATAGTAGCTGTACCAGTAACTCTTTCCTCAACTACTAGTGCCAAGTCACCCATACCTTTATGAGGTCAGCGATTGCCTGATATTGACGCTTCATGATTCGTAGGTTGATCACTGACCGCCGGCACTGGGTCACTTCCTCCCTGTTCGTGTAATATTCATTTACGTTTTTTGACAGTGTTGGTCCACGGGAGACTCTAATGATCGTCCTGAGATGGATGTCCAAAACGTCTATCTTTTCCCCCTAGCCGCCACTTGAGGAGGCACCCGGAAGGAGACTCACTACTCCTCTTCGTTAAACGATTTACGTTCCAAAAATAAGCTTAAGTCTCCCACAGCTTCCTCAGGCAAACAGAAATACAAGCCCGACCTGTCTGAAATTGTAACAGTGGCCGTTGACGAGAATGTAATGACATGGTAGTAGAGATTGAAAGATTTCTATAAAAATATTATGCGAGAAAAATGTGTTGTTTTCAATTAACAACACTAACTTAAATTCCCTTTTATTTATGGTTTATTGTTGGCAATAAATCCAACGACGACAGACGATATTTATTGCTATAATGCAAATGATCATATGATCTGAAATTGATATTAAGTACATAAACACAATTATACCCCACTACTCTCTGCAGTCGAAGCTGTTAAAAATGCTCTGAATATGTGTTAAATGCTTCTGTTTAATGTCTGCCTGTTATTAAATATGTTAATATGGATGTTTGTGTACATGTGCTATAATGAGAGTAAAGTACTTAAGTTGAATTTACAACTGCCTTAAATGCAGACATATACACACATACACACGCACGTGGAGTCCCCAAACACTGTAATGTAAAACATCGAGAGACCCAGACAAACAGATGTTTAAAATTAATGTTAACACCACCACCCCATAATCATATAGACAACAAAACATGAGAAATGCAATGTAAAACATTCATATACCCATTATGACCGATTATACACACACTAATCACATGTGGTTATGCCACAAAACCACCATAGCCGACGTCATCCTCATCCTAATAGAGAACGAAGGAACATTTGTAATTGAATTGGGATCTGAAGAAATTCTTGTTGATTGAAATGTTAAATGTAATGTTTAATTATTCACATAATGACGATGAGATGGCATAGTAGCAGTTTTTGATTCCATGAATAATCCATGTTGTCTATCTGCATAATAGCAGCCATTCACTTATATATGTGTGGCAAGTGGTAAGTAATGTGATATCATTTCACAAATAAATTAAAATTGAAATGAATGAGCTAAAGAGCTGTCTAAAGAGCATATACGTTTGACAGTATGTATGTGTGTGTGTTGTGTATGGATTATGTGAGTGGTTTGTTTATATGTCCAGTAGATATTTTCTCCAGCATCTGTTAAATTAAGTGATCTGTCACTCATTCTATTGCCTCTTTATATTGGGGATGTGATATAAAAAAATCTGATGATATAAAGGGTGATTTGTTAAGAGCTTGATAACTTTTTTTTTAAAAAAAACGCATAAAATTTGCAAAATCTCATCGGTTCTTTATTTGAAACGTTAGATTGGTCCATGACATTTACTTTTTGAAGATAATTTCATTTAAATGTTGACCGCGGCTGCGTCTTAGGTGGTCCATTCGGAAAGTCCAATTTTGGGCAACTTTTTCGAGCATTTCGGCCGGAATAGCCCGAATTTCTTCGGAAATGTTGTCTTCCAAAGCTGGAATAGTTGCTGGCTTATTTCTGTAGACTTTAGACTTGACGTAGCCCCACAAAAAATAGTCTAAAGGCGTCAAATCGCATGATCTTGGTGGCCAACTTACCGGTCCATTTCTTGAGATGAATTGTTCTCCGAAGTTTTCCCTCAAAATGGCCATAGAATCGCGAGCTGTGTGGCATGTAGCGCCATCTTGTTGAAACCACATGTCAACCAAGTTCAGTTCTTCCATTTTTGGCAACAAAAAGTTTGTTAGCATCGAACGATAGCGATCGCCATTCACCGTAACGTTGCGTCCAACAGCATCTTTGAAAAAATACGGTCCAATGATTCCACCAGCGTACAAACCACACCAAACAGTGCATTTTTCGGGATGCATGGGCAGTTCTTGAACGGCTTCTGGTTGCTCTTCACTCCAAATGCGGCAATTTTGCTTATTTACGTAGCCATTCAACCAGAAATGAGCCTCATCGCTGAACAAAATTTGTCGATAAAAAAGCGGATTTTCTGCCAACTTTTCTAGGGCCCATTCACTGAAAATTCGACGTTGTGGCTCGTTAGTAAGTCTATTCATGATGAAATGTCAAAGCATACTGAGCATCTTTCTCTTTGACACCATGTCTGAAATCCCACGTGATCTGTCAAATACTAATGCATGAAAATCCTAACCTCAAAAGAATCACCCTTTATAATTATTGAAAATTATGTTGCCTTTTCTGAAGTAGGTCTGGATTCGATGGATATTAGAGTGAAGTCATGCTAATGAGGATATACAAGTTCTGTTATACACTATTGGAAGTTGCCTTTGACCATAAATCGTAAAGCTATAGAAAATATTTTCATAAAAAAATTGTAATACAGCCTCTTATTATAAGCAATTTTGATTATTTTATATAGATAAACAGTTGACGTGTCTTAGAACACCCTAATATAGACTTTAGTTGATTGTTTGACCTCAAACATGTGTCTGTTGCTAAAAAAAAACAGAAAAACAAATGTTGCCGAATACTTAAGGCTTGACATCATTGTTCAAAGTTTTAAACATACAAGAAGTGAGGACAACTTGGGGAAATGGGATCAATAATCATATAGTTGATTGCTTTCCTGTGTAATATCCTTCTTAACATTTTGGAGACTTTGTATTTTCATGTAGAGAGAAAAACTACAAAAACAAACAACAACTGCACGTAAACGAAACATGATGAAGCCTATAAAACTTGAAAGATTTGCAAGTTTTACATCATCACAAATTTGAACAAACTTGATTTGGGGATCATGTCGGAATCGATGTCTCCATGTCTTTATAGCCAACATGGGTCGTGTATGTATGTGCAGCAGCACATGATGCCAAAATCTGCTGCGGCACTTACTACACTCATCACCCATTCATTCACTATTCATTGAGTCAATGAACTGTCTGATGATGGGGTTTACCATTATGGTTGTTATTATTGTATTTTAGCATAGATTCGTATAAACACAACATAACGGCATGTAGTAGTGCATATGGGATGTTCCATAATAAATAATTTAATATTTTTTACAAGGGGTAAAGTGTAAAAAAAATGAGTAAGTAAAAAAATTCAACTATCAAGGGAAAATATGGAAAAAAAAAAATACCAAAAAGACAAAATAATAATAATGAGGTCATAAATTTGAACTGATTGGCTTGTAGATAAGAATCGGTTGTTATTTTAAACACATATGCAGAATTTTGGAGATTTTCATGTTTCAAGAGCAGAATCGTATTATTGGCCAGCAAACATGTAATATGTTTGTCGCAACCATCTTATGTTCTCGAAAATTATGTATCTGATTTCGGCAACCGTTTGCTACACGCAAAGAAAAAAAAAACGTTTGGAGAACGTGTACCGAAAACGTTTTTATTTTGTTAGAGTTTTTTGAATTGCTTCGAAAATTTTAAACTTGTATTACCAAAAAAATTCGTTTGTTACAAAATTTTTATTTTTTCAATAAAAAAAAGTTATTTTTGAAACAACAACACAGTCCATTTCGTTTATATCAAATACTGTTCTTTTCTGACTTTAGGTCTTTAATAAGACACATTTTACAGTTCAAAATTGAATATAGTACAATGTAATGTTGAACATTTTTTCGGAATCTCCCGAACATATCTGGAATATATGTACAAAAAAAAAACTTTGGTCGAAGCAGGGATCGAACCCACGACCCTTGGCATGCAAGTCGGACGTAGCAACCACTGCTCCACGGTGCCAAACTAAATGTTTGTTTCTGTTAAATATACTTTGTTTATTCCGTTCGTGGGCGCCGCAAGCTATGCTATATAAATATAACTTATATGGATAATTATCTATTGATGACCATAACAGGTACATAGCTCAGTGGTTAGTGTGTTGGCTTACAAAGTGCATGGTCCGCGGTTCGATTCTCCGTCCAGGCAAAAGGTAAAACAAAAATTTTAAAATTTATAAAATCGTATAATTTCTTCGACATTGTTGGTATTACAGGAAAAGGTGTTAAGAACTAAAAAACCTCGTGGATGTGAGAAAGATGTGAGGGAAAATGGAATTAGCAAGTTTTTTTTGTTTAGTATTTATGAAATTGTTTTTACATCTTGGAAAAGAATTATTTTTTGCGTGTAAGAAAACAACATTTCTGCGACAAAAATGTTACAGGCTCACCGTCCAATTTCCTTCTCTGCGTGTACTTCTTGAGAATCTTGATGTCTTAATTTTTATTCGATATGCCTGAAATTTGATATTTACATTTAATGTAGGATCCTGCTTATTCATATATGAAGCCCCTTTACGAACTAATACTCCAACTTTATATCCACCCACTTTTTTCGAAATTGCTTAAATTTTATATATGTTTGTATCGTCTGTATCGGTCCATCTTTTTATGTAAACCCCATATATTCATGATGATTTTCTACTTCTTTAATATATGCTTAAAATATTACCATTCAATTTTCTGTGTAACACTCCATATTGATATGATTATTTGCAGTAGATATGTCTCAGCTCTGTGTAAATTTAGAGGGGGTTTGTATCTATGCTGCTGCACTTTTTTTATTATCGTTTCGTTTTTTTTTGTTTTCAATTTCATTTTCATTTAATATATAGACTTTTGTTTTTAACATAGACTTTTTGCTTCATGCATCATTTACTTGCTGTCACTACATAAGCTACTACAGCGACAGCGGCATATGATGATGTTGCTACTATGGCTACTGACTTTCAAGGAGGTAAAATAGCTAAACAGCACCTAGCCTACAGCGAATATAATAATGCAAACAAATTTCTTTCACTTTTCACAGATGTCTTAAGACGAGACAACAGTAGATGTAAGAAAAAACAACAACAACAATACCAACAACGATATGAAGAAGTAACTACAAAAACTTGCATGAGAAAATGTTTTTGGTCGCATTGTATGCAACAGTCAAAGAGAATCCCCCTCCTATAAAGTTATCTATAGTGAGGAAATATAGACAATGCTATTGCTTTTCTTAACAGAGTCATAGCTAGTATTTGATATACATAGATGTGCATATGTGTGTGAGTGTAATGTTAGTTTTGTTTGGAAACACTTTGAGGAGTAATCACAATAATCTTTACCTTGCCTCTAATAATAAACTTCGTAATATATCGTTAGAAAGCACCACACATTACACGAGCCAAATTGAATGATTGCTTCATGTTGTCGTTGTTGTTGTATTGCAATTGCTTGAACAGGTTTTCTTTTCATTTTCTTTTGCCATTGGGGATCGCCTGTTGAGGTCATACAGGTGGTTTTCGTTGGGATAATCGGCGAAAATTGATTACAGGCAAACAATCAGATTATGCACATACACATACAGAGAAAAACTACATAAGCCAACATAAGTGATGTTTACAGCGAACTTGAGAGTATTCAGAGGAAAACACATAAAACCAACTTCAGCTTAAAGAAAGGTCACAATAATCGTGACGTATAGGATGAATGGAAAGGAGACATAAAGTTTAGTATACCTAAGGGTGAGAGTGTAATAATATAAAATAAATTTGTGAAATCAATAGATGATATCCGGTTTGGTATTATATAACTTTGATGTTTGTCTTGCGGTTATCTCCTTATAGGCGTTGAATAATTAATTAATGTGCAACAAGGAGTGATGTTGTCAAACTCTCTTCAATTTATACAACATGCTGGGACTTCATTTGAAATATATAGAGAAAAAAAACTTTGTTCCATTACTCATCCAAAAAAAAAAAACTGCCAAATAGGCTTTCTGAAATAGTATTTCATTAAGCTTTTTCATCCTAAATATTTATAAACTATGCACGTTTCTTGCCACACAATTTCATTTTCAATTCTGTAAGACATCATTTGCCTAATCGTATTCAAATCAATCTTGTTTTTTCATCATGTCAATAGATTCTTTAGACGACAATTTATGGATGCTAATTTTCCAGATTTTCCAGCAGATGTTTAAATTACGCTGCATTCAAATGACTAAGAAATGTCAAATTGAAAGTAAAATTTATAAACAGCCTATGATAGAAGAAACAATTCTACAATCCCTTCAAGCTATTAGCCACACTCAGACTCCGGGCCCTCTCACTTCGTACGTCCCTGCTACTAACCCTTTCTCGCAAATATAAAATATTCATAGTCTGTAAGAGGGACATTCAGAATTCTGAGTCTATTACCCAAAAAAGCTATTCATTCCTTCCATTTGTCTGTCTGCCTGCCTGTGCAAGTTGCACTAATAAATTTATAAAACGTTGCCGTCAACATTAATTTGCAATAATCAAAATGCAAATATGACAACCATGTCTACAAAGTGCTGGACTATTATGAAGATGAAGATAGAGATCACATTGAGCAGAGTAGAGTGAAATGAAATGAAATGAAAAAAATTTAATTCAATTCAATGAATAAATTGCATCTACAACTTTACAAAAGATGCAATACAAAGTTTGAGTGTACGTTTGCCAATCGAAAAATAAAATGAAAAAGAAAATAAAGACAAAAAACAATGAAAACGAGATATATTATACTAGACAGTGGATTGGAAGAGAATTAAAAGAAATTTTAATTAATTTCATTTAATATATTTTTTAAATTAATTTTAATTTAAATTAGTGCATATATATAAACAATCGCTAACGAAGTCTCCCGAAATATTTGCTAGCAAAAATATTCACAGAATTTTTTATGCAAACTCAGTAGGGGAAATTTCGTTACACAGAAAAAAAATTCATCTTGAGTTTTAAAAATTTTTAATGAAAAATGTAGTTGATTCAACAAATTTTTTAATTGAAACAAAAATCAATCTCAAAAATTAATAGTATCAATTAATTTTTTAATTGGCTTTCAATAAATTTTTTAATTGATACTATCATCTCTGTGATTGAAGACATTTCAATTAAAAAATTAATTAAATTAATTTTAATTTCGTGAATGAATCAGAAAAATTTGTTTGTAGAGGTGCCTACCGGCCTTTGGCAAAAAATCCTTTAGAGGTGTCAAAGAGGCTTAAATCGCACTACCTTAAATAAAAAAAAAAACTCAAACTTCCTAATCTAGACTATCCCCCAAGTTCTGGTTTACGAATTCACAAAACGCAAAATTTTGAATTTTTAATAACTTTTGAACCATTCCATGTTTTGTCATGAATTTTGTTCCAATTAAATTTCTTATCAATAAGAACTATTTATAAAAATTTCGTATTATATATCATTATGGTTCAGAAAATAGAGGTTGAGAAAAATTTTGCGTTTTGCGAATCCGTAAACCAGAACAGGGGGTATGTAACTTAACTGTAAAAACAATTTCTCTCTATATCATGCCACATTTCTCCATGTTTGATACTTTACAAGGCCCTCACACATAATAATGTATGCGTTTATCTCTGTAAATATCAACCAACAAAACATGGCTTTTGATTGCAACTTCATGCCGCCATATATCTTTCCAATTTGATTATGTGGCATATTAGTAAAGTTTTTATTCACTTAACAGAACACAACAATGACTGTTACAAACAAGACAGCGATGGCTGAGACCTTCCCTATTATCTTTGGCACTTGCACACACACACACGCACTCCTACACCTCTCACATATCTTAGACACTTTCTGCACAGATGTCATCACACAGAAGTTAGCTAAATGCTAACAAATTTCCAGTCCTTCCCAACGAGCGACATTCTGTCAGAAGCCATCAGACCCAACAGTTTTATGACAGACACATATCAAATTTGATTTAATAAAATCAAATAACTTTGCATGTTCGGTCATGTCTCGTCTCTATAGTCTTAATACATTCCATGAATATTTGCTGTTGTGATACAAACATATGGAGGTTGTGCTCAATTGATCATAGAGCAGTATATGAAGATTGTGAGTGAGAGAGTGCGAGGGTAAAGACAGAAAGTGTGGATAATAGTGTTGCGTGAAATGACATTACATAGTAGTTGAACATGTTCAGGTTTTAATTACCATATTTTTTATTTATGCCTAATAAAAGTAATTATGTTTATGTATTTTATTAACGTTTAATTAATTAATTAATGACATTTGTTATGAAGTTTATGATGGACAAAAATGTTAAATATTTTTATTATTTCTTAATGTTATTATTACGTTGCAATTGTCAATGGGGGATGATGAATTTTGTAAATTTGAGATTTTGAAATTGGATTTTAAGATTTTTCCAAAGAGAATTTATATAAATTATAATTGGCATGCAGAAAAAGTTTACAAACAGCTAAACATGGTAAGTTTCTTATTAGGTGGTCAACATTTTTACAATAATTATGGAAACATATCTCGTATATCATTGTTGATTAAGATTTGTTTGGAACCCTTAAGTGCCTAGATTAATTAAATATTCTTAACGTGCATTTAATAGTAACTACCTACTATTAATAATGATATCACCTGCTATTGTTTACATTTATTTTTCCATTGCCTGCATCGATCTTTTTAGTTTCGTTTTTCATTCATTCTTTCAACACATGTTCAGAAACATGAAAGCATTTTTTTTTGTTTTTTTAGTGGTAAGTAAAAATATATTTTTGGTAGCATTTTTTGCTTTTCTTGGAAATTTTCTATAAAAATAAGATTTTGACAAAATTTTCTATAGAAATAAAATTTTGACAAAAATTTCTACAGAAATAAAATTTTGACAAAATTTTCTATAGAAATAAAATGTTGACAAAATTTTCTATAGAAATAAAATTTTGACAAAATTTTCTATTAAAATAAAATTTTGACAGAATTTCCTATAAAAATAAAATTTTGACAAAATTTTTCTATAGAAATAAAATTTTATATAGAAACAAAATTTTGTTGTTTTTTTGATTTCAGCTTAAAACCATACATTGACTAAACTACAAGTGTAGCTTAACCAACAGAGGAAAAGAATGTTTGTCAAATTTATTTGGGCAAAGCCCTATAGACTGCAAGATGGTTGGATGGACGCACGTTTCGGAATTACCACATTCCTCATCAGCATCCTCTACTTGCAGCAAAACTATCAACCAATTATCAGAATAAATTCAGGCAGTTCATTAAACCCAACAATAAACCACACTTGAACCCTCCGAAAAAAGGCTTTACATTGATAGCCGGCTTATGCCGAAATAAATTCGTACAAACATCTCTCTTTTCCTTTGCACCATCAAATCATCGATTTGAGTGAAGTTGGCTGGGTTTTATTTTGAGCGTGCATTCTCTTCTTTCTTTCATTCGTTTTGTTTTGTTATTGTTGGTTTTTGTTCTTTAATCATTGTTGTTGTTTTTTTATTTCAGCTGAAAACCATACATTGACTAAACTACAAGTGTAGCTTAACCAACAGAGGAAAAGAATGTTTGTCAAATTTATTTGGGTAAAATCGATGATTTGATGGTGGCAAAGGAAAAGAGAGATGTTTGTACGAATTTATTTCGGCATAAGCCGGCTATCATGTAAACCTTTTTTTGGAAGGTTCAAGTATGGTACACTTTTGGGTTTAGTGAACTGCCTGAATTTATTCTGATAATTGGTTTATAGTTTTGCCGCAAGTAGAGGATGCTGATGAGGAATGTGGTAATTCCGAAACGTGCGTCCATCCAACCATCTTGCAGTCTATAGGGCTTTGCCCAAATAAAATTGACAAAAATTCTTTTCCTCTGTTGGTTAAGCTACACTTGTAGTTTAGTCAATGTATGGTTTTAAGCTAAAATCAAAAAAAAAAAAAAAAAAAAAAACAACAACAACAAAGATTAAAGAACAAAAACCAACAATAACATAACAAAACGAATGAAAGAAAAAAAAAATTTGAAAAAAAATCTATAGAAATACAATTTTGACCAAATTTTCTATAGAAATGAAATTTTGACAAAATTTTCTATAGAAATAAAATTTTCTTTTCTATAGAAATAACATATTGACAAAATTTCGTATAGAAGCACAATTTTGACAAAATTTTTGATAAAAATAAAATTTGGGCAAAATTTTCTATGGAAATAAAATTTTGACAAAATTTTCTTTAGAAATAAAATTGTGCAAAATTTTATAAGAAATAAAATTTTGACAAAATTTCCTATAGAAATAAAACTTTGACATAATTTTCTAAGAAATAAAATTTTGACAAAATTTTCTAGAAATAATATTTTGACAGAATTTCCTATAAAAATAAAATTTTGACAAAATTTTTCTATAGAAATACAATTTTCTATAGAAATAAAATTAAAAAAAAAATTTATAGAAACAAAATTTTGACCAAATTTTCTATAGAAACGAAATTTTGACAAAATTTTCTATAGAAATAAAATTTTCTTTTCTATAGAAATAACATTTTGACAAAATTTCGTAGAGAAGCACAATTTTGACAAAAATTTCTATAGAAATAAAATTTTGACAAAATTTTCTATAGAAATAAAATTTTGATAAGATTTTCTATAGAATTAAAATGTTGACAAAATTTTCTATATAAATAAAATTTTGATAAGATTTTCTATAGAATTAAAATGTTGACAAAATTTTCTATAGAAATAAAATTTTGATAAGATTTTCTATAGAATTAAAATGTTGACAAAATTTTCTATAGAAATAAATTTTTGACAAACTTTTCTATAGAAATAGATTTTTTTAGCTGGAGTGGCAACCGTGATTAGAGTACGATACAGAAACATTATATTCACTCTGAGGTGTTTGAGCTCCCCAACAATAGCCGTTTGTGATTTTCCCGCCAAATATAATTTCTGCACACTAATAGGCTTGAACAACACAACGAATTCCTTTTTTGGTGATTTCTAAATAATATAATGAGCTATCAATAATACAAATAATATGGGGCCCAGGAACTAATTTATGTTTTTACTCAGCTTGATTAAGACATTTTTCCACACCCTCAAAAAAAATCGCTTCTCTAACATATGTTCCAAACATATTTTGCAGGAATCACATATATTATTGGATACTGCTGAAACATTAATATGTTTGTTTTATGTGAACATATTATATGTTTGGAAGCATTTTGAGCCCAAAAATATTATATGCTTGGAAGAATTTTCCCCAAAGAAGATTGTGCTCATTCCCTCATATAATTTTCACTTCCACAAAATTTTTTAGTTCTTGGCACCTTTTTGTGTAATACAAATAATGTTGAAGAAATTATTCAATTTTTTAAATTTTACCTTTCTCCTGGACGGAGGACCATACAGTTTGTAAGCCGACACACTATTCACTGAGCTACGTAGCCGTTATGGTCCCCTGTAGACAATTATCGTAATAAGTTTATATAGCATAGTTTGCAGCGCCCACGACCCCATACAAACATAACATTATTTAACAGAAACATACATTTGTTGGCCACGTGGAGCAGTGGTTAGCATGTCTGCCTTGCATGCAAAAGGCCGTGGGTTCAATCCCTGATCCGACCGAACACCATTTTTTTTTTAATTGACACATTTGTACTTAATTTTTACCTTTAAGGCCGGTATTAAGTTGGCATTATCACTCTAAAATGGAAATGTTTTGCCTTTTACTTTTCTTTAATAATTCATTTTAAAGAAAATAAACTTTTTCAATTGTTTTAGCTGCAAAACTCGAACTTAATGTCCGCTTTTCTACTTGAAGGTGTCCGTCAACTCCTCTTGGTTTATTCTCTTTGTTCCGAATATCTATTCTCTTTACTCCGAATTCTCATTCTAATATTCAAATTAAATAATATTTAGACTTAAGCATATTAAATTTTTGGCCTTATCATAAAACAGTTTCCGAAACAACATACAAGCGGTTTCACAGAAATTGCTCCCTTTTGATTCTCTCGCTGTGTTATGTTGATATCTTTCGTCAACCCTCCCGGTTTACATCTCTATTTCTTTCTCTATACTCTCTCTCTCTCTCTCTCTGTCGCTCTCTAAATAAAATATCACAACATATATATGTCTACTCGAAATTTTTAACTTTATATATGTTTACATTCACACATATTATTTTTATGAAACATTCATGCCCCAAACATAATATATTCTAACATATTAACATATGTGTCCCAAACATTTAGTGTTAGTTTAGGAACATTAAATGTTTGCACTTAAATATATTGTGTTTAAAAATTGTGCCCGAAACACATTTTGTTTATATCGGAACATATGAAAAACATATTTTTCTAACAGTGTACAATTGTGAAATTTCCTAAAGACTCGGGCCTAAATGACGGACCGATAAATAAAGAAATAATGATGATGGTTCACCCAATTTTATTAACTGAGGATTGAGAAGTACACTTGCGTTCATAAATACATGGTGACCGAACTCCCATTTTCATTTCTCGAACATTTGAATGACGATCACCGCTCTTCTGGTATGACAATAAGTTTTAAATTTTTACTAATTTTCTGCCAGATAGCATATTTATTTATTATTTTTTTATAAAAACTTGTCAAAAATTCATTGGGGATTTTTGTGAGGAATTTTAACTTACATTAGGAATTTTTGGGGACGAAAGCGTAGTAATTTGGAGAGCCGGAAAAATACTGGCAACACTGGATTTCTGTAAACCTAAGCTTCACTTAAATTCAGATTTTCCAAAATTCGGTAATAAAAATAAATGCAGGCTGTATGTATGTAGCACAAATTTCTCCAATGAATTTTTTGTATTACATTTTGTTGTCAAGTAATCAAAAAAAAACTTTTTGTTCATAATCTTTACAAATCAATGACCCCAAATGACATCCTGTAACATAAAGAGATGTACAATATGGGCATCACAAAACTGTCAATAGGCATAAAATAAACGTCACTGAGATAACGTCAAAGTATTTTACGTTTGACCCCCTAACTCAGACATAACACACACACACATACACACACCCTCGAATATTTCACATTTATTTCTATACAGACATCATGTACGAATATAGAACATCTTAATTAATAATAATAATAAAAATGTAAATTGTTTAAAAATAAATTTAGAACAATAACAAACAAAAGAGATCACTTACGCTGTTGTTGTTCCACCACGCGGCATTTTGTTTAAGTGACGATCACGCATTTACAATAACGAAATAATTTGCACTAACAAATTTCGGATTTTTGCGGTTATTGTTATTTCACTTTCAAAATTCTCTCTCGTTTTATTTATAAGAATTAATTTTTTTTGTTGTTGTTAATTTTACAGCTAAATACCAAACAAAAATTGGCAAATGACAAAAGTGAAAATTAGAATAGTAAGACACCAAAAAGGGACGAGGAGAAAAACACCTACAGACTAATGAACGAAGAAAAATCGACTGAAAAAATAACGACGTCATGCGTTTGCGATTTTGGCAGTGGGAAGTGTAATGAATTCAGAGCAGAAACGCGAATTTTCATGTGAGGCGAAAAACAAAACAAATCTAAAAACATGAAAAAAGGGAGAGTCACTCAATTAATTTTTTTTTTATTTTGTTTGTGATTCTGTTTAATTTCATTATACACTAACATACATCACTATGTTGTTAGAGTGTTATTTCTTTGATAGGTAACAAGACATGGGCAGCAGAAATACTACTCCTAATCAATAATTACTTCCAAAAATTAATTTTCTGACATTTTTGGCAAAGAAACCTGCGTTTTTTTGTAAATATTAAATTTCTTATTTTCGCGGTTTTGGTCGCTACACCCAGAAAAAAGTGCCTTCGAAACTAAAGGAAAAAATTTTCATTAATATAGTTTATCCATTTTATTTCCATTAAGGTAAATTTTTGTGAAAAATAATAAAATTTACTCGTTTCAGTAAAAAAATCCTAAACTGTAAGCAGTTAGGAATAGTTCATTAACTAGAATAAGGCATGGAATTTTACTCATACTATTTTCTTCGCTGGGTATAAGAATTTACTACTGAACAAGAAAATTTTATTCACCGATAACAAAGCATTCGTAAAAATAAACAAAACCCGAACTAAAACCAAGTTTCCTCAAAATTAGTAAAATTTCTTATAAAATGATAATTGCGACTTCCTTTATAATAGAAAGTTTTTCATACATACGAACAACACTTGGCATAGAAAAATATTTTAGTTCATTCGTACTAAGAAGTATGCAATCCAATCAAAACTTCAGGAAACAAACTTGTTAGAATATAGGAAATTTTCCTATATTTCTATTGTCTACCTGTAATCGATACCTGTCATCGCAATCGATGTGTTTGCGCGTGGGTGTAATCGATATATTTGCGCGTCGGTTGTTTTTTTAGTTGGAATCGCGTTGTTTTGGTATACGGAGAGATTGTTAAAAAATAATATGGTAAAATAATATAATAAATAACAAATAAAATATATAAAATATTTGTTATTTTAAATTAGTGAGAAAAATTTTCGTTTTTTTAAATAAATCTATCAATGTTCGTGATAGTGTATAAAGAAAGAAAACACCAGCAGAATAACAACCCTTTCATTTGTCTTCATTTTGGAATCTTCAATTATCAGGTAATATTCAGTGACGCTAACCTTTTGCAACAAAAATGTTTTATGATTTTTTATATTTGTAGGTATTGAAATTGTAAAAGGAGGACAAAATCGTTAGGCAGCAACTTATTAAAAGTGAAAAGTACAAGAAGAAGAAAAAGTGCGTTTTACAGTTGATAATATCACACGGAAATTGGAAATAGTGGAATAATAAACTAATATTTCAAAGAGATTCGATGCTGTTGATTCTTAATAAATATATTCAATATATTAATAAAACATGTCTTTTATTGAAGATAAAATTGCTTATAGAAATAAATAAAATTGTATTTAAAAACGAAGGTAAGCAGTTCTAATTATGAAGTAAAAGTTTAACCACAAATGTGTAAGATTTGTCGAAATGAATGAAAAAATTTCAATAAAATCATTCCATATATGAATTCAAATTAGTTAAATTTTTTCATTCTGTAGTATAGTGGTATATAAATATAGGAAAATGTTAACTAATATATGGAATGCATTATTCCTAATATCTACGAAAATCACATCGTTCAAACAAATAAAAATGTCTTTGGCGCTATACGAAGTTCCACTTTCTTCACAATGAGTTCATTTTAACTTAAAGAAGGGGTCACTTTTTTCTGGGTGTAGTTTTAGCCAAATGTGAGAAAATTTTCCTTCATTTTGCTTACTTTAATGACATAAACTAAAAATGAGAACTGTTATAGAACTTTTTTTAGAACATTTTATACAAATTCGATCACAAAATATTATTTTTTTTTTCTAAAATGAGTAAATTTTACTTTATGAACACAATGGTCATAGTTTCCTAAAATGTGTGAATTTTACTTAAATTTTGTGTGTCTTGAGCTTCGTATTTCGTTCAAAATACGAAATTTTCTTAAACCACAGAAAAATTATTATTTTTAAAATTAAATTTGATAATTAATTATTTAACAACAAGTAAGGAAAGTCTAAAGTCGGGCGGGGCCGACTATAGGGCTGTTTTCTTTTAGCACTGGATACCCTAAGCCGTGAAGGACTAAAAGAAAACAGAGTACTCGTTTATCCAGGACATCTCCAAAAATATGCAACAGCTGTTTAAAAACAATCACAGAAAAGAAGTGAAATCTTGCATTTTTAATGTATGAAATGCTCCAATTAGTAAAAAAAATTACTGCTGCGATTATTTATGACACTATACCACTTTGAATTACATGTTTTTCGATAAATTAGTCACAATAAAGTGCTATTGTGAATCGATGAAGCGTCACTTTATCAAAACACAATCTGGCAAGATCGGCGCGGCTTGCACTGGTTAGATGTTTCTTACAAATGTTGTATCCAGTGCAAAAAGAAAACAGCCCTTATTACCCTGCACCACTATGTAGATCTAAATTTTCGATACCATAGCACATCCGTCAAATGTGTTGAGGGCTATATATAAAGGTTTTTCCCAAATACATACATTTAAATATCACTCGATCTGGACAGAATTTGATAGACTTCAACAAAATCTATAGAGTCAAAATTTAAGTCGGCTTATGCACTAGGGTGGAACACAATGTTAGTAAAAAATATGGGAAACATTTAAATCTGAAGCATTTTAAGGAAACTTCGCAAAAGTTTATTTATGATTTATCGCTCGATATATATGTATTAGAATTTAGGAAAATTAGAGTCATTTTTACAACTTTTCGACTAAACAGTGGCGATTTTACAAGGAAAATGTTGGTATTTTGACCAATTTTGTCGAAATCAGAAAAACATATATATGGGAGATATATCTAAATCTGAACCGATTTCAACCAAATTTGGAACGCATAACTATAATGCTAATTCTACTCCCTGTGCAAAATGTCAACTAAATCGGAGTTAAAAATTGGCCTCTGTGGTCATATGAGTGTAAATCGGGCGAAAGCTATATATGGGAGCTACTTCTAAATCTGGACCGATTTTAACCAAATTTGGCACGCATAGCTACAATGCTAATTCTACTCCTTGTGCAAAATTTCAATCAAATCGGAGTAAAAGATTGGCCACTGTGGTCATATGAGTGTAAATCGGGCGAACGATATATATGGAAGCTATATCTAAATCTGAACCGATTTCAATAAAATTTGGCACACTTGACTACACTACTAATTGTACTCCTAGTGCAAAATTTCAACCAAATTGGGGTAACTCTTTGGCATCTGGGACCGTATTAATCCATATCGGGCGAAAGATATATATGGGAGCTATATCTAAATCTGAACCGATTTCAATAAAATTTGGCACACTTTACTATAGTACTAATTGTTCTTCTTGTGCAAAATTTTAAGCAAATTAGGGTAAAACTCTGGCTTCTGGGGCCATATAATGGGAGGTATATCTAAATCTGAACCGATTTCTTCCAAAATCAATAGGGATCTATTCTGAGCCAAAACACATACTTGTGCCAAATTTGAAGTCGATTGGACTAAAACTGCGACCTAGACTTTGCTTACAAAAATGTGTTCACGGACAGACGGACATCGCTATATCGACTCAAGCATTTTTGGCAAAGACACCATGTGTCTGTCTCGTCTCCTTCTGGGTGTTGCAAACATATGCACTAACATATAATACCCTGTTCCACAGTGTGGCGCAGGGTATAATTAGTAAAATTGTTTAGTTAAAATTTTCTAACATAAACTTTTTTCATGGTTCACTGATTTTTGGGTTCCCTATTTTCTTCATCTGTTCTTGATTTTTGAAATTGTCAAACTTGTCCCTCATTCTGTTAAAAAAATAGACTACGATTTATTTTGTTTTTTTTTTCTAATTTTAACAATCCCTTCATTTATTGTGGGAATTGTCCAAATATTGCTGTACACACAAAAACATTTTTTTTCTGATTCAATCACGAAATTAATTAATCTAATTAATTGTTTAAGTATTGGACATACATAATAATACTTGATTAAACAAAGTAACTGATTTCATTTGCAAATTTCAATAAATTTTTTAATTGATTCAATTAAAAATTTAATTGATATTGATTGCAAAACTCAATTAAATTTTTCATTAAAAACGTAACCAGTTTCAATTACTTTTATAACTGACTTAGTGTTTTTAGTTTGATTAAAAAATTGATTGTTTAAAAGAAATTTTTAGTTAAAAATTGAAAAATTTTCCACCACCCTTTTTAAATGACTTACACTCAAAAAAAAGTGAACACTCTATTTCACTAAAGCCAATTTAACTTTATTTTAGTTCATGGAATTATTATGTTTGGAGAAAGTTTCCTTTACACTAATAATTTTTTGTGTACGTTAGTTAAATTATCTAAAACCGAGGAAAAAAATATACTCAAATGAAGCATAAAGATTAACTAAATTCGTGTCTTCCACAAAATAGTTCAGAATTTCTTTAAATTTGTAAATTTTTTCCAAAAATGCGTCCACCATGAACTTCGTATGTCACTAAAGACATTCTTGCAATTTTGAACTCCAAGTTTTTCCTTCAAACTATAAATTTTTTTTTAACAAGTGAAAGAATTTAGTTATGTCTAATAAATTTTCTTGAATTTGTCGAAAAGTATTTACTTATTTTTATGACATCGGCGTGATGCCAACGTTTGTAATACTATTTAGTTAACATTTTCTACAAATATTCAAAATTTTCTAAAATTAACCGAAAGTTTTCTTCCTGGTTTGATTAAAAAGTCAATTAATTTTGTAATTGAAAAATTTTAAATTTTCAACCATAGACAACATAAATAACTTAATGTTTCCATCTTGTTTGAAAAGTTATTTGTATCAATTAATTTATTAATTGAAAAAATTTTCAATTTTAATCAATTTTTTAATTGGAAATATTTTGGTGATATTTTTTTCTGTGTACTACAAATTTACCCAAAATGCCAAATTTAGTATTCTTTTCTATTTCTTTCCAAAATTGTTAGAGAGTAAATAGGAGCACACCATCAGTCAATCTCACTTTTAATTTGATGTGTGAATCTATTTAATTTCCATTTTGTATTTTTTTTCGGCAAACGTAGGTAAATACATCCATCTGTATTTACATAAGATTCAGCAAATAAAACAGAGTTTATATTTTATATTTATTTCTAAAACAAAGTTTATATAGTTATTTCTTTATGTTCATATGTTTTATTGGCACTCCCGATTTCTCGAACACCTCTCACACTGTCTCTCTCTCTTTCTCTCTCTGCCTCTTGTCTAATGTGAACATTAATCAATTTAGATCAACGCTTAAATATTAATTTCCGTTAGTAAGAGACGCTCGGTTGTAGTTGTTGTCTTTAATGAAAAACTTCCCCGGCAAAATCCAAATCTCTATACCCCATCTCTTCAACACATGAGACTACAAGAACGGTGGCTGTGTGGCAACAATTAATTTTCATAACGCCATGCAATTGCCCGAATGCGACATACACGAGTATCTATGTCGTCTAATGCCGTTCTAAATGATCACAAAAAACAACAACAGTAAAATCGACCAACAACAACAACAACAAATATCTGTAACTTGAAAATACAGAACAATGAAATGAAAACATTTCATTTGATCATTTGTTATTGTTGTTGTTGTTGCTAGATGGAGGAATACAAAATTTATTAACAATTGAATTATTAAAATGTTCACACACACGCACACTCATGAATTATAGTATACTGTGAGAGTGTATGACTTCGCGTGTAAGATGAGAAAACTATTGCAAACGATCTCACGTTCTTTGAACATCAAATCAATTACTACACTGATATACAATGGAAATGCATGTTGATGTTTAACTTCAACTTTCTAATTATTCTGAAGGAATTATCCTTCATGTATAGAATTTTAACCATCTTACCGTCATAATGTTCGTTTTTTCTTTTTAATTTACCAAAATTTCTTCATTCATAAGCAGAATTTCCAAAATTAAAAAAAAAAATAAACTTTCTTTAGAAAGGGCTATTATCGAACATTTATTCAATTTGAAAAGCTCAGCTAGATTTTCGACTTATTTATGTTTGGAAAAGTCAACTTTTCGACATTACGGATTCATGGAAGAAGGACAATATCGATTCATTTTTAAATAGCTCAACTAGGGTAGGTTGGGTATAGTGGATATAAAATCCCTCACAGCTTTAATAATTAGCATCCTTCTTTTGACATTACGTACTATAATTTGGGAGCAAGGACAATTAGGGGAAAATTAGTGTACCGTAGGGTTATACTTTTTCACCGAAACGAAATCGCCTTTAGACTATTCAGTCCAGTGTGATACCACAAAGATGTATTGAGTGTTGCCCTCATCCATGTTTAGCTCAATGACTGGGCGCTTCCTCATGGCCGAGTCCGAACGTCGGGTGAAGGTTAGGTTAGGTGGCAGCCCTATGTATCAGGCTCACTTAGACTATTCAATCCATTGTGATACCACATTGGTGAACTTCTCTCTTATCACTGAGTGCTGCCCGATTCCATGTTAAGCTCAATGACAAGGAACCTCCTTTTTATAGCCGAGTCCGAATGGCGTTCCACATTGCAGTGAAACCACTTAGAGAAGCTTTGAAACCCTCAGAAATGTCACCAGCATTACTGAGGTGGGATAATCCACCGCTGAAAAACTTTTTGGTGTTCGGTCGAAACAGGAATCGAACCCACGACCTTGTGTATGCAAGGCGGGCATGCTAACCATTGCACCACGGTGGCTCGGGTGAAACTCTCAGTTAATTTACACGAATTACTGAGAGGGGATAAACCGGTGCTAAACAAGAAGGAATATAATCATCCCAAACATACTTCAAGACTATAATGCTACTTTTTCATGTTATGTACACGGAAATATGTATCTGATTTCTACAAGCAAAGGTGGCGAGAAAACATTATTATTGAGTCAAAAATGTTCCATGTTACCCGTGAAAAAATAACATTATGCTCTTGAAACATGTTTGGGGTGATCATGTTCCAAGGCTCGCTGACTTACCATTGTGCCACGGTGGTTCCCTAAATAAATATAACTCAGCTAACTTTAAGGTGAGCTACATCCAGGTGCCTCGAAAAGGGACAAAAATCAATCCTAATATTCTATTAGCAGACAAGCGATTTATGCTTAGCCAGATAGTTCAGACAAGAAATTTCGAACAAATTTCCTTTCATAAACACTGACAGCCAATTTCTCATATCCGAAACGAACGCATTCGTTCGACTGAAATGCCGAAAACAGCTGATTTTCCTTTATAAATTCAGCTGTTTTGGGCATTCTAGTCGAACGAAAACATTCGTTTCGGATATGAGAAATTGGCTGTGAAATCAAAGTCCAGGAATGCTAATGATATTCCGTCAGAGGAAAATGTGGTGGCTGATTACAGTTCACCTAGACCTCGCTTTGCGTTGTTTCGAAGTTGCGTTGCTGTTGAATCAGTACTAGTTTTCACTTTGCGTCGTTAGATTTTCGAAGTTGCGTTGTTATCGTTGTTATCTATCTCCAATCTTTGCATGATTTGCCATAAAAACTAATAATTCACTTTGCGTCGTGTTTTTTTGGAACGTATCTGCGACGCACAGCGAGGTCTAGGTGTACTATACTATGGCGAACTACTCACCCTTACTCCTATTGTCGCCTTCGCTTTCGTCCACGCTTTTTGACGTCTGTCACTGTTTCGTCGCCTCGCCACTAATTTGGTATTCCTGTGGAGAGGTGACGGCGACGACTACTTTTTGTACCAATTACAATACTCGGTAAAAAATGCCCAATATCACAGGTTTACTATACTATGGCGAACTACTCACCCTTATTCCTATTGTCGCCTTCGCTTTCGCCCACGCTTTTTGACGTCTGTCACTTTTTCGTCGCCTCGCCACTAATTTGGTATTCCTGTGGAGAGGCGACGGCGACGACTACTTTTTGTACCAATTACAATACTCGGTAAAAATGCCCTATATCACTAGAAAACAATCAGCTGATGTGCAAAAAATTAATTTTGTAAAAAAATTAAGAATTCACAATTAAAAATTGATCACTAAACTCATCGCTGGTAAATTTAACGGCGACAAAAAGCGACGATATTGGCGACAAAAAACAAGACCAGGAATACCGATTTTCGTCGATAGCAGAATATATCGACGAACGGACCAATACCATTTAGTGGCGACAGACTAAAAGCAACAAAAAACGAAGGCGGGGGCGACTTCAGGAATAAGGATGAATGATTTCGGCGCTAAATCGAAGAGACACCGACATCACTAACCGAATAAGAGTGCTAAACATATACTAAATTTGGTGTAGCTCTCTACGAATTTAAAATGTCGGTCTATATGGGAGCTATGTATATCAAAACATGAACCGATATATGCCAGAAATGGAATGACAAACTTTTTATACCCCCATCACCATACACATTTACACTCGAAATTCAATACGGCATATTCCAATATACGGAATAACAAATCGCTAGAATTTATTTTCCTTATGACAAAAAAATCCTGATACTCTGGGACCTAAATCAAATTTCAATTTGTAATTTTGATGAAAACAAAAATTACATCGCTCAAATCTATAAGGAGGTTAAGAAAATATCGCCAAACGATTGGTCGAATCCGAACTTACATTTAATTAAAATACAAGTGAAATGTTCACAATATTAAAACTCGAACTACTTATTGCTCCATAAAAAATATGCTGCTGCTAAAACTAACTTAAAAAATAATTTGTTTTAATTCTTTTTTATTTTCTCAAGAAATTTTCTTTATTACTAGTATGACTCAAAAATTGTAAGAACTAAACGTGAGTATAAATTTCAATCGTACAAATAAGTTCAATGCCAACATTTAATTTTAATGCACTTACATATGCTTTTATGTGAAAGAGGAATTTCGTAATTCCGTCAAAAAGTTTAAATTCTCGTTATTTTAACAACGTTGCTCATTTTTCCCACAAATCAAATTAGCTTTTTTCTGTGCAATTTTCATCGAATTTTCCTAAACCGTTTTCACTTCATAATTTTTCCTTTTGTATAATAGTGTACAATTGATTAATATTCATAGGGGAGTAGACGCCACATGTATGGCCAGACGGACACCATCAATACAGGCGAGTCAAAATAATAAAAGCAATGGACATAACAAATTTCCAAAGTCATAGTAGATTCTCTCAAAGTCAAAAGTACTCGTGATGATGATCAAAAACACGTACAAACGCATTCACACACACACACACAAACACTTACAGTGAGTTCCTCTAAGCACTCAATGACAATTTTCTTATTCTCCAAATGTATGTGAAGGAATTCAAATATTTATACCGTTACTACTTCAAGTTTCCAAACGTCATTCTCAATGGAAATTTAAAATGCAAATGCCAAAGTAGCCCTCGTAACGAATCACAAATAAATATGAATAGACTTCTCCATAAGAAATAAGGCTCCTAAAACACTTCACCACTTCGCAATCACCAATTTTATTCTCAATGGGATAGGGGGAGAGGGATTGGAGACAATGAATATCAAAAAAAAAATAAACAAACAAAAATCTAAATAATCTGCCTTGGATCAAATTAATTCACAGGTATTTCAATGTTTATTGAAAAGTTTGGATATTTGAATCCTCAGGTTGTTCTCTATGTATACGAATCTATTTGAGTCTTGCCTCCACAATGACTGATTGCTTTTAAAGAGTGTGAAAGGTAGAAATAATGTTAAAAAGCAATTTTCTAAAGCAATAGTACTCGATCAGTGCTATTAATTTTCTTTATTGCACAACCTTCCCTACGATTAACAATGTACTACTCTTATAGAAGTATGGTAAGGTTCTTGTGGTGGGGGAGAGGTAGCTGTAATTTATTCAAAAGTTTTGTTTACATTTTTCCACTCGATTAGTTTTGATTTTTGTTTTTCCAAAATAACAACAACAACACCACGAACTCAAAAAAAAAAAACACCAAAATCAAAACAAAACAAAAAGACACAGCGATCGAATTAATAACAGCGACGATAGCGGCGAGACTTAATACAAAAAAGAATTACACTTGATTGCGTACGAGAAAGTATGATCATTCAGCGCCCGACGAACTTCTCTAACTAACTGAACAAATAATTTGCCATCGCAATGAATAAAGTACTTAGCGTTCACATACGAGTATATACATACACAAACACACTCAAACTGTTGTCCCCAAACAAAATAACAACAGACGAGCAGTAGCAGTAGCAATAACAACGACAGCCTGCATTAGCAGCTAACAAGATCAATTGCTGTGATCAGCATTTCGTTTTAACGAAGGAAAAACGAAATGGTTCATTTTCTTTTTCGTCTTTGGTTTGAGATGTTGTTACTTTGGTTGATGTTATGTTGATGTCCCCTGAATGTTAAGCGGTTGTTTACATTTTGGATTTTTACTGTTAACATTATGCTAACAGTCAAAAGTGCTGTTAGCATATACTGCAAACGTTATAAAAAAAGAGTGTTAGTGTAAACGCCCTAGTGTGGGTATAATAAATATTTTCTTAATTGGTATGGAGTTATAAATAATATGATCTACACTAAAAACCATCTGTTGCATCTTCAGTAGGTATCTAAAATGCGTCAATTTTACTTAAATTCTATCAGTTAGGAACTGTAAATAGAAAAAAGAGAGTTTAGCAAGAAACTTTTCTAAATACTTCAGTAGATATTTAATATGAGTAAAAAATCATTGTATATATATATATTCTTTTTTGAATCGATAGTACGGTTCATATAATTTAATATTTGAAGAGTATTTTATGCAAATGTTGACCACAATTGCACCTCAAGTTAGTCTTGTGTCGTTCCGGAACGAACTAGTTCCAATGAACGGTTCACTAAAAGGAACGATTCTCACTAGTTCCATCCCTTTCGCTCTCATCGTTCCTTTTGCCATTTATTATACCCTCCACCATAAGATGGGGGTATATTAACTTTGTCATTCCGTTTGTAACACATCGAAATATTGCTCTAAGACCCCATAAAGTATATATATTCTGGGTCGTGGTGAAATTCTGAGTCGAAAATTGGTCCACATCGCTCCATAATTATATATAGCCCCCATATAAACCGATCCCCAGATTTGGCTTGCCGATCCTCTAAGAGAAGCAAATTTCATCCGATCCGGCTGAAATTTGGTACATGGTGGTAGTATATGGTCTCTAACAACCGTGCAAAAATTGGTCCACATCGGTCCATAATTATATATAGCCCCCATATAAACCGATCCCCAGATTTGGCTTGGGGAGCCTCTAAGAGAAGCAAATTTCATCCGATCCGGTTGAAATTAGGTACATGGTGTCATCATATGATCTCTAACAACCATGCAAAGATTGGTCCACATCGGTCCATAATTATATATAGCCCCCATATAAACCGATCCTCAGATTTGACCTCCGGATCTTCGTGGAAGAGCAAAATTCAACCGATTCGGTTGAAATTTGGTACGTGTTGTTAATATATGGCTTCAAACACCCATGCAAAAATTGGTCGAAATCGGTCAATAATTATATATAGCTCCCATATAAACCGATCCCCAGATTTGACCTCAGGAGCCCCTTGGAAGAGCAAAATTCATCCGATTTGGTTGAAATTTGGTACGTTGTTAAGAAGTTTTAAGATACCACAACCCAATTAATTCGATTGTGGATGACAGTCTTTCGTAGAAGTTTCTACGCAATCCATGGTGGAGGGTACATAAGATTCGGCCTGGCCGAACTTACGGCCGTATATACTTGTTTTTATTTTCAATTACACTCCATCGTTCCGCGGATGGCAGTTTGATTTTTTTTTACTTTTGTTTGACAGTAACTATTCGTTATTTAATAGGTTCAATGGCTCCATCTCAAGCTCTCTTGAGAGGAGCTTAGCGTCCAGTGGAAGGTAAAGAGGACTTGAACACCCAGTAGTGTATTAGGTGGAGGTGAGCTCCCAGTGTAAGGTAAAGAGGAGTTGAGCTCCCAGTAGTTTATTAAGAGGAGTTGAACTCCCAGTGGTGTATTAAGCGAAGTTAAGCTCCTATAACCGAGGTTGGAAAGTACCACTCCCGCGATGAGGTAGTTGTGTAGTCGTCTGTGGATCATCACCAGAGGAGCCATGCTAGCAGTGGATTAACTTTATTTGTACTATGTCATTCTCTCTCGGAAGGTCCTAGATAAATACATTTTTGTGACGAACCTGGAGACCCGACTTACTTTCCCAGCATAGGTGAAAAAACGTCGTTACAGCCCATTGAGCCAAACATAAGCTTCCTCGCTGAACACAAGAAATACGCGATGACCCCTTGAGCACGCATTTTGATAATAAAATTCAATAGCTTGCCATCGTGTTGGTTTGTAAGATGATTCATGATTCAAATATAGACCAAACTGAAGATTTTTGACAGTGACAGAAAACACGAAACGTGCTTCAGCTTCTGTAACCATTGTTGGCATAGAGATAATAGCTAAAAAATCACCCTTTATTTTATTTAAGATTTTCTAACATAAACATACATTTTCTTTCATGGTGGTTTCACTTTTTTCACTTTCAGGTTTACACATTGTGAATGGAGGAAAACAGTGTGACGGATTCATGTTCCCGGCCGATGAAACAGTATTCACCTTCGGAGCATATAAGACGTCTACAGTCTGCAGTCTATTTTTTCGTTCGTTTCTTGGTCTTACGTTAAATAGCGCCAACTCCTACTCCGACATGGTCTCGTGGAGCGTATGACATTTTTTTTTGTATTATTATTCGCATTTTACTAAGAATCTCAGTGTGTTCGTTTTTTTTTCTGTGTATGTTAGTGCCATTTTCCCTCTCTCATATTAATGTTAGGTAGTTACTGTTAAAGATTGGCTTACTGGTTCTGTGTGTAATGTAATGTACCCGTGTACAGTACTGTTATAAACATTCCGTTGAATTTGCCAACACTGAGGTTGTGGTCTTTGCTAAACCGATTCAAATATAAATGCGTTACAGAAATGTTTGCTGTTAAGACAATTCAAATAATATTTATGATTTTTGAAGATCTATATTTGGGATATTCAATTAAAAGGGACGATTTTCTTATATTAATATAATTGAGGTAGCATTCTACAAAAACCCTAATTCTTTATTCCATAAATATTAGATTTTCTTTAATCCAAATATGACTTTATTACCAAAATAGAAAAAATACCTAAAACAAACTCTCTTTGATTAATTAGCTTCTAACCTTGAAGCTTTTAATTATTGTTTTGTATCGAATTTTTATTGGTATACCCAAAAAGGTTATCAAACTAAAATAACAAGGGTGGGGACTAATGCAACATTTTTCACCCACACACACAAACTTTAAATAAATCGTTTTTGATTTAGTGTTTTAGCTGACCTAAGAAACTAACAATAAAAATTGATTTCATGTAATTTTGTGTTCATTCAATGGCTATTGCACACCTGTACCATGTGTCAAGAAAGTGTTGGATATCCAGAAGAAGGTCAAATCCACCGCGAACTTTGTAAGTAATTGAGGCCAAACCACCACTGCTTACACACCACTATTGGAGAATAATCAACAAAACAATAAATAAAAGAATTACTTTGTTAAACCATAAACTGTTGAATATTGGGGAGGGAGAGTGAGAGTGAGAATGTTTCGTGTAGATAATGATTGTTACAAAGTGGCTAAAGGATACCAATTCACAAATAACTTTCGTCTTCAATTAAATGTACACACATGCATGTGTTAATACATGCATTACATATCCAAACAGATCAAACACCTTTTGAGGGTAGTTTGATTGGTTGTTTCAGTCTACATTGGGGAAGTCATTGGTGGAGAAATTTTTTTTTTATTAATAGATTTTTTCTTTTGAAGCTACAACAAACCAAAGGATTCAAAAACACCATTAAAATGAAATGAAATCTTTTTTAGAAGAATTTTATATATCCCAAATTTTATTTCTATAGAAAATGTTATCACACTTTTATTTCTATAGAAAATTTTGTCAGAATTTTATTTCTATTGAAAATTTTGTCAAAATTTTATTTTTATAGCAACTTTAGTCAAAATTTTATTGCTATAGAAATTTTAACAAAATGTTATTGCTATTGAAATTTTGTCAAAATTTTATTTCTATAGAAAATTTTGTCAAGATTTTATTTTCATAGAAAATTTTGTCAAAATTTTATTTTTATAGAAAATTTTGTCAACATTTTATTTTTATAGAAAATTTTGTCAAAATTTTATTTCCATAGAAAATTTTGTCAAAATTTTATTTTTATAAAAATTTTATTTATGTAAAAAATTTTGTCAAAATTTTATTTCTATAGAAAATTTTGTCAAAATTTTATTTTTATGGAAAATTTTGTCAAAATTTTATTTCTATAGAAATTTTTGTCAAAATTTTATTTCTATAGAAAATTTTGTCAAAATTTTATTTTTATAGAAAATTTTGTCAACATTTTATTTTTATAGAAAATTTTGTCAAAATTTTATTTCTATAAAAATTTTATTTATGTAGAAAATTTTGTCAAAATTTTATTTCTATAGAAAATTTTGTCATAATTTTATTTTTATGGAAAATTTTGTCAATTTTTTTTTCTATAGAAATTTTTGTCAAAATTTTATTTCTATACAAAATTTTGTCAAAATTTTATTTTTATAGAAAATTTTGTCAAAATTTTATTTCCATAGAAAATTTTGTCAAAATTTTATTTTTATAGAAAATTTTTTCAAAATTTTATTTTTGTAGAAAATTTTGTCAAAATTTTATTTTTATAGAAAATTTTGTCAAAATTTTATTTCTGTAGAAAATTTGTGGAGTACCTCTTAGTTGGAGAGGAATATCTTGCAAAAATCTACGAAAACATCAAGAATTCTACCAATCTACCAAGCAGTAAAAAATCTACCATTTTTGGTAGATTTTTGGCAACTCCGCTCTCCAAAGAGAGATTAAGTGAATCTTAAGCTCAATTGAGTGTAATGTATACTCTCTATAGAAAATTATGTCAAAATTTTATTTCTATAGAAAATTTTGTCAGAACTTTATTTCTGTAGAAAATTTTGTCAAAATTTTATTTCCATAGAAAATTTAACAAAATTTTATTTTTATAAAAGTTTTAGTTATGTAGAATATTTTGCCAAAATTTTATTTTTATAGAAAATTTTGTCAAAATTTTATTTCTATAGAAAATTTTGTCAAAATTTAATTTTTATAGAAAATTTTGTCAAAATTTTATTTTTATAGAAAATTTTGTCAAAATTTTATTTCTATAGAAAATTTTGTCAAAATTTTATTTTTATAAAAAATTTTATTTTTATAGAAAATTTTGTCAAAATTTTATTTCTATAGAAAACTTTGTCAAAATTTTATTTCTATAGAAAACTTTGTCAAAATTTTATTTTTATATAAAATTTTGTCCAAATTGTATTTCTATAGAAAATTTTATCAAAATTTTATTTCTAGAGAAAATTGTTTTCAAAATTTTATTTCTAGAGAAAATTTTTTCACAATTTTATTTCTATAGAAAATTTTATCAAAATTTTATTTCTATTGAAAATTTTGTCAAAATTTTATTTCTATAGAACATTTTGTCATAATTTTATTTCAATAGAAAATTTTGTCAAAATTTTATTTTATAGAAAATTTTGTCAAATTTCATTTCTAGAGAAAATTTTGTCAAAATTGTATTTGTAGAGAAAATTTTTGTCAAAATTTTATTTCTATAGAAAGTTTTGTCAAAATTTTAATTCTGTAGAACATTTTGTCAAAATTTTATTTCTATAGAAAATTTTGTCAAAATTTTATTTCTGTAGAAAGTTTGTGGAGTACCTCTTAGTTGGAGAGGAATAACTTGCAAAATCTACCAAAACATCAAGAATTCTAACAAGCAGCAAAAAATCTTCCATTTTGGGTAGAATTCTAGCAACTGTTGCAACCGTGATGGCAACTCCCGCTTTCCAAAGAGAAATTGAGTGAATCTTAAGCTCAATTGAGTGTAATGTATAGTCTCTGTAGGCAAACAACAGCACTGTTAATTGTCTATAATCGATTCTCGATGTTTTTATTAGATTTTTTTAATTTATGTCGTATATGTCAGTATCTTGAACAGTTGTAACATATTGTAGCACAGTGTAAATTTATTAAAGCTTTTT
Source organism: Haematobia irritans (assembly GCF_050003625.1). Taxonomy (NCBI): domain Eukaryota; kingdom Metazoa; phylum Arthropoda; class Insecta; order Diptera; family Muscidae; genus Haematobia; species Haematobia irritans. The sequence continues at coordinate 162,124,159 of NC_134401.1, read as the reverse complement.
TTCTCTTTTACCCAAAATTATCCCTACAAATGGCATTTCCTTAGCAATTTGACATAATTTGATAAAAACCTATGTAGTCATTTATTTAACAAACTGAAATTACTTTAAATTGCTTCTGCACATCTGTACTCCACAACAACAAAATGTCAAGAAATCACGAAAAAATTATTTCACATTCCCTGTTTTTTGAAGGCATTCAAAGATCTGGAGGAGAAGAATTCCGCAGACAAATGTGATGATGCTGATGTGAGTACATTCATATTTTTTTCTACCTTTTAATATGGAAATTATAATTTAAAAAAAAATATATTTTTATGATTTCGAATATGTACAGACAGACTAGTAACAGCTGTACCCAAACAAATAATGATGGTGACAATATTTCTTAGGTTGCTAACCCAGTAGCGTTATCATAAACATCAGCAATCATCTCACCCAATCTTTCGAACATAAGCTCATTTTGACAATTTCGCATTTTTTTATTCAGCAAATTAAGTGTAAATTGTTTAATGTTTTTTTCAGACACCTAATCATATATGTGAATAAAAGTTTCAGACTTGTGTTTTTTATATACATACATATAAAAAATATAGTTTATGTTAATTTGGGTTAGAAATTCACAGGGAGTCAATAATAAATTTCATATGGAGGGTTTGTTTAAAATTCCTTTCCGTACTTACTTTTCATCTGGTGGTGGAGGCATATCAATGCCTGATGGTGTTCCTGGTGGTGTTTTCTCATTTTCCATCATAGCTAAAGGGGCATCTGGTAATGGACTCACTGAATTTGTATCCATTCGAAGGCACCCAATTTTGGCGCTAATTAAACCAAAATCTAAGAATTTTAGCTAGAGAAATTTTCTGCAAAGAAAGGAAAATAAATCGAGTTTTTTTTAATTGAAAATTTGTTTATGGGAAAAGTTAATTGCAGAGATTGTTGAACTACAAGCTCCATTTAAAATCTATAGGGAGTCATAACATTTGCCACCCCCCACATAAATACTAAGTTCTCATACCCATAAAAACTGCATATTTTTCATCTGTTTTATGTAATTGCAAAAGTTCATAGAAACAAACACTCCCATACACACATACATAGATTTGCTCTCTCTCCCCATAGCCCCAAACTCTCACATATTTCAATTATTCTCTCCCCCTAAAAAATCAAAACAACTCCAGCCTTTGTAAACCGTTTTATTTTTAAATTCTATTGCAAAATATATGTGCGTGTGTGTGACTACGTATAGGAGAAAGGGAGCATGTGAGAGATAAAAAAATAAGGTTGGGTGGATAACAAGAACAACAAACATCACTACTTACTCTAAACAAATAGAACAAACCACTATGCCAAATGGGAGCCTAAATGAACACATATATTTGCGTAATTTAATTCATAAATTCTAACTGTCTATAGCTCAGCAACCATTTAAGTTGGATGCACAGTGGATGCAATATCAATATATATATTGCTTTGTAAATGAAAATATGTCTTTTTTGACAATGTATCGCCATAAATCGCCGAATAGTAAAAAAAAATTATTGCTCCCAATAAAATAATAGGAGACGAGATGGAATATGAAATTATTTTATTTTTATATTAATATTCAAGACAGCTCAGGTTCAAATGCCGGCTGCGATGACATCTTTAATTTTATTTTCATTGTTTTTAATTTTTATTCTATATTTAATAGACCAAAATTAAATTTTTTGCTCTTAAAAAGAAATGTATGAGAAACAAATTAAAATTTTTATGGCTTGGATTTCTCTACCGTATGTCAAACACGGTTGCCACTCGTGCCAAAAATAATATACCAAATTTTAAGAAAAATTTACCAAAAATCTACCAAATTAAAAAAAAATATTTTGAAGTTTTTGATCAAAAATTTTGCAAAATTGTATTTCTTTAGAAAATTTTGTCAAACTTATATTTCTCTAGAAAATTTAGTCAGAATACTATTTCTGTAGAAACGTTTGTCAAAATTTTATTTCTATAAAAAATTTGGTCATCATTTGCATCTATATAAAATTTTGTCAAAATTGCATTTCTATACACTGAAAACAATATTTACGTGTTATTAAAGATTTCGCAACCTAAATTTTAGGATGCGAAATTAACAAAATATTAAGGACGAATTTCTTTAAAATAATGAAATTTTAATTAAAATAAAATTTATAATCTTTGTTTCAAAAATTTTTTTCATTAAATTTAGGACACAAATTTTGTAAATTTGCATCCCTTCATTAAAGTCGAATGTCTTTGAACTAAGGTTAATTTTCCTTAAAGTAAAGAAACACATTTTTGATTTAAGGCAATTGTACTTAAATTAAGTGAAATATTGAAACTTCAGATTTAAGAAAAAACGCTTCAAATATAAGCTAAGACTTATTTTGAGGATTTTGCGTCTTTGGTTTAAAGTTTTTCTGGAATTAAGACAACGTTTTATTACTTTGAAGTATCCGTTATAATTTAGATTTTTAAACTGGCATTTGTTTGTACGTGAGTACTTTTATTAATAAACCGCCAAAAGAGAATGAAAATTTGACAAATGAGATCTGTATCCTAATTTTAATTTTATTGGTCCTAGATTTAAAACCAGATAGGTCGCTAAAAATTTTCTTTATTTTAAAGAAGCCGCATCTTTGGCTCGGAATCAATACCAAAATCCTTAAAGGAAGGATCCAAGTAAACTTTTTTTTTTGAGTGTAGAAAAATTTGTTGATAAAATGTTGATAAACTTTTTTTGCCCTAGAATATTTTGTCAAAATTGCATTTCTTTAGCAAATTTGTGAAAATTTTATTGTTTTGTTAGAAAGTTTTGTCAAAATTTTATTACTCTAGAAAACTTGATAAATTTTTTGTCCATAGAAAATTTTTGCCAAAATTTTATTTCTCTAGAAAATTTGATAAATTTTTTGTCGATAGAAACATTTTGCCAAAATTTTATTTCCATAGAAAATTTTGCCAAAATTTTATTTCTATAGAAAATTTTGCCAAAATTTTATTTCTATAGAAAATTTTCCAAAATTTTATTTCTATAAAAATTTTTCCAAAATTTTATTTCTATAGAAAATTTTTCTAAAATTTTTATTTCTACAGAAAAAAAATATTTCTAAGAAACTTTTGTTTTTTTTCTATAGAAAATTTTGCCAATTTTTTTAAATAGAAAATGTTGTCAAAATTGTTTTTCATAGAAAATTTTGTTCTATAAAAAATTAAGTACGTCTTAGTTGGAGATGGACATTTTGTAAAATCTACTAAAGTATCAAGAATTGTAGCAATATACCAAACAGTAAAAAATCTATCATTTTTGGTTAAATTCTATCAACTGTGGCAACCGTAATGTCAAACCCGGAGAAGGAATATGAACACTTTCTAGAGCAAAATATTATTTTTGGACGGTGAACATGTCGCAACCATTTTATTTTCTTGGGCATTATGTATCTGATTTCGACAACCATTTTATTTTTGGCGAGAAAAACAAAATTTTTACTGCAAAAATGTTCCATGTTCCCCATACAAAACCGACATTTTGCTCTAGAGGGTGATCATATTCCTTCTGTGCATGCAGTCTGTCCCACTGTCTCTTAATTTATGCTCATTCCTTGCACCTATTCATGAAATATCTCACATTCATTCTATGCATAAGTACATCCCTTCATCCAGGCATCTTTTATCTTAAGCGATACAAAACAAAAATGCAGTCTGTTTTTTTTTCTCTCACATCTCCTGTGATGCCCCGTCCTGTATGTGATCCATGGAACAAGTAAATCTAAGCCACAGCCAGATAGACAAGTGCAATAAAACCTTTTCAAAAAATGACTGGCATGACTGCAAAAATGAAAAAAGGAGGAGTTTTGGAAGCAATTTTTTACGCTTTGCCACTGTATTTGTGCTAAGTACTTTGTTTTAGATAAAAAAAAATAAAATACATAGCAGCAGAGAACGCATTTCAAGTTGAAATTGGCAGAGTTTAACCTTAAATCCTTACTCGTTAATGAATGAGTGAACAGGATGAGATGGTTTTGGCACAGATATCAAAGGATTATGATGTGATGGAATGATATCAAAGGATTAAGTTTTATGTAAAGAATTTGGGAAAACAAGGAATTTTAGGGGGAGACGAGGTGTTCCTTAGACACAAAGAAGGATTGTGGATGAAGAAGGCAGTACATCCGCTTGGGTGCTACAAGGGCTTTCTACACTCAGAAAATTGAACGTCGTAACTACAAGTGAATTCCATAATATTGAGTAGTTCAAAATTTTAGTCACAGTGAGTTAAATTTAACTATTGATGAACAAAATTAACTCAGTGGAAGTAAATTGAACTTACGGCCATTACCAGCAAAATGGTTAAGAACTCCCAGTGGGTTCGTAAATGGACTGAAGCAAATGTATTAATAGCGAGTACGTATTTTCTCCAACGTACGAAGAAGTTTCTCAGCATTACTGAACTTTTACTGTGCAATATTACGAAGTCTAGTTGGACACGAAATTTCCATTTTTAGTATAAATAAACTAACGAGGAAAGTCAATTCTAACTACCGTTGAGTGAATCTATTTCTAGACAATAGTTCGTCTCCGAAACATGTGCTCGTGTGGTGTTTCTAAAAATAGACACCCTTGACTGTATGTGTTAATGAATACATGCAGCCAAGCAAGACAAGATTAAACAAAGTCACATTTGGTTGTTCACGAGTATAAGAGCTAAGTGGCCCAGTGGATAGTGTGTTTAGTTAGAAAACTGATGATACGCGGTTCGATCCTCCGTCCGGACAAAAGGAAAAATTTTATAAAATGACAAAAATAAAATCTAATAAGTTATTCTAAAGAATTTGTACTACAGAAGAGTAAGTGGTTTGTACTAAATATAATATGACATATAGAAATGGGGATCCCCCTTCCATTGAGGTCTCCTTGCTCAAAGTCACCAGGTGGTCTAGGAAATTCAGAACATTAATTTATTTCGTTTTTAAAAAATGTATTATTAGTTAATTTTTTACTTCTGAACAGTTAAATTTTAACTTGACAAAGGTTAAAACAAATTACTAATCTATAGGAAAATGTTGAACTTACTATGGGTACATGCTTCTTTAGCGACATACGAAGTTCAATATTAACACTGGTTAGTTAAAAATAACTCGCTAATGGGTTCACTCTTCTCTGAGTGTACTGCGCTTTATCTCTTCTCATCCTGCTGAAAATACTTAAACTTCACAGCAACTCTGGGCATGATGAATCGATTACAAGAGAGGAGATCCTCTAGACAAGTCATCATATCACAAAAATCTATACATGAAAGTACTTGGAATTGTAATCGCAATTAAAGACCTACTTTCGACTTTCAAAATTTGAAAAATTTCGAAGCTTCAAGCCAATTCTGAGTGACGTCTCACATATACGGTGGCCACCCGAGCCCAAAATAATATACCAAAATTTTGAGAAAACTTTACAAAAAAAGAAAAATACCAAACAAAAAAATCTTGATTTTGTCAAAATTTTATTTCTATAGAAAATTTTGTCAAAATTTTATTTCTGTAGAAAATTTTGTTAAAATTCTATTTCTATAGAAAATTTTGTCAAGATTTTATTTCTATCAAAAGTTTTGTTAAAATTTTATTTCTACAGAAAATGTTGTCAAAATTTTATTTCTATAGAAAATTTTATAAAAATTTTATTTCTATCAATAGTTTTGTTAAAATTTTATTTCTATAGAAAATTTAGTCAAAATTTTATTTCTATAGAAAATTTTGTCAATATTTTTTTTTATCGACAATTTTGTCAAAATTTTATTTCCATAGAAAATTTTGTCAATATTTTATTTCTATAGGAAATTTTATCAAAAATTTATTTCTATTGGAAATTTTATCAAAAATTTATTTTTATAGGAAATTTAATTATAATAACAAGTAAGTAAAGTCTAAAGTCGGGCGGAGCCGACTATATTATACCCTTCGCCACTATGTAGACAAACATTTGTGTTACCATCTCAACTAATACAAATTTGTTGGGAGCTATATACAAATACTTTTAATGGAGAAAATTTCTTGTACTTCTACAAAAACTCTAGAATTAAAATTTAAATCGGCAAACGCCCTGGGATGAAACACAATGTTAGTAAAAAACAAGTATATACAGCACTAAGTTCGGCCGGGCCGAATCTTAAATACCCACCACAATGAACCAAATATTAGGGTTTCCTTTGAAATTTCAGGAGGGCTTGAGGACACTTCCCGAAGATAAATTTAAAGATTTCACCTATGAGGACTATATCAGATTCTGGATTTATAAGAACCATTTGTGTTTGAGTTTTAGAGGAATCATTAACATCTCTTGTAAGTGTGCAAGAAAATTATAAAATAACGTCTTGATTTGAAATCTTAAATCTGTAGAAGTAAAATCTGGAAATTTTACATTGAGTTTCAAGCAATTTTCATGATCAGTGCGCCTTCTACACCCTCAAGAAGTGAAGTCGGTCTATATGGAGTCATTACCAAATGGACCGATAAAAACTTAATCCGATACACGTTTTTGTGAGCCTAAAATACCAGAATATGTACAATTTCAGGCAAATCAGATAAAAACTACGGTTTCTATAAACCCAAGGAGTTAAATCGGGAGATCGTTCTATGGGGGCTATACTAAAATATGGACCGATACTCACCCTTTTCGGCACACCTCTTTATGACCCGAAAATACCTCTAGATTTCCAATTTCAGGCAAATAGGATAAAAACTTCGGATTCTAGAAGCCCAAGAAGTAAAATCGGGAAATCGGTCTATATGGGGCTATGGACCGATACTCACCATTTTCGGCACACCTCTTTATGGTCCTAAAATACCTCTAGATTTCCAATTTCAGACAAATTGGAAAAAAACTACGGTTTCTATAAGCCCAAGACCCCAAATCGGGAGGTCGTTTTATATGGGGACCATACCAAAACATGGACCAATACTCACAATTTTTGGCACACGTATTTTTGGTCCTACAATACCTCTAGATTTCCAATTTCAGGTAAATTGAATAAAAACTGGGGTTTCTATAAGCCCAAGAAGTAAAATCGGGAGATCGGTCTATATGGGGGCTATACCAAAACATGCACCGATACTCACCATTTTTGGCACAACTCTTTATGGTCATAAAATAACTCTAGATTTCAAATTTCAGGCAAATTGGATAAAAACTACGATTTCTATAAGTCCAAGGCCCCAAATCGGGAGGTCGGTTTATATGGGGACTATATCAAAACCTGGACCGATATAGCCCATCTTCGAACTTGACCTGCCTGCAGACAAAAGACGAGTTTGTACAAAATTTCAGCACGATTGCTTCATTATCGAAGACTGTAGCGTGATTACAACAGACAGACAGACGGACATCGTTATATCGTCTTAGAATTTCTCCCTGATCAAGAATATATATACTTTATATAGTCGGAAATCGATATTTCGATGTGTTACAAACGGAATGACAAACTTATTATACCCCCGTCACCATTCTATGGTGGTGGGTATAACAAGTAAGGAAAGTATAAAGTCGGGCGGAGCCGACTATATTATACCCTTTTACAAAATCTATAGACTCAAAATTTAAGTTGGGTAATGCACTAGAACGGGACACAATTTTAGTAAAAAAATATGGGAAACATTTAAATCTGAAGCAATTTTAAGGAAACTTCGCAAAAGTTTATTTATGATTTATCGCTCGATATATATGTATTAGAAGTTTAGGAAAATTAGAGTCATTTTTACAACTTTTCGACTAAGCAGTGGCGATTTAACAAGGAAAATGTTGGTATTTTGACCATTTTTGTCGAAATCAGAAAAACATATATATGGGAGCTATATCTAAATCTGAACCGATTTCAATCAAATTTGGCACTATATTACTAATTGTACTCCTAGTGCAAAATTTCAACCAAATTGGGCCAAAACTCTGGCTTCTGGGTCCATATAAGTGTATATCGGGCGAAAGATATATATGGGAGCTATATCTAAATCTGAACCGATTTCAATCAAATTTTGCAAACTTGACTATACGACTAAGTGTATAGTCATCATATGGGGACAGAGGGCGGTAATGGGTTAATAAAAAAAGAATTTTGAAACCAATATTATAAACTTTCTTTTAATTAAAAGTTCATTGTTTTAAAGAAATTTGTCCTTAATATTGTGTAAATTGCGCATCCTCAAAATTAATGTAATACTACGTAAATATTTTTTTCAGTCTATATCGACATAATTACAGAGAACGCATTTATTAGAAGAGAGAAGGTTTTTTTCTGTTATTGTATATGAAAATTATTTCAAATAATAAATTTCTAGGAAATTTATACATGGATCGAAATAGTTTATCAATTTCTTGCAAACAATTAAAAGTATCAAGTATTATGTGGAAAGTATTTCTCTTTATCTATTATTAAAGCATTATCCCTAGTTAGTTATTAGCTGTTCTACAATTTTCCATTTCAAGGGAAATATCAAAGGATAAAAACGGGACCTATTTTATGATATTCTTTGCTACCAAAGCTTTAGATTTGAGCCAAGAGTTTAAAAAGGAATACTTATACACATTGCTATCTATAATCCATCCACAAAGTGTTCTAATTACTTTCATATTTTATGTATGTCCTGTCGAAGTACCCGGGGGGTCACACCTCTTTGCCGCTCAGCAATTAAATCGTAAAATTCAATGGACAAATATCTTCGGAGACATACAAGTACTATACTTGGAAAACTATGTATGTATGTATGTCGATATCTATGTAGATTGATATTTATGGACAAATAAGTGTGAGTGTAAAAAACATATAGCTTCTGTAATTAAACTTTATATTCATAGGAAATTTTCTAATATTAAAAAAAAAAAAACAAAATTGACAACTGACACGCAAAACGAAGGCAGGCGAACTGCCATCAACGCAAAAATAAAGCGAGCTACTTGCAAAACCAATCTTATGTCAAGCAACCATCTATGACATGTACTTCGAATAAGTGAAGAGCCAAGTGTATGTGCTATTACATAGATATTAGGGTGTAAAGGACATTAACTAATGGCAACGAAAGACATTATGTTAGATTAAACATAGGGCATATGTCAATAATAATTTATTTTTTATTTATTTAAATAAATAAAATTATTTATTTAAATAAATAAAATTATTAATTTTATTGTAAAATTATTAATTTCTATAACTAATAATAAATTAATTATTAGTTATACATTTTTTGTATCTTTTTTAATTTAATATAATTGCAATTCATTTAAATTCATTTTCATTGACTTAGTATTATTGATTAATGATTGTGTCAGGTTTTATTTTGTATTATTTCTATTTTATATTTATTCTCCCTTATTTATTGTACAAATTCGTTCCACCCTAATGCATATATTGGCATTCATTCTCAATTTTAGTTACCCATATATACGAGTCTGAGTAAATGATGTTCGTTTCCAATAAATTAGACTTCGATAATTTGCTCAATGTGTACCATTCATAAAATATTTTACAGCTGATGCGTATTGTTTTGGAATATTTGGCAATAGAAAAGGCCAAGAAAATGCAATCAGCCAAAGCGGAAACTTAAATTGTCAATAAAAAATATCTATTACATAGGTCCTACAAACAAATGCCACTTATATTAAATGGGGTTATGCGACTACAATAAAAAATCTACAAACTATGTTTCACAGATATGTCTGTTTGTGTTCGTGTAACGGACAAATAATTGTACCTCGCCCTCGTGTCACATCACTTGAAATCAACGTTGCCACAATGAATTTTTTAATGTTGGCCCAACATTTTTCCAAAATTGGACCAAAATTCGTACCAGCGGGCCAATGATATTAATTATATTTCGAAAAATGGCCCGCTGGTACGAATGTTGGCCCAACATTTTTCCAAAATTGGACCAAAATTCGTAGAAAATTTTGTCAAAATTGTATTTCCATAGAAAATTTTTGCAACATTTTATTTCTATAGAAAATTTTGTCAAAATTTTATTTCTACAGAAAAATTTTTGAAAATTTGATTTCTACAGAAATTTTTGTTAAATTTTTTTGCAAATTTTTTTTCTTTAGAAAAATTTTTCACAATTTTATTTCTATCGAAAATTTTGTCAAATTTGTATTTCTATAGAAAGTTATAGCAAAATTGTATTTCTTTAGAAAATTTTATTTCTATAGAAAATTGTTATTATACCCTACGCCACACTGTGGAACAGGGTATTATAAGTTAGTGCATATGTTTGCAACACCCAGAAGGAGACGAGATAGACAAATGGTGTCTTTGGCAAAAATGCTTATGGTGGGCTCCTGAGTCGATATAGCCATGACCGTCTGTCTGTGAACACATTTTTGTGATGAAAGTCTAGGTTGCGGTTTTAGTCCAATCGACTTCAAATTTGACATTTTTGTGATCAAAGTCTAGGTCGCAGTTTTAGTCCAACCGACTTCAAATTTGGCACAAGTATGTGTTTTGGGTCAGAATAGAACCCTATTGATTTTGGAAGAAATCGTTTCAGATTTAGATATAGCTGCCCATATATATATTTCTCCCGAAATTTTATTTTTATAGAAGATTTTGTCAAAATTTTATTTCTGTAGACAATTTTGTCAAAATTTTATTTATATAGAAAATTTTGTCAACATTTTATTTTTATAGAAAATTTTATTTCTGTAGACAATTTTGTCAAAATCATATTTCTATAGAAAATTTTGTGAACATTTTATTTCTATCGAAAATTTTGTCAAATTTTTGAAACAAAGTACATTTTCTATGCCGCCTTTTTTAAAAACGAAGTGGCGTGTGGACACCTACACTGTGCTCCATAATTTATTTGGAGAGTTTCATATAAAATTTGTGTGTGTGTGTATGTATGCGTTCTCCTCCTGGACAATGATAATAATGATGAGTATAATGGTTTTGCCATTGTCACCGGTATTATTATTGTAGGCGTCTATGTGTTGTTGCCTTTTAATATTGGAGTTTTATTTCTCTCCTGTTTTTTTTTCGTTTATTGACCTCACCCATGCATTGAACAACAACAACATTATTAAGGAAAAAAAAACTACACAAACATCATGAGCATTGAGAATCGTAGAGCGTAGAGCGTCAACAAATTACTCACTCACTCATGCAATCGGTTTTGTTTTCACGTTAATTTGAATATTCTTTCGTATTTTAGCTATACGACACTGTTGCTGCTACTACGTATGTACTTGTTACCTTCATGAGTTCTCTATTGCTTGTTGTTGTTGCATTTTGAATATTTATTTTAATATGCAGCATTTTTATAGACGCTAATGCACACCTTTCGCTAAATGTAGAAAATGTCCCTGTCAGCAGGAAAATAATTTGCAAATAAAAAAATACCAACAACTCCAGCAGACAAGGAAAGTGATAGTAGGCAAATCACTAAACATTAATATGAAGGTGGGAAGTGGAGAAGGGCCTCAAATTCGGAGGGCCTCAAATTTGAAAACCAACTTTAATGATTTAGAATATCACCATATGTGGGAATGTTGGTGAAATTTTTGTGAGTATTTAACAGCTAAGTGCATTGAAATATAGACCTAATATGAAAGACACGATCTTAAGGACAAATTTCCTGTAAATAATGAAATATGTATTAAAAGAAAGTTTATAATATTTGCTTCAAAACTATTTTCATTAAATTTAAGACACGAATCTTGGAAATTTGTGACCCTCCGTTTAAGTTAGATTTCTTTGAACTAACGAAAATGTTTTTTATAGTAAAGAAAAACATTTTTGACTTTTAAAGACATTGACTTTAAATAACTTATATATTGAAACTTCAGATTTAAGGTAAAAATCCTTCTAATATGCACCAAGAAAAAGTTAAGGATTTTGGTATTGATTCCGAGCCAAAGATGCGGCTTCTTTAAAATAAAGAAATTTTTTAGCGACCTATTTGGCTTTAAATCTAGGACCAAAAAATTAAAATTGGGATACAGATCTCAGTTATCAAATGTCCATTCTCTTTTCGCGGTTTATTAATAAAGGTACTAACGTACAAACAAATGCCAGTTTAAAAATTCAAATTATAGTAGATACTTAGAAGTAAAAAATGTTTTTTTTTTTTTATTAAGAAAATTAAAAAAACAAGTACATACAGAACTAAGTTCGGCCGTGCCGAATCCTAAATACCAACCATCATGAACCAAATATTAGGGTTTCCTTTGAAATTTCAGGAGGGCTTGAGGACACTTCCCGAAGATAAATTTAAAGATTTCACCTATGAGGAAGGACTATATCAGATTCTGGATTTATAAGAACCATTTTTGTTTGAGTTTTAGAGGAATCATTAACATCTCTTGTAAGTGTGCAAGAAAATTATAAAATAACGCCTTGATTTGAAATCTTAAATCTGTAGAAGTAAAATCTGGAAATTTTACATTGAGTTTCAAGCAATTTTCATGATCAGTGCGCCTTCTACACCCTCAAGAAGTGAAGTCGGTCTATATGGAAGCATTACCAAATGGACCGGTAAAAACTTAATCCGATACACGTTTTTGTGAGCCTAAAATACCGGAATATTTATAATTTCAGGCAAATCAGATAAAAACTACGGTTTCTAGAAACCCAAGGAGTTAAATCGGGAGATCGTTCTTATGGGGGCTATACTAAAATATGGACCGATACTCACCGTTTTCGGCACACCTCTTTATGACCCGAAAATACCTCTAGATTTCTAATTTCAGGTAAATTGAATAAAAACTGCGGCTTCTATAAGCCCAAGAAGCAAAATCGGGAGATCGGTCTACATGGGGGCTATACCAAAACATGGACCGATACTCACCATTTTTGGCACACCTCTTTATGGTCATAAAATACCTCTACATTTCAAATTTCAGGCAAATTGGATAAAAACTACGATTTCTATAAGCCCAAGACCCCAAATCGGGAGGTCGGTTTATATGGGGACTATATCAAAACCTGGACCATTATATCCCATCTTCGAACTTGACCTGCCTGCAGACAAAAGACGAGTTTGTACAAAATTTAAGCACGATTGCTTCATTATTGAAGACTGTAGCGTGATTACAACAGACAGACGGACAGACGGACATCGTTATATCGTCTTAGAATTTCTCCCTGATCAAGAATATATATACTTTGTATAGTCGGAAATTGATATTTCGATGTGTTACAAACGGAATGACAAACTTATTATACTCCCGTCACCATTCTATGGTGGTGAGTATAAAAAAACTTAAACCAAAGACTCTAAATCCTCAAAATAAGTTTTAGTCTATATTTGAAGCGTTTTTATCTTAAATCTAAAGTTTCAATATTTCAGTTATTTTAAGGACTTTAAATCATTTAATTTCTTTAAATCAAAAATGTGTTTCTTTACTTCAACGAAAATTAGCCTTAGTTCACAGACTTGCGGCTTTAACGGAGGGACGCAAATTTATAAAATTTGTGTCGTAAATTTAATGAAAAAAAAATTGAAGCAAAGAATATAAACTTTATTTTAATTAAAATTTCATTATTTTAAAGAAATTTGTCCTTAATATTTTGTAAATTTCGCATCCTAAAATTTAGGTTGCGTAATCTTTAATATCACGAAAATATTTTTTTCAGTGTGTAGCCTAAGGCTTAGTTTGATTTGCATCTTTAAAGTTTTTTTTATTGCTTTGAAGTATATTTTATTATATGTATCATAAAAAGAGAATACAAATTCGATAAATGAGATCTGTATCCTAATTTTAATTTCCTGGACATTACATACAAAAAATATATTTTTTGTCTTCAATCACGACATTAATTGATCCAATTAATTTTTAATTGAAATGTCTTCAATCACAGAAATGATAGTATGAATTCAAAAATTACTTGAAAGTTAATTAAAAACTCATTAGACCACCGTGGTGCAATGGCTAGCATGCCCGCTTTGCATACACAAGGTCGTGGGTTCGATTCCTGCTTCGACCGAACACCAAAAAATTTTTCAGCGGTGGATTATCCGACCTCAGTAATGCTGGTGACATTTCTGAGGGTTTCAAAGCTTCTCTAAGTAGTTTCACTGCAAATGCCGTCCAAGCTTGAAGAGCAGCGTATCAAAATTTGGCTCGCGCATCGCGAAAATCCGAGCTACTCGCACGCAAAGCTGGCAAAATCGGTAAAAGTTGCCAAATCAACCGTTACAAATGTAATTAAAGTGTTTGGGGAACGTTTGTCGACAGCCAGGAAGTCTGGATCGGGGGGAAATCGAAAATAGCAAGCCGCTGAGACGACAAAGAGAGTTGCCGGTAGTTTCAAGCGAAACCCTAACCTCTCTCTCCGAGATGCCGTAAATAAGCTGTGTGTATCGTCTACAACCGTGCATCGAGCCAAAAAACGAGCCGGACTATCGACTTACAAGAAGGTAGTGACTCCAAATCGCGATGATAAACAAAATACGACGGCCAAAGCGCGATCCCGGAGGCTGTACACGACGATGCTGACTGCGTGGCAGCAGTCAGGCAGCTTCCGGGACAGGAGTTTTATACGGCAAAAGGAAGGGGAAAGGTAGCAGATATTTTCAAGCACATAAAACTGTCAAAGTTCGCAAAGAAATATCTGGTTTGGCAAGCCATCTGTACCTGTGGCTTGAAAAGCAGCATTTTCATAGCTTCCGGGACTGTCAACCAAGAAATTTACGTGAAAGAGTGTTTGAATAAACTTCTGCTGCTTTTCCTGAAGAAACACGGTTGTTCCGTACTGTTTTGGCCGGATTTGGCATCTTGCCATTACGGTAAAAAGGCCATGGAGTGGTACGCCGCCAACAACGTACAGGTGGTTCCCAAGGACAAGAACCCTCCCAACACGCCAGAGCTCCGCCCAATTGAGAAATACTGGGTTATTGTCAAGCGGAACCTAAAGAAGACCAAAAAAACTGCTAAGGACGAGCAGCAGTTCAAAGCAATTCTGCGGCGAAGAAGGTGGACAAGGTGGCTGTACAAAATCTGATGGCAGGTGTCAAGCGTGAGGCCCGGCAATTCGGATTTGGAAAAGCGAAAGCCTAACTGAATATTTTTCCTGCATTTTATACTAATTGTACTTGAAAAAGAAATTTAATTTGATTTTTTAAATAAACGATTTCACCGATTTACACGCGTTTTCCCTTGACCAAATTTTGACCGTATCACCCTTTAGACCAATTTAAAAATTCCTTGATACTATTAATTTTTGTGATTGATTTTTATTTCAATTAAAAAATTCCTTGAATCAATTAAATTTTTATTGTAATATTTTTAAAAAAATCAATTAAGACTTTAATTGGAAAAATTTTTGTGAATTTTTTTCTGTGTATATTTAAAGCTAGATAGGACCCTGAAAAATGTCTTTATTCTAAGGAAGCTGCATCTTTGGCTCGAAACCCTTAAAGGAAATTTGAGTGTAGTTTCGCGATAGCGCACAGAAAAAATATCTTTTATCTTCAATCACGAAATTAATTGGTCCAATCACAGAAATGGTAGTATCAATCACCAAAGTCATTTAAAAAATTGATTATTTCAATTTAAAAAAATTGATACAATTAATTTTTGTTTCAATTAAATTTTTAATTCAATATTTTGTAAAAATAAAAAAAATAAAAAACTATAATTGGAAAAATGTTAGTGATACCTTGCCATTGAGCTGAGCCACCATTTCTATCCCATACTAATAAAACGGATTTAGGAACAATTTAATATAGCTCAATTGGCCTATTTTCATATTTCATTGTAATCGATATACGAGTATTTTTGATAAAAGCCGATATTTTAAAAATTTTAAATAACAAAAATCTAGATCGATTTAATTATGAAATACAACTCCGCCTTAACAAAAAGGCCCTATGAAATAGCTTTAATTGTTTAAATGCCTCAAGGGAAATATGTTCATGCATACAAATTTACCAGAAATTGACAACAAAATATTAGTGGTCTTTTTTTTTTTGCTCCTCTCTTTCCGACTGATCTCATGTTTGTTTACTATTCTAAAGAAATGTATAGGAAATGGAAACAAATTTTCTAAAAATTCAAATAAAATTTTAAGAAACGTAAGAATTAAAGAGAAACCAATAGAACGCTGGCGTTGATGAGAATGACATAAATTGGTGTATCAATTCTTGGCGAATCAAGTTAATTAAATGTTTTTGATTGTCCTCTTTGATATTAGATCGCACACTAAGGGGTTTTCATACAAAACTCTGTTATACGAAACATAAAAGGAAATCAAAAAAAAAGAAAGAACTCAATTATACTGAAAAAGATTGAAATATGCAGTCAAAAGAAATGGTTACTTAGATACAAAGATTATGAGCTACATTTAAAAATTTGAGTATTGATTTGAGGCTTTATATACAGCAGAAGAAAGATCGGCGAATAAGGGGGATATATATTAAATGGTCGAATACACTGAAAAAATGTATTTGTTTAGGACAAATTTCTTTAAACTAATGAAATTTTAACTAAAAGAAAGTATATAATATTTGCTTCATTTTTTTCATTAAATTTAGGACACAAATCTTAGAAATTAGGGTACCTCTGTTATAGTCGTTTGTGTTTGAACTAAGGAAATTTTCCATGAAGTAAAGTAAAACATTTTTAATTTAAAGAAATCGCCTTTAAATTAACTGATATATTTTAGATTTAAGATAAAAATGCTTCAAATATAGGCTAACAGCCAATTTCTCATATCCGAAACGAACGCTTTCGTTCGACTGTAATGCCAAAAATAGCTGATTTTCCTTTATAAATTCAGCTGTTTTGGGCATTCTAGTCGAACGAAAGCATTCGTTTCGGATATGAGAAATTGGGTGTAAGACTTGTTTTCAGGATTTTACATATACGTTTTAAAACATTTTTTTGGTATTAAAAATTTTTTTACTTTGAAATATCTGTTATAATTTGGATTTATAAAGTGGCATGTATTCTACGTGAATGAGATCTGTATCCTAATTTTAATTTTATTCATCCTAGTCTTAAAGCTAGGTAGAAAAACCAAAAAAATAAAAAGTGGTTTGTAAATCACCCATAACATTGTGTATATTAGGAACAGGTGACACATAATATTATTTATTAAATAAAAAATGTGAATATAAACAAAATGAATGATGGACATATTGTTCTAATGTCAAATGTAAGTCAAAACTTAAACTGACATTTTCCATAAAAATAATCTGATAACAGAATCCGATAAGTATTCTGCTCGAAAATAAAATTGAACATGTTTTTGTATACTTTACAAATATCTGAAATAATATTTATAATTCATAATGCACAGAAAAAAAATTGCTTCTTTTATTACAGATACACTCAAAAAACAGTTTACTTGGATCCAAATATTTGGAGCTTACCTTAAGGATTTTCGTATTGATTCCAAGCCATAGATGCGATTTCTTTAAAATAAAGTGATTTTTTACTTTGACTTTGAATTTAGGATCAATAAAGTTAAAATTAGGATAAATATCTCATTTATCGAATTTTCATGCCCTTTTCGCGGTATTTTAATAAAGCTATTCACGTACAAACAAATTTCAGTTTAAATATCCAAATTATAATGGATACTTCAAGGTTAATGGATACTTTTCTTAATCAAAAAAAAAAAAAAACTTTAAACCAAAGATGCAAAATCTTCAAAATAAGTCTAAGCCTATATTTGAAGCGTTTTTATCTTAAATCTAAAGATCCAATATTTCAGTTAATTTAAGAACGATTTCTTTAAATAAACAAGTATATACGGCCGTAAGTTCGGCCAGGCCGAATCTTATGTACCCTCCACCATGGATTGCGTAGAATCTTCTACGAAAGACTGTCATTCACAATCGAATTACTTGGGTTGTGGTATCTTAAAATTTCTTAACATCGTTTTCTAAATTGTGAGTTAGTCCATACGTGGTATATATTAGACAAAAAAGTTATGTATAGTTAAGTCTACAAATAACTACGAATCGATATGGACTTTTTGCACGGTACGTAGAGAGCCAGAATTGAAATACGGGGGTCGCTTATATGGGGGCTATATAGAATTATGCACTTGATATGGACCAATTTTTGTGTGATTGGGGATCGATTTATCTGAGGGCTATATATAACTGTAGACCGATATGGACCTAGTTAGGCATGGTTGTTAACGGCAATATACTAGCACAATGTACCAAATTTCAACTGACTCGGATGAAATTTGCTCCTCCAAGTGGCTCCTAAACCAAATATCGGGATCTGTTTATATGGGGGCTATATATGATTATGGACTGATATGGACCACTTTTAGCATGGTTGTCAAATATCATATACTACCAACTACCAAATTTCAACCAGATCGGATGAATTTTGCTTCTCCAAAAGGCACCGGAGGTCAAATCTGGGGATCGGTTTATATGAGGGCTATATATAATTATGGACTGATATGGACCACATTTGGCATGGTTGTTGGATACCATATACTTACATCACGTACCAAATTTCAACCGAATCGAATGAATTTTGCTCTTCCAAGGGGCTCCGGAGGTCAAATCTGGGGATCGGTTTATATGGGGGCTATATATAATTATGGACCGATTTCGACCAATTTTTGCATGGTTATTTGAGACCATAAACTAACACCACGTACCAAATTTCAACTGAATCAGATGAATTTTGGTCTTCCAAGAGGCTCCGGAGGTCAAATCTGGTGATCGGTTTATATAGGGGCTATATATAATTATGGACCGATGTGGACCAATTTTTGCATGGTTGTTAGAGACCATATACCAACACCATGTACAAAATTTCAGCCGGATCGGATGAAATTTGCTTCTCTTAGAGTCTCCACAAGCCAAATCGGGGAATCGGTTTGTATGGGGGCTATATATAATTATGGACCGATGT